>NW_006408557.1:4091103-4111628 GCF_000296735.1 Chrysochloris asiatica
AACAAAAGGCAAACAAATAAGAAAAGTTCAGGCCCTGCTCTTGGGCTGAGTATCTGTGCACATGCGTGGCAGAAGAACCCACCAGTGGTGAGGGTGGGGGTGGGGGTGGCCACACGCTCAGGCTCTCCCTCTAGTCACCAGAATGGTGCTGGGCAAACAGTTGGCGCACCAATGACCAGATACTAAACAAACAAACAGAAACAGAAAATCAGAACAAAGCAACACTGACAAAGTATATTGTCTACCTTTGTCCCCAGGTTCCCGCGGCGTTTTTCCGTGGTGTTTCTGCTCTGCCTGGTAGGCCTGCCGTTTGGTCTCACCCAGGATGTCGGCTCTGGGCCTCCTCCAAGCCCAGCCCGGCAGATTCAAAAGTACGTGATTTTTTACTTCAGCTCCAAATTCCACAAGCTATAAGCCTTCAAAATTTTAAAAATATTCCTATCTCTGTGGTTCCGAGTTTTGGAGCTCTGCCCTGGATCTGCTTTGCCTGGTATTCTGTGTTATGACTGACGGCGAACTTCACTACACCTCCACCCTAGCCGCCATCAAGCCCCACCTCCTGATATCGTACAAGGTTTCTGAGGATCAGCTGGTGAATTTGAATCGTTGACTTTGCGACCTGGTGCTTTATCCTACAGAGCTACACCAGGACTCCACAGGTGACCCTGATGGTATATAAAGTACCAGTGTCATAGCTTCCAGCATCACAGCAACATGCAAGTTACTCGTCTGTCTGACAAACTGACAGACGAGTGGTAGAGAGATGCCCTGTAAAATAGAAAATAAGAGATGTTTACTAATGAAAGGTTAAATGCAATACCTAATATACACAAAATACAACAGATCAATATAGTAGAAATATCTTTCTTGCCCAACAACTGTCTGGAGTAGATGGCTCTCCTCTATGTGGTGATTCAAGAAGGTCATTGCTCTCCTAAGATGTTGTATTACCTAGGGTCTTATGGTTTATAGCCACTCAAGGGAAGAAAGGAAAAATCACTGGCCTTGAAACTATTCACATCACCTGCACTCATAGTCTGTTGGTAAGAAGTACTCCTAAGACCATCTTGTGGAGAGCTGGATTATAAGGAGTCTAGTTGGTCAGTCTAGTGTGGCACTGTGGGCTAATACATCAGACTACAAAGTCATTTAAACTGCAATGTCAGTGGTTCAAGTTCACCAGCTGCTCCTTAGAAACACTATGGGTCGGAATCCACTCGACAGCACTTAACAACAGTTGGTCAGCCACCTCCCAGCTACAACTCTATTATTATGGAAGTGGGGTATAAATTGATAGATAGTAGTTATCTCCAACACACAAATGGAGCTATCTGGCCCCCAAGATATGGATAAATGTCAAAAAGCAAACAGAAGTCCTTACCTGGATGAATATCACAAAATATAAATGGTTAGATGCTCATGGCTCATCTTGCTGCTAAGAATGAAGGAAGAGGTCTTTACTGTGGTCCCTGCCAAATCCTCAGTATCCAGAACAACACCTGGCATAGAGCAGGCACTCAATAATATTTGCTAAAAAACAAAAACAAAAACAAAAACAAAAACCCTCACAATTTTACAGTGATGCCAAAGGTCAGCTCACAGAAGTCCAACTTCTACCTCAATTCTCCAAATCCCTCTTCCTATTGTCTCTGGGGTCTTCTTGGGGTTTGACTTGGGGGCTTTCTCAGCATCTGAGCTCAAGGTTTGATATTTCCGAAGTAGCTCAAAGCAGTTTGTTATTAGCCCTCACCCTCACAAGGGCTTTGCACTAAAAAGTCTTGGTTTTTAGTAAAGGCAAGAAATCATATTGATCATTTTCCACGCCTCCAATACTCCTCCAAATATCTGCTCCAAAGACACAAACAGAACATGAGGTTGGAGAGTTGTCCTTCCTAGACCTTCCCCACAAATACTTCATTCCATTAACTAGCATTAGAGCAAGTAGGTTAAACCACAAAGGAATCCTGGTGACAAAGAGGTTAAGTGCTTAGATGCTAACCTCAAGGTTGGCGGTTTGAGTCTATGGGAGAAAGATGTGGCGATCTTCATTTCCAATTTCAGACATAGATGTCTTTGCCAAAGTTTGACATACTGCAGGCAGAATCCCTGATTCACATGGCCACAGAGTGAGGCATTTGCAAAGACCACAGCAATCATTGGAGTGGTGGTATGGGGCAGGAGGGGGGTTCCCCATCCTGACTGAAGACCTGTTTCTGAATTTTTAAAAATTTAGAATGAAAATTTTACATAGAGTATGGGTTAATTAAATAAAGACACAATTTTGGCTTATGCTTTTTTTGCAGCAAGGGGCAGGAAAAGGATAGGGACCACCAAGCACTGATTCTGACCAGACACCTAAAAGGGAATGGCCAGCAGGATGTGGGAAGAGAGCACTGTCAATTTTGTACATGTTCTGTGTTCAGAAGCACTCCAGGTTCTTGTTCTATATTAAAAGATATTAACATATTTGGGAGGTCTTCTCCCCATTTCATAAGTGAGGGGGTGAACCTACCTGCTGTGAACAGCCCCATGAAATAAAGGTACAAAACAGGTGCACAGTCCCTTTTTCAAATCCTTTAAACCAGGTGACCTCAGAAAGCTCCAGATTTAGAAAAGTTAACATTGACTTGACATTATGTGACACTCTGTGAGACTTGAGATGCAAACTCATCATTTGGCAGGAATATTTCTGCAGCAAACATAGGAACATGCCAACTGAGAGGGGTAAATGAAAAAAATAAATAACCTCATGTCTATTTCTAGTGAAGTTTTGCTAAGTAATAGATAGAATCAAACTTGCAAAAAAAAAACAACAACAACAACTTTCTGATTCAGAGTGATCTTGGGTTTGCTGTCACAGATGAGAAATTATGGATTGTATTATTTTCTTTCCTATTCCATTCCAACGTTTTTTTTTCCTTCTTCCTTTTCTTCCATCCTTTAGTTCACTCGTTTGCTAATTAATGTGTTCGATGAGACATTAGGAGTCCTGTTGTGGTGCTCTGGGTTAATGAGCCAGACTGCAAAGTCGTTTGAACTGCAAGGTCTGCGGTTCAAGCTCACCGGCTGCTCCTTGGAAACCCTATGCAGGGTCGCTATGGGTTGGAATCGACTCAACAGCACTTAACAACAAAATCAATGAGATATTAATGGAGTCCTGGTGTGAGCTAATGTGCTGGATTGCAAAGTTGGTTTGAACCGCAAGGTTAGCAGTTCAAGCTTACCAGCTGCTCCTCGGAAGCACTATACAGGGTTGCTATGGGTCAGAACAGACTCAACGGCACTTAACAACAACAATGAGATATTAATGTGTCTTATTTCTATCAATGATCGCCTCCATTCCCATCCCAAACAAACAAGCAAAGAAATTCCATGATCAATGATTTGGATCTATTTTTAGATACAAATATTTCTTTAACTGCTGCAATTATAAGAAATATCAATATTATAAAATGCTTAGAGTAGCCCCCGGGACTGCTGGACCACCGTTGGCTCTGCGATCGCCTCCACCATGGAAGCGTCCCTGGAGAAGGCAGTAGATCCTACATTAGCTGAAATGGGGAAGAATGTGAAAGAAGCGATAAAGATGCTGGAGGAAGGATAGAGTAGGAGAACAGAGGAAGAAAATGAAAAGAAGCTCCTATCAGGCAATATTCCAGGACAGGATATGGTGAGCATCCTCCAGGTAGGTCAGAATCTGATGCATGGAGATGAAGATGGTAGCCCCAGAGCTCCTAAATCCAGAGTATTGGAGACCAAGGTCACATGGCTTTGTTGGGACATAGTCTGGGCGCTTGTATTTCTACTCTGGACAAAGAGAAGCTGAGAAAATTTACAACTAGAATACTTTTGGATACTACCTTATGGCTCTACAGGATTTTCAGGTATGAAAATGGCTGTGCTTATTTCCATGAGGAAGAGAGAGCAGACCTTGCAAAGATCTGTCAGCTTGCCATTCACTCTCAATATGAATGAAGACATTGTTGTGGATGAATTCAGTGTGTTATATAACAAAAAGCCTGTCATATATCTTAGTTCTGCTGCTAGACCTGGCCTGGACCACTACCTTGGTAATCAGCTTGACTTGCCTTTCCCCTGCTTGTGCCATGTCCCCTGTAAATTATGCTTGGATCCCAGCACCAGATGGATGTTGCCTTCTTGGAGAAACTGATTAAAGGTGATAAAGATCAAGGAAGGTTGCCTCTGATGCTTGTTGCAAATGCTGGAACTGCAGCAATAGGACACACAGATAGAATGGGTGTTTGAAAGAACTCTATGGCATGTGGCTTCATGTGGAAGGTGTGAACCTGGCAACACTGGCTCTAGATTATGTCTCCTCATCAGTGCTGGCGGCAACCAAGTGTGGCAGCATGGCTTTGACTCTGGGTTCCTGGCTAGGTTTGCCAACTGTTCCTGCAGTTACACTGGACAAACATGACAACCCTGCCTTGACTTTAGTTGCTGGTCTCACATCCAACAAGCCACACCAGGAGTTCTTAAAAGAGCATAACACTTAAAGCAGATTTTTAAAAAAAACTAGCTAAGCAAAACCATTCTTCAGGTTTAGGACATCCTCAGGGGATATTTGTGTTGCTTAAAGATTATCTCAGGAATACTGGTGTGGTGATTTAGAATAAGCACTGGAGTGTTAACTGCAGAGTCAGTGGTTCAAACCCACCAGCCTCTCCTCAGAAACACTATGCAGGGTCGCTGTGGGTTGGAACCAACTTGACGGCACTTAACAACAAACACAAAGATTATCTCAGGACAGTAGATTCAGAGGTTCATCACCCTCCATGGCTCCAGAAAGTCTGCAATCCACGAAAGTTTTAATAGTTCTGACTGGATCTTGTAGAAGAAATATCAAGCTGAGGTGTCTTAGCAAAGTTATCACCACAAACCAGAGTTTCTTATCATCCAGTGGGAGACAAAGCAATTGTTGTGAGTCCCTAGGATGCCACGCTATTGTCTCAGTATAACATTGAAAACTGTACCCAGAGATCAACAGCTTCTCTACCTGGTACCTGGTCTATTCTGAGGCCTCAGAAGACCATCAGGTATTTGTTCAATGGCCTGCAGAGATGTCAGGTCACCTAGCAATTTCCCAGGTTTGGAGTAGATTGAGAAGTATATTGAGTGGCCTGGAAACACAGTTGTGAATTAGGATCTCTGATGCCTTTTTGATGTATCAACTTGTGTAAACTACAGTCCAGTATTTCAGTCAAACACTAAGCTAGGTGTTGCTGTGAAGGTATTTTGCAGATACAGGTGAAACCTCTAATCAGTTGACTTTAAGTAAGGGAGATTGTTCTGGGTAATCTGAGCAGATTTGATTGAATCAGTTGGAAGGGCTTAAAAGCAGGCTTGACGTTTCTTCAAGAGACAGAAGAAATTCTACCTGTGGATGGCCACGCCTATAAAATTCAACCCTGCTATAAAGTCTTTTGTTCCTGATTGTCCTGTGGATTTCATAATTGCTTAGCCAGCCTCTACAATTGCTTAAGCAAATTCTTTGTAGTCTACTGATGTGTATAATATACATACATATATAAATAAATACACACACATATGGAGTCCTGATATGGCCCACTGCACTGCTAACAAGGTTATCAATTCAAACCCACCAACCATGCCTCGGAAACCCTGTACAGGGTTGCTATGAGTCGGAACTGACTTAACAACAAAAACAACACACACACACACACACACACACACACACAATATACTTGTTCTGCTGCTCTGGTTGAAAAACAATAACCCTGATGGATACAACTTCTAACCCAATCAGCTTTGGGAGATGATTATTAGGTCATTGAAACCACCCAATGGCCAGGATGTCTTGCTGTTAATTACCATCCAGTCAACTTCAACTAATGATAACCTTACGTAAAACAGAATAACACACTGCCTGGTCCTGTACTGTCTTCATAATCGTTGGTATATTTCAGTCGATTGCTGTGACTATTCTGCCAGTACATCTCTTTGAGGGTTTCCCCTATTTTTGCTGAGGCTTAGATGGTCCCATATTCAGTGACTATATGCCCAGGGTTTTAAGTTCTGTCCCAGATGGATCAGTGGAGACACAGAGTAGAGAAGAACCAGGAAGAAGTTTAACAGAGTAGGTTTTATGAACTGGGCTAAACCCAAGTTTGTTGGTGAATGGATTCACATTGAGTATTTGATGGTGGATTTCACAAGAGGTCCTAACTGCGGTCAGAAATTAAACTTGGGTTATGTACTAAGGAAATCCAGTGCCTATCTTTTCTCATCCCTCATCTGGTTTGTTTTTTTTATAAGCCTACATCACTTCTCATTCCAGAAAAAACTCTAGCTGAGAATCCCCTCCTCAGGATTCTCAGCTAGAGGCCAAACAATGCCCTCATTTTCCTCTAAAATCTGATTTCATGCTCCACTCTTCCATGACAATTCCCAGGCTGGACTCATATGTCTGCAATCATGCCACGCTTTCCAGGAACCCAGCTGTCTTTCTTTTTCCATTTCCCACAAACACACATGCCTCTGGAATATCTGTTGCTGTGACTTGGAACCAATTCTATGACACTTAACAACAACAAAAACAACAACTGTTTATAATCTAACGTTTACTATATCTCTTTCCTACTTTTAGAACTTCTTCTGGAAGCAACTCTACCTCACTGATTTTGGAGTAGCCCTTCCAGCCTGTTCATGCTGAAAAGAGGTTGGCCATCCATCACTTGACTTCTCATTTCCTCTCAAATGTTGACTGACCCAAAGACATAGGCCACGTCACAGTTTCAAAAGGGAGAGATCTTTCTCTTCAGCTTTATTATAGAGTCACATTTGATTCCACCCCATTAGACCTCCATCATGTCTTTTGATCCCTTTAGAGGTTGTGCAGTTTTGTTTTTGTTTTTGTTTTTTTACAATTTTGTCTTTTCCACTTTCACCCCTCCAATCTTTTTTCCCATGGAGCAGCCTCAGAGAACTTTGTAGAAGGTTAATTTAGTCATTACTACTCACCCCACCACAGACACACCAATTTAATAAATAACTATTGGTCTTCTAGGACCACCAGTGAACAGGAAGAATGGGATTATACTTTCCCAGAAAGTACCATCAAGGAGGAAGCTGCAAAGGAAAATAGACACTACCAGGCAATGTGTTGGATGTTGTGGATTTTCCAGGTGAGGTCAGTAGCCCCTAACCTTGGCACTGGAGACTTTTCTAACGTAACATTAACGTCGGAACTTTTACCTTCTCCATGTTGCTGCCCCAGACTGGGCCACTTGCTCTTCCCTCATACACTCAGCCAGTATCTAACTCTACTACTGTACACATGCACCTCAGTGTGCCAGAAGATCCACCTGTCAATTTACTGGTGAGTCATTTCTTGTATTTCCAGGACAAGTTACTACATCCCCACTGCTGGGAAGGCTTCTAGAGACTTCTGTAGGTCTGATTCAGAAGAAATGCTCTGAATCTTCTTCCTATAAGAATTATGCTGACCTAATTTGGGCCACAAAATGGTAGAAAACCTTCAGAAACTCACAGGGACAGGGTTAGGGAGGGGACAGGAGGGGAGAGGGAGAGAGGGTAAAGAAGAGGGCTGAATGTGGTGGGAGCCGGGGTGGAAAGTTCAGGAGCTGGTGTGGTTGGAGTGGTTCCCGCCATCTAGTCCACCCACATTTACTGAGCATCTACTGTATACTGGCCACTGTCCTGGGTGATCGTGATTAGGAGAAATTTATAAAACTTTTTTTTTTTTTTTTAACTAAAATCAAATGATTGAACTAAATTCCATTCTTGCTGAATTAATTCATCTTCTACTTGCCTGCCAACATGAGACTTTATGATTGCTTACCCACAGAGTCAACTCAAACCTCTCATAAGCTCCTATTATCTGGACATGTTAATTGCTCAAAGCCACAAAAATTGAGAAGTAATTTCTGTTTAGGATCAAGCCAGGATCATAATGAAGGAAATACACTCTAAGGAAGGGAATCTTGACATAGCTGTCTTTATTATAAAGTGGGTCCAAGAAATCTTTGTTCATGATAAGGATATCATAAAGAGACTTGTTTGAAAGGGTCTTGAAGCCAACCTTATCTAAAGTTTCCCCATTAACTTAAAAGGTTTTTGTTTAATAAACTGAGGGAAATGAGGTGTTTATATTAATAAAGTTTTCACAAATTACTGAGACATTAGGTGAAAGCTGCTTAAACATCCACCAGGGATTTTTTATGATCCTACCCCAAAGAAATGACAATGATTAAAATTCTCTGTAATTAGTTCCTGAAATCAATCACTGTAATTCTCTTTACTCAGTTATCCAACAGAATCCGTTTCCTCACCCCTAGCCCATTCTTCTTGTGACCTCAGCCAAAGACTAACCCAACCAAATGGCTGCATTATAATATCTTTGTTCCCTGGACTATATCTGTCTTTGTTGGAAGTTTTTCATTGTAATCATCAGTTCTTACTTATGTGGACTGATGCCTCCCTGCATTTGAACTTACCTCTTTTTCCCCCTGGATAGATTCTTTTTAAGTTTAAAGACTGAGTAGATTTTTTCCCTCTACAACAGGATATAGAGATGAATGAGGTATGCAGTGGTCTTGGTACTCTAGATACTTACCAGGTGGCAGGAGACAGCTTTGCAAATAAACCTGTGTCATCAGTTTAGTCTCTGGAGTCTGCATTCATACATGACTTTATAGGCTGAAGGTTTTCTCTTTGCTTTCCCTCAATATAACTACACTAGTTGTTTTGAATACAAATGAAAAAGAAGTGGGTGTGGCTGGAATAGAGACAGTCACTCAACAGGCTTTACTTTACAGAATTACTGAATACATAAGGCATACTTTAAATGCAATAGAAGGCATTCTTTTCAGGTTATAATTCTGTGAATTCTGATAAATTCATCAGTGGAGCAACTGCCACCATAACTAATAATTCAAGGGATGAAATCCCCCTTATACTGCCCTTTTGTAGACAGTTCCTCTTCCACCTCTCCATCAGCCCTGGATACCATACATGTGTTTTTGTCCAGATGGTTTTGCCTTGCCAAGATTGCCATATTAATGAACCCTTATAGTAACATTGTTGTTGTTGTTGTTAAGTGCCCATAGTGATCCTGTATAGGGTTTCCGAGGAGTGGCTGGTGATCTTGAACTACCAACCTTCAGTTCAAATTGACTTTGCAGTCCAGTGTATTAACTTACAGTGCCACACCAGGAATCCTATAGTAATTAAATTTAATCATAATTATTATTGCTTGACCTAGAACACTTTTCCTCATTTTTTTTTTTGGATCACCTCTATATAAGACAAGAGTGCAACATCATCTATGGAGAAAACAGACAATTCAGGCTTTCCTAAGCAGGGAGGCATATTGTTGGAAAAGCCACATTTTGGAGACAGGGCATGTTGCCTAAGGGTGAGGACTGTCTAGTGGCCACTCACTCTGGAGACACCATGTGTACCTGAGTAGAACTGTGCTCCATGGAGTTTTCCATGGCTGATTTTTCCAAAATAAATCCCAATAGGCCTTTCTTCTGAGGAACATTTGAGTAGAGCTGAGTATCTTACCTTTCAGTTATTACCTATGTGCTTAAATGTCTGCACCACTCAGGAACTCTGGGAGACTACTAGCTCTTTGATTTTCCATGTTGCAGTCCCCCAAAAGCCATTGGTGGTAGCTGCTCCAGCTCAGTTACATCATTCCCCTGCCCCACCCTCCTGCCAATCACCAGCTGGCGTGAGGTAATGGAGGGTGCTTGCCAGTCCCACCTGTACTTTTGGGGCCACCACCAGGTGTAGAAGATGATCCCCAAGCTGTGGCAGACATCCATCTATGCCCACTCTATTAGTGCCAGGGGAGGCTTCTTTCTCCCCTAATCTCTGATGCAGCTTCTACATTGGAGACATTTGAGCTTAGATGTCTTCATGGTAAACTTGTCTCTGTCTTTTGATTTCCCTTAGGATATCATGTGAGTTTCAGGAAGCAAGAACTCCCTTAAGCTTTGAAAATTCACCCCACTTTTCATAACTCTTCAGCACTGGGGTAGAAAGATGGTGCATCAGGACATTCTGGTTGGCCTCCCAAAACTTCTAAAACATCTCTTCCAGCTCAGAGAAAAGCAAAGGACAAAACTCAAATTTGTAGGTTCTGTATTCAAAAACTTGGTTAAAAGGACAACGGAATAAGAAGATGCACCTCAGTGCTTGAATATATGTTCTAAGTTACTGTGTTTTTCTGACTCCCCTTTACTAACAAGGTGGTGGCTAACTAGTGTGGTCACTTAAAATATACTTACTATAGTTTTTAAAAATCAATCTTGAGGAAAACAAGATTTTCTTTCTTTAATAAATGCCCTTCATTTTGTAGGTATGGTGTTGGCTTGTCTCCTCTGATGAACTGTGTTCTCACAGTTAGAACCAATGGCTCCGTATCACCCCCACTTTAAACAAGATGTAACTTTACTTGTGATCAGAACAGAAGTACTCTCGTTTGTCAACCCCGGCCCTGGTCCCCACCCTGATACTGAATGTTTGCCACTGATACCAGCAAATTTAATGAAAATGAATGAAGTTCTTTGCGTTTCCTGGACAGCATCATTTCAAGAAGTCAGGCACATATCAGGTCAACCATGGTGGGCTGGCTGGAAGAGTCAGCTATTCATTTCACTGCTGAAAGCTTTCATTATAGTATTTAGATAAGCCTAAGTCTAAAAGTCAATAGTCTTTTCTATCATATCAAAGATAGGTTTTGTAGCTCTTTGGCCCATTTTCTTTCAGAACATCTTTCCTACTGTTATGAATTGAATTGTGTCCCTCCAAAATATCAGTTGTAAATCCCAGCCCCTGTGCCCGTGTTGTTGTTGTTGTTATGTGCCTATATAGTGACCCTACATACGGTTTCCGAGGCTGTAAATCTTTACAGGAGTAGACTGCCTCATCTTTCTCCCGTGGAACCACTGATAGTTTCGAACTGCCAACCTTGAGGTTAGCAGCCCAATTTGTAACCACTATGCTACCAGAGCTCCTTGCCCCATAGTTACAATTATATATAGGGTTGGATTTTCTTTGTTATGTTAATGAGTCCATATTAGTGTAGGGTGTGTCTTATGGGAATCTGTTTTGAGATATAAAAGAGGAGCTTGAGTAAGTATGCAGAAATGGGGCATGACTGATGCCATGGCATATGATCATTACAGAATACATGCTAAAAAGAGACAAGGACCTTTCCCCAGAGCAGAGAGAAAGAGAAAACCTTCCCCTAGAGTCAGCATCCTGGATTCGGACTTTTAGCCTTGATGACAGTGAAGAGGACTTGAAACACTTACTACTGAAGATGAAAAACTACAGCCTTCAGTACGGATTACACCACAACATAAACAAAACATAACTCCTCATCCACTGGACCCATAAATGTCACGATAAATGGAGAAAAGGTTGAAGTTGTCAAGGACTTCATTTCACTTGAATCCACAACCAACACTCATGGAGGCAGCAATCAAGAAATCAAATGACAAATTGGATTGGGCAAACCTGCTACAAAACAGCCCTTTAAAATGTTAAAGAGAAAAGATATCACTTTAAAGACTAAGGTGCCCCTGACCCAAGCCATGATAGTTTCAACAGCCTCATATACATGCAAAATCTGGACAATGAATAGGGAAGACTTGATGCCTTTGAATTATGGTATTGGTGAAGAAGACTGAATATACCATGGACAGATCCTTCTTGGAAGAAGTACAACCAGAATGCTGCTTAGAAGGGGAGATGATGAGACTTCATCTTACATACTTTGGTCATTGTAAAATTAGTGTGTTGAGGGTGTATGGGTGTCTATAACTTGATGAGGTACCAAGGCTGAAACATCTATGCAGTCAAACATTCCTCCACTCTCCATCTTTACCAACAGCAGCTCCTCTGATGGCCTTCTCTACTTTTCTGTTCAGTTGGATAATTTGTTGCAATGACCGCACAAAACTCATAAACAAAATTCATGACTATGGGTTTTATTAGAGAAGTAACAGCCACACCCACTTTCTGGCCTCTTTCTGGCCCTTTGCCTCTCGGCTCCTCAGCCCCTTCCCTGCTTCGGCAATTGTTATAAAGCTCTTTAGCTCTGGCAATAGTTGCCTGCGGGCACCCCAGTCTTCCAGAAAGCGGGCCTGAAGTCCTTCAGCTCTCTTGCTTAGTGGGTTGATGAGTCTGGAGGCACTCCATGTGGTCAGCAAGTCACCTATGTGAAAGCACTTAGCTATTGCTACTGGGTGGCCATGTCCACTGAAGCCATCTTTCTTGGTGTGCTGGGAAGCCAACTGTGCCATCTCACATCAATCTCCTGATTCTCATGCCACCATTCCTCTGCTGCCACTGCTTCATATCTTTTGACATCTCCAATGTTAAAACACTCTAGCTCCTTGGTCTCGGAGATTCTCAGCATAGACCTTGGGTCTAGAGGATGCCCTCTGCTCACTCCTTGCTCTGTCTTGGTGGTGTGAGGTAGTCCTTCTGCTCTGGGATTGGCTCTCTTTTAAGCTTAGTGGGATGGCAAAACTGAGCAATCCCCTCGTTAGGGTTTCATACATCATATTCACATGGATCCACTCCTGCAATGATTCTATGAGCTTTATTTATAGGCTGTTGTGTATAGGGTTGCTATGAGTTGGTACCAACTCAATGGCACCTAACAACAACAGTAGCCCAATACCCTTGGTGGGCCACAGACACCTGATTTGCATAGTCCTATCCTATCATCGAGGAAGTTACAAGACCATGCATGGCTAAAAGGGACATATTAAGTATGAGGAGGAACCAGTCTCTGGAGAAAGACATCATGCTTATTAGATGAGTCAGTGGAACAGAGGAAGACGCTTAATGAGATGAACTGACGGTGGCTGCCACAATGGGATCAAAGAGAGCAATGATTTGAGGATAGCATAGGACCAAGGAGGGTTTCAGTCTGTTGTACACAGGGTTGCGATAAGTCAAAACCAACTTGCTAACACTCAACAAGCCTCCTGACTCTGAGAAAATAAACTCCTGTTTGTTAAAGCCACCCACGTGTAATATTTCTGTCATGGAAGCACTACATAAGTAAGGCATTTGCATACCTCTCCTCTACAACTCTATCTCCCCACAACCCTTTCATTTACCTCTGGCATGAGTAAGCAAAAAATGGTAAGTAAGCTTTTGGCATCCATGACTTAACAAGATTGGCCTCTATTAGAAAGGTTGTCATATAGCAAGACCCATCAAAGATTGGGAAAAAACAAGACCAAATCTATGTATTCTGCCTCTTTGCTGATTGGATACTAATTTTCTTCAGGAAATAGCTATTGCCAAGTTCAAAACAGCATGGTCTCAAGTCTCTGAAGGACAATGCCATGGCCCAGGATTTTGCCTCTATGTGGATAAACAAGAGAACTAATTTCTCAGCTGTGTAGGACTTCAAATAATTCAGGAAGAGCAGGAGCTGCCTACCTTCAACAGTGTGTGTGGAATAGAGGTACTTCTAATATGGATTTTTAAGGACACTGTAAGTGCTGCTGAGTCAGTTCTGACTCATAGCAACCCTGTATAGGGTTTATGAGGAGTGGCTGATGAAATTGAATTGCCAACCTTTCAGTTCAAATAGATCTTGCAGTCCAACACATTAACCCGCAGCACCACACCAGGACTCCGTAAGGACAACGTAGCCAGTGAAAAAGAAACCACTGCATTTGATCAATTACATATGAACTTGGTTCCTAAGCCTCTTGACCTATCTGACGCTGCATGTATGACGTCCTCAGACCGCTTGGAGGACCTATGGCTAGCTGTGCCTTACACGGCCTTGGAATTAGAGTGAATATTTCCATGTCCATTTTCTTAGTCACCGAAGCAGCTTTCTTCATGTAAGGGGGGGAAAAAAACAAACTAAAAACTGTAATTTGGGCCCCAAAAATTAGTCATAGGATGTTTTGGCTCCTTACCTAATTTAAAACTGTCTTTGAGCAGTTCTTGCTTTATCAGGAAAAGTAGCCTGTGGCAAAGTCCAGGCGAGGAAGGAGATGCTCACTGTATTGCTTCCTGGAGGAATGGGCAATGCACCACTCAGGTACCACATTTGTGCATCAATAAAATAGTGTCCAGTTTGGGGCACTACCTGTTAAAGATTTAGAAGAGATTTTACCTTTGCAGATAAGTATGCAGAAGTCATGTAGATTAACTCTCAAGCTAGTGTGTCCCTTGTCCACCAGTTGGCAGAAACAGGAACTTAGTGATGCCCAGTGATGAGCTAGGGGCACAGTTTTCAGTTGTTTTTTTGTAGGTGACTGAAAGTTAAGACTTCAACTGAAACAAGAATTCTGCATGCCAGTTAGTGTGCATTTATCTCTCAACTCCAAACCTTGGTTCTGTGATGCTGGGGCTGTGTGATGGTCAGTCTCTGTGGCAATTTGGCTAGGCTACAGCATTCAGTTATTTACTCTAACACTATTCTAGGCATTGCTGTGAAGATGGTTTGCAGATGTCATTAACGTGTATAATCAGTTGACTTTAAACAAGGAGATTAACCTGAATAATGTGGATGGGTCTCATCTAGTCAGTAGGTGGCCTTATGAGCAAAAACTGACATTTACTGGGAGAGAAAGAATTCTCTCTCAGGACTAGTACCAATTTCTGCCAAGGTTGCAGCTAGATGGCCTGGCCTGCAGATTTTGGACTGGTCAGACTCTACAATCCTGAGAGCCAAACAAACAAAAAACCAAATGCATTGCCATCGAGTTGATTCTGACTTGTTACTGTTGTTGTTGTTAAGTGCCACTGAGTCGATTCTGACCCATAGCAATCCTGTATAGGGTTTCCAAGGAGCAGCTGGTGAGCTTGAACCACTGACCTTGCAGTTCAAATGCCTTTGCAGTCTAACACATTAGCCCACAGTGCCACACTTACTGTTGGTTGTTGTTGTTGTTGTTAAGTGCCGTCAAGTCGGTTCCGACTCATAGCTGTTAAATCAGTTCAGACTCAGAGTAACCCTTGTACAACAGAAGGAAACACTGCCCAGTCCTGGGCCATCCTTACAATTGTTGGTAGGTTTGAGCCCATTGTTGCAATCACTCTGTCAGTCCATCTTGTTGAGTCTCCCTCGTTTTCGATGTACCTTTCCAGGTAATGGCCCCTCCTGAAAACATGTCCAAAGTATGGGAGACAAAGTCTCACCATCCTTGTTGTTGCTGTTAAGTGCCATCGAGTCAGTACCGACTCATAGCGACCCTGTGTAGGGTTTCCAAGGAGCAGCTGGTGAGTTTGAACTGTAGACCTTGTGATTCAAACTGACGTTGCTGCCCAGTGCATTATCCTACAGCACCAAACCAGGACTCCCTCTCCATCCTTGTTGTTGTTATTGTGCCATCGAGTCCGTCCTGACCCATAGCAACCCTGTATACGGTTTCCTAGGAGCAGCTGGAGAGCTTGAACCACTTACCTTGTAATTCAAACCGACTTTGCAATCCAGCGCATTAACCCACAGTGCCACACTCTCTTAAAATCTCTTTTGTGATCTCCTGTTGGTTACATTTCTCTGGCTAATACAGGTTGCTTTTAAGTGTCGACAAGTTGGTTCCAACTCATAGCCACCCTGTACAGGGGGGTTCCTGAGGGGTGGCTGATGGGTTTTAAACTACTGACTTTACAGTTAAAAGTCCAGTGCTTATCCTACAGTGCCACACCAGGACCCCTTGTTATGTTTGAGCCCACTGTTGCTGCGTTAATCCATCTCATTAGGGGCCTTCCTCTTCTTTGCAGACTCTCCACTTTTCCAAGCATGACGTCCTTCTCCAGGGACTGGTCCTTCCTGATAATATGTCCAAAGCATGAGAGACAAAGCCCTGTCATACTGGGGTCTAGGGAGCATTCTGGTTTTATTTCTTCCAAGACACATTTATTCTTCTGGTAGTCCAGGGTGCTTTCAATATTCTACATTAACTCCATAATCCAAATGCATCGATTTTTCTGTGTTCTTCTTTATTCATTGTCCAACTTTCACACGCATATGAAGCTATTGAAAATCCGATACCTTTGGCCAAGTGCACCTTAGACATCAAACTGATATCTTTGACCATTAAAGGGGTCTTATGCAGCAGATTTGTCTAATGCAATATATCATTTGATTTCTTGACCACCACTTCCATGAGCATTGATTGTGGATACAAGCAAAATGAAGTCTTAGATAACCTCAATCTATTCTTCATTTATTATGATTTACCATGGTCTCAGTTGTGCGAATTATTCTTTTCTTTATATTCAGGTGCAATTCATACCAAAGACTGTGGTCTTTGAACTTCATCAGTATTTCAAGTTGTTTGCTTTCAGCAAGCAAAGTTGTATTCATTTGCATATAACAGGTGGTTAACGACTCTTCTTCCAATCCTGATGCCACATGCCTTCTCGGATTATTTGCTCAGCATACAGATTGAATTAAGTATGGGGAAAGCACACCCTGACATACACCTTTCCTGACTTAAACCCATTCAGTGTTCTCATCCACAGTGGAGTAAGAAAGGTTTGGATGGAGAGTAGATGCCAGACTAGGAGACATTTCCTTCTATGTTATGAAGCCTGGCTTCTTCTGTAATGGGTGATGAAAAAAATTGGTAAGGGGTAGTAGGGATGCTTACACAATATGATGAACGTGATTAATGTCATATGTACATTTGCTAGTTTTGTGTTGTTTTTTTTAAAAAAAAAAGCAGGCAGTGAGATGCATGGTTGCTAGTGACAAAATGTATTTGCGACTTTCTGGGGCAGTAATTGGTGTTCTGAATCTCCTCAGTTCTCTAAAGTGACTAGAAACCTCACCCAGCTTAGAGGCTGAAAGACACAGTGTGAGCTGGGGTTCATAGACAGGGCATAGCATCTGGGTGGGGCACTGCAGGGTTTCCGGATGCTGTCTTCACCTGATGACTAAGCCCCAAAGCATCACAGGCAGCAGGGAAGCCCGCGAGAACTACCTCCCTCTTTCTTCTGGTTTTTAACTACAGTAGATTCCTTCCCGAGTTTAGAGACTGCCTTTGAAAGGTTCTCACCTCCATGGAAATAAACTCTTTCTTCAGCACACACTTAGGCCTTCTGACTCTGAGAAAAGAGGCCTTTAACTCAGAAAAGTCTCAAGAGAAGCAGAGGAGGCAAGCAGGGAACTGAGTGAGCATAACCAACATCCTGCATTTTCGGCACCTTCTCCTCACCTGAGATGGGACCTGGCTTTCTTAGGCCTCTTGCTTTTGTAGACAGCTAGTCCTGGTGTGACACTATAGGATAAGCACTAGACCACAATGCCTATGGTTCAAACGCACCACTCACTCCTTGGAACTCCTAGACAGGGTTGCTATGGGTCGGAACCAACTCCATGGTACTTAACAATTACTTGCTGCAGCCTTAGCTAATGGCAGTCTGTCCTTTTGATGACACTGTTAACGATGGGGGCCAAGGATGACTCTTTGTGCTTGCATTAAGCAGAGAAGTAGCTCACTAAGTGGCCTTTTAAATTAGTGCATGTAAAGCAATTGTCCTTTTGAATGACACTACCGAATTCATATAAACAGGACCGCACTGACATAGTTTGGAGGTCTTAAGTGAGAGTATCAGTCTATGAGCCCCTGATGAGAAGGCTGACTTGCGTCATGTCTTCAGGGTGGCTAGGTGCCTTTCTTCCCATCCCAACCAAGGGGTTTCTCTGCACATCCAAGGGATGGGTTGGACAACGCATTTCTGATGATTCCACACATACAAAGCAGTGTCACATCAGGTTATAGGCTTTTCAAAAGAAAATCAAACAATCTTTTCTTTTATGGTGGGAGGGGGCAAGGGCAGCTGGATCTGGGTGATTATGTTCAAGCCCAGAAGGCAGGGAAACATCTCTAGCCTTGGCATTTCCAGGTTTAAGAATGTGGGTAGCAGGCTTCTTGATTGCAAGTCTATGAAATCTCAAAATCTCAAATGTCCCAGTATAAGAGCAGAGAAGACCTGTCTCTAGATGTCCTGATAAGACTGTGGGCCCCCGAGCATGTTCCTTGTTAATATGTGACAAGGATGCTCTTTTCTCCCTACTAGAAGCCCCTGGGTGAAGCCCCTGGTTACTAACCAGAAGGACAGAGGTTCAAGTCCACCTCAGAAGAAAGGTCTACTGGGGATCTACCCCCTGAAAGCTCAGCGCCATGAGAAAATACATATGCAAAACATGGGGTCACCATGAATCAGAACCAACTCAATGACAACTGGTCTGCGAGTGTGTGTGCTATTTCTATTACATATGAGTTTACAGGAAGAGTACTCATCACCATGTGGCTATCTATTGCTTCATTGGAATATACAATTTACAATGTTCTGGCAGGAATCTTTCAGGTGCCACTTAGCACCTTGCTTTTTTGGGGTTTTCTCCATGTCAGAGCTATGATGGTTTTTTCTGTTGTGCATCCTCCTTCCTCATTTAGAGCAATTTCCCTGTGCCTTCAGCACTCGCTCCTACTCATTGCTCAGGACACCCACTTGTCCAGGTAACTCATGTCTCCAGTTGATGCTCTTCTACTTTTCTTTCATAGCATTTCCCACCATTTACAGACACATAGATATGAAGCTCTGTGCCTGACTCTAGAATGGAAGCCTGTGGAGGGCAGGATGTGTGGCATACGGCCCAATGCCAGGTATACCATTTGCCTGTATGATGAATAAGTTTGTAGGCGATTTGTCCTTTAACCTCAAGGAATGAGAAGACACAGTTCATGTACATATTCTCAGCGCATGCTCTCTGCTAGACCCTTGACACTATGTGTGTGGTCAGGAGCCCCAGCATGGTCAGAAGATCTGACCTTCCACCAATCTCAGTGCAGCAGTGGAGGGGGGTTGCTATGATTTGATCAACACCTTGCTCACTTCCCTGGGCGTGGCCCCTCTTCTCCCATACTCTAAGGGGTACAAAGGAAGAGAGGGGCCAGCAGGGCAGAAGAGAAACAGTTTAGCATAAACAATGTACTTATAGGAAGCGCAATGGCTCTGTACGATAAACACTGGGCTGTGAACCACAAGGTCGGTGGGTTGGGCCCACCAGCTGCTCCACGGGAGAAAGATGAGGCTTTCTGCTCCCACAAAGATTTATAGCCTCAGAAACCTGACACAGAATCGCTATGAACTGGCACTTAACAACAACAATGGGCTAACCAGGGGCTGCGTGTTGGGTGGGACTGGTCAGACCTACACACTCAAGCAACACAAACAGATATGCAAAAAGAAAAAAAAAAGCATACTCTTCCAGCGAGGAGTCAAATAAGAGCATTCCATGCTCCGGACTCCAAGGAGCACTGGCATCGCCTGGCAAGGGCTCATTAGTACTAAAACAAGGTCGATGCCAGGTGCTTGAAGAAGCTGCTTTCCTTGTACTTATAAAGCACAACTGTTGTTGTTAGGTGCCTTCGTGTCACTTTCCACTCACAGTGACCTCATGCAACGGAATAGAACTGCCCCACAGGATTTTCTTGGCTGTAATCCTTATGGAATCCTGGTGTGGTGCTGCAGGATAAGCACTGGACTATTAACCGTAAGGCTAGCAGTTCAAACCCACCAGCTGCTCCTTGGACACTCTAGACAGAGTTGCTAGGAGGTGTTACTGACTCGATGGCACTTAACAATAGCAACAGTCCTATGGGAGCAGATCCCAATGGCTCTCTGCCACAGAGTTGCTGCATAGGTTCCAACTATGAACATTTCTGTTAGCAGCTGAGGGTTTAACCAGAACTCCTTAAAGGACAACCGTTGTTGTTGTTGTTGTTGTTGTTGTTAAGTAAGTGCTGTCAAGTCGGGTTCTGACTCATAGCGACCCTGTATAGGGTTCCTGAAGAGCAGCTGGTGAGCTTGAACCACCGACCCTGCAGTACAAATGGCTTTTCAGTCTGGCGCAGTAACCCACAGCGCCACACCAGAACCCCATGCCACAAGTTCCATCTTGTGTATTTTATCCTAAACAAATGCTTTAAGTTTCTATTTTGTTATGTGATATTAAAATAACATTTAAGATATCTGGAATTTAATCATAATAAAAAAGATGATAGATTATGTTTGATGGAGAATGAGAAAGCCTGACTCTCGGTACCTGAACCACCTTTGATAAAAAGGACAACTAGCCAGTATTTTTACTTTACTCTGCAATTGAAGCTTTGCAGCTTTGTGGATTAACTTTCCTTATGTTATACATAGAAATTAAGAGTTTATAACACCAAGGAACAAAAAGAGATGGCAGATCGGGTGGACGTATAACAGAGAGCTCCGCCAACAACAACACAGAATACCCGACCAAACAGGCTCAGAGGATGGTCTCAGAACTCTGAACCACATATAAAGGAATATTTAGAAGGTTGGAAGACTTACAGCTGGGGGAATTTGTGGCAGAAGCAAGAAATCCATTGTTTTCTAATTCGAGATGCTCAGCTGCTCGAGGAGCCGCCATCTTGGGTGAGACCATGCAGGGGAAGGATCAGAGTGGCCACAGATGCCTGGCAGAA
>NW_006408557.1:4112992-4170348 GCF_000296735.1 Chrysochloris asiatica
GTTTTTTTGTTTGTGTTTTTTTAAAAAGCTAAAGAGGATAGAGAGAAATACTTTTAACTGATGGTATATGGAGGGGATTATAATCAATGTAATGAAACAAGTTATATGAATTGTGAAACTGATGATGTGCCCTGTAAACACAATCCACAATAAAAACCTTAAATTAAGTCTTAAAAAAAAAAGAGTTTATAACACCACAAGAAAAGCGTTATTTATGATGGCACACATCTTTTTTCCAGAACTTCTAGCTTGTTTGCGGAGAAATGATAAGAGTTTGGAAATGGACTAAGTGTAAATATTCAAGTCTTATTCACCACAGACTATGACTGCTAACTGTGAGTTTTCTTTCTGAAGCCATTCCTAGTCAGCTTTGCAAATACGCTGTAACCAGGAGACATCCCCACCTCCCTTCCCTTTTCCTTCCTTGATGTCACTCAGGAATAGTAAACCCTCAGGCTGTTCCTGAGTGAAATATTTCCAAGGCATGACTTTGTGTGCTCTTGGAAACATGAACATTTCTGCAAATATTAACTGTGCATAAGGATTTGTAACATTTTGAGGCAAATTAACTCTGCTTTCCAGCAATGAAGATGCCTCACAACATATTTTACATGTTTCTTTATCCAGATTTAGATTTTGGAGAAAGGTTTCCCTGTCTCAGAAGACCTAGCTTGCCTTAATGGTGCCAAACAACCCTTTAGTGCTAAACCTATGGGATTTTTCTCCCTCTGGGGACACATTTTTTTCCACTATGCTTTTCCAATTGTGGACCTTGTGCACTTTCCTCATCTTCAATGAATAAGTAAAGATGGCTTGCGCATCTTTTTGGAGAAACATACATTTTTCTCTGTCGGAGACACATCCTGACTTTCTAAAATGGAGATGGGGCAAAACCAAATCAATGAATCTCAAATTCCCACAGGAAAGTCAGTTTTTGAAGAGGTAATCCTTATGAAAACAAAAATCATATTATCTAATTTTCAGATAAAAGGGCACCGGACATTTTGCATTTAGTAATTTTACAAGAGATATAGTAAGAACCATCTAGAAAAGCATAGGGTAATCTTAGGAGACATTGCCAAAGCCTAGCTCCAGGAACTCCACAGTGATAAATGTATGACAATGTTATCTGTAGTAACAAGCATGAACTCTTCTGCTGTTCTAAAACGTAACAGGCTTCTACTGGATCCTCAGAGAAAGGATTTTCTGAAGGTACCAATCTGGCCAATGTCAACATCATGCCTCACTCTCAGGTACTACTGCAGTATCTATTTGCAATAGGATGCTTTTGAAATTTATAAGGATGGATTTGTTTCAAGTTGGAAATAACTCTTTATGTATGAAATTCAAATTTGAGCAGCACATCATTTTCCATTTAATGAATTGTCATCAGCAGTACCCTCAACAGGAATAAAGGGAAGGAGAGTCTGTCATTAAAAGGATGAATAAACAAGGATTAATTTGTCAAGACTGCATCTCCTTAGATTAATGGTCTTTAATTAGTTTTCCCAAAACATAAATCACTTGTCATGATCATTTAAATACTTTTGCCAGGAAGTTATTTTACCTAAATTACCTAACAGAAGAAAGAGAAGGAGGAGAAGAAACATGAAAAAAAGGAGGAGGGGAGCTTTCTAACAACACTGCCCAAGAGGATAAAGGTCTTATGTAGCAGAAATTTCCAATCTGAACTGATGATACTTGAATGCATCATTTTAAACATTTGCCAAAAGAAGGACAGTATAAAACCTTTTTAATTGTTACTAGGCTCCTCTTTTAGGGAACCAAGTCTTGCCTGGTGGTACGCTCTTAATGTGAGGGATAATGAATCTCATCACAATGGAACTCTACACCTCAGAGCATGTGAGGGGAAAAGTGAGGCAGGTGATTGCATGCTGGGAGAGATGTGTCGAAAACAACAACAAAATAATCTTTTCATTAAATGTTGAACAGAAAACACCAGTTCCAAGGTTAGGAACTAGAACTCCATAGCATCTCATCAGAGAAAGCCGATAGCTCTAAATTTGTGGGCTCTTCTAAGCTGTGAAAACATGAGGTTCCAGGGGCTCCTAGCTACACTCCAAATCATTTGTCATCTAGAGCTCTGAAAGACTAGGCCAGGGCAGTTGAACAGAGCTAACTCTTACTTCTTAAAGATGTAAATAGGCGTGGCCTTGGGCCAGAGCGCTATCAAGAGAATGTTCTAGGCGTCAGCCACTGTGGAGACAGCATGCCTTAATCACTCCCTAGTCACATGTTTAAATGAAAAAGAGTTGTATTTGAATCTTTCATATACAGAAATGCCAAATTTTAGGGTGAGAGCCAGACTGGAGGTTATTGTTTGTTATTGTTAATTGCCATTGAGTCATTTCCGACTCATAGTGACACTGTATAGGGTTTTCAAGGAGCGGCTAGTGTGTCTGAACCGCTAACCTTGAGGTTCAAACCATCCTTGTAGTCGAGTGTTTATTCTACAGCACCACACCAGGAAGTAACCACACTACTTGTGATTATAAAAATGTTTGGTACATACATTAAATGTGTACGCAAGACCTAGAAAGAAATGCTAAAATTACTTAAATAGAAAATTCTGTGGCAATTCCTTAAATTTGTCCATTGTTGTTAAGTGCCATTGAGTCAGTTCCGACTCACAGCAATCCTGTATAGGGTTTCCAAGGAGTGGCTGGTGGGTCTGAACCACTGACCTTGTGGTTAACAGTCCACGCTTATTCTATAGTGCCACAGCAGGATATTTTTCAGTTGATTGTACATCACTCAGAATTGCCTAAATGGGTCAATTTAGCATTATATTGTTATTTGATGCACTTGAAAGTAATACAATCAATATGAGTTTGCCAATATTCTTTTACTTCTTTGAATTAGCTCAAATTTACAGAGCCTCGAATTTGTCATTTTGACTCAGTCATAATTTTATCTTCATTCCACAGAGGAATTTCATTATTTGTTTACATGAGACTTCATTTGCTTTTTTAACATTACCTCATGTTTTGTTCAGATTAAATGTCCTTTATGTCAGCTTGGAAATTGTATTTCCTATCCTACACATGAAGGACTATAATGGACTCAATTGAAACAGCTTATTCCTCTGAGATGACCACAGGCTAGAATGAAACCTGGAGACCACGTCTGAAAGAGTGTAATTTTCAGATAAGGAGATTGAGGCTGAAGAGGTGAAATGACTCACCTATGTTATAACTAGTACTCAAACTCCAAACTCAACCGCAATTTCATAGGATGAGGCTTGGAACTCTTCTGGAATGAATTATGCACCTCAAATAGATGTGTTGAAGTCTTAACTCCTGCTATATATGAATGAGGGAGTCCTGGTATGGCACTGGACTGCAAGGTCAGTTTGAACTGCAAGGTTGGTGGCTCAAACTTACCAGCAGCTCCTTGGAAACCCTACACAGGGTCACTATGAGTTGGAACCCACTCAACGGCACTTAACAACAACATCTGTGAATGTGAACTTGTTTGGAAAAAGGGCCTTTGAAGATGTTATTGTTTGCTTAACATGAATTTATAGTACAGCAGGGAGGCTCCTAAATCAATCTGAAAGAAGAGACAAAAAGACAGACAGAAGGAAGACGGTCATCTGAACAGGAGTTACGCTGCAGTTGTAAACTAATAAATGCCTGGGGCTACCAGAAGCTGAGCAAGTACAAGAAAGGATCTTTTTCTGTAGCCTTCAGCAAGAACATGGCCTTGCTGATGCCTTGAACTTACATTACTCCTAGCCTCCAGAACCATGAGACCATTCATTTCTGTTGTTTAAATCCACAACTCTGTGGCATTTTTCTTATGACAGCCCAAGGAAAGTAATACAGAATAGAAGACTCTTCTGATTTCTTACAAACACATGTCCATTTCTTTTTGCCAAGGTACTATTGTATCCTATTTAATTTTAACGAGGCACTTGTCCTAAGCCCAGGCTTGGATATAGGCCCCAAAGGGCAGGAGATAGAGTATCTGGTCGGCTTCAGAAAATCATTTCGTTTACTCAGCAAAAGGGATAATCTTTAGAGTTTAGACTCCTTTTAAAGAAACGACCTCTGGTTACTTATTATCTCCCCAGCTTTTATCCTTTAATCTCTAGGTTTAAATTCTCTGGTAGTAATTGCCCTAAACCTATGCCTATAATCACAACTGCAGTCAAAAGCAGGTATTTCTGAAGCAATTAAAAACAAAACAAAACAATTTTCTCATGATAAGCTATAATATTTAATTAGTGCAATAGTTTTCCCCTTTAGAAGAATAATTGCATCTTTCAGTATATTTCTCAGATTAGGGAGCTATGTTGTCTAGGCATATTCTAGAAGACGGCAGGTAAACATGGCTTGTTATCCATCCATTTGTGACTTCAATCATTACTAGGACTGCATCGTCTGAAACATCAATGTCAAATGATATAGTATGCATCTTTCCAACAACACTGAATCCAGTTCTGAACAGGCCAATAACAATGATCATGTCAGAATCTCAAAATACACAGAGCTACAGGACAGATTCCTTAACTTCATTTAACATTGTTTATGAGTTCGATTTAATATTGAAAACACAAACATTTTTAACAAATTTGATGTGAATGATTATAGATTTTGATACAACTATTATACAGAAGTGTGCATACATAAATCTATACATAGAATTATATACATTTTAATATATACCACATATATAGTTTTCTCTACTCACATTTGTCTCTTTAGCAAGAGAAGACCATTTTACTGTACACAAATGTACAATGCTACATTAATTCCTGAGTAATTGAAGGGATTGTTAATGAACTAATATAAATTCTAGTTTTTCAGCTAATGATCCAGTAGATTCCTTAGCAGAAACGTGAACAAAATCAACTTTGAAAATATGTACTCAGCTCTGTGCTCAGTTTGTGCTTAGCAGAGAAAGCCAGAGAATGCACTGTAGCTGCTTACATTTGAGAAAATGTTCTCAAATATCCAGGAGTAAACAAATACCCTATTAGCATGAATTTGAGGAATTCTTTTAGTGATGTTGCCTACATCCAATTTGTCAGGCATGGAAGACTCCAGTCATGATTAGAAGGAAAATCCCTTTTGCAGAATATGAAATTCTGTGTAAACATCAGTGTTTAGGTATTTTACAAAAGTTCTGATTGAAGCAAGGAAAAAAAAAAAATACAATGAAAGAATTTTAAGAGCTTTTTTTAGGAGACAACCAGCTATGTGAAAGGACTATAAAAAATGAAAAGTGTATTTTGGTGAAAAAGGAAACCAGATGAAAGTCCTCTAAGGGTTGTCTGGTAAGCTACTTGCTTTGGAGGGCCCAGGTTGACTTGTCTTGAAGAGCCTTGGAGATGACTGACAATGTTTAGCCACTGGGGACAAACTCCACTGTGCAAAAAGAGAAGGAAGCACGATGGGAAAAGGCAGGTTGAACCATAATGGAGAAGTAACAGACACTCAACAGGGTCCCCACCAGCAGGTGAAGTATCCTATCCCCTAACTCAGGCACCAGTATAAAACACATGACAAGGGACAGGTCAGCTGCTATGGCAGTCCATGCCAGGCCCCTGCATCGGAGTTGGCCAGGCACTGGGGAAGCCTGCCTTTATGAGAAGGCACTGCGTTTTTGGTTCCTCCTTTGCACCTGCTACCCAGTCCCATGGCTGCTGTAGTCGAAGACTCCTTTCTTGAAGAATGGTGAGAACTCACATATTGTGTGTTTTGACAGAGTCTGTCCCACTTTACTGATGTGCAGGGGAGATGTTGTAGATTGAAGCATCACACTGAAAAAGTCCCTGAGGTATTTCTGAGGGAGAGACAAGGGTTAAAAAGATGGTTAAGATATTGTAGGGTGAAGGCAAATAGCAAGTAAGACATGTCCAGAAACAATCTCCCACTTACCTTGAAAGAGCAATCACTGTCAATACAAACTGCATACAGGAACTACATTAGCTGTCATTATACCAACCAGAGGAAACAGAACCAAGGTATACAAACATAGAAGGGATGTTTCTGTGGCTCTGGACCACAGCAGCATCACCTCCTGTGGGTGACTGGCAGACCCCACCCAGGGAAATGCCAGCGGGTGTCTAGCATGGGGAATCTGCTTTTTGGCAGCCATGGCACCAATTAAGATCCTGTTTTTAAAAAGAAATTTTCCCTAAATTACTCATTAAATAGCGATTTGATTAAAAAAAAAAAAAATGACAAGCCATCTGTACTGTGTTAAAACCCAAAGCAAACCCACAGCTGTTGGGTTCATCGAACTCCTAGTCACCCTCTAAGACAGAGCAGAATTGCCTCACGTGGTTTCCAAGCTCTAAGTCTTTATGGAAGCAGACTGACACATCTTTCTCCCTGAGAACAGCTACTGGATTTGAATCGCCAACCTGGGGTTCACATCCAAGTGTTTTAACCACTGTGCCACCAACATTAAAGGAAAAGAAATCATGGGGATAAGAGGATCACTTCCAACTACTAACATTTAAGCTCATTTTGCAAATTGTATAGTCATCAATAAAAAAAATCCTTACTACTTACTAAGCTTATTTGCTCTGAATCTCTCCTTCCCTGACCCATGTGTTTGTCACAACATTGCATGCCTTTCCCGGTAATGAAGAAGTAAAACCCAACTGAGACTAGGATCCAAAATGTTGGGTATGAAATCATAGGAGGTGCTTGGCACGACGTGATCCATAACACAGGACAGTCAAAAGCAGTTAATAGAACTCAGGTCAGGCAACTCTTCTTTCTAACAGAAAACAGGGGTGGGGCGGATGGATTAGGCCTAAACTTGTATTCATATCTCAATTAATAATTATAAATAATCTTGTCACACATTTAAATAAATAATTATGAACTTGAAGGAAGACAAAAATTTTGTTTAAGAAACATGACCTACTCCTAAAGCAGTGGTTCCCAACCAAGGACAATTTTGCCCCATAGAAGGTTACTGGCAAGGTCTGGAGACACTTTGAATGGTCACAACTTGCATCTAGTGGATGGAAGCAAGATACTGCTAATATCCTACAATGCACAGGACAACCCAAAAAGATCAGAATATGCTGAAGCTGAGAAAACGTTGTCTAGAATCAGCACTGGACTGCTAACCACAAGATGGGAGGCTCACACCCACCAGCCGCTCCCAGAAACCCTATTCAGGGTCGCCATGAGTTAGAGCTGACTACACAGCACTTAAACAACAACATGCATTGTCAAATGGGAGCCCTGGTGGCACTATAGGATAAGCACAGGACTGCTAACTGTAAGGTTGGCAGTTCAAACCCACCAGTTGCTCCTCAGGAGAAAGATGAGGCTTTCTGTTATCCTAAGAAATCTGATGCAAGGTGGTTATGAGTTGGAATGGACTCAATGGCAGTTTTTGAATTTTAAGTATTGTCAAGGATCCCTGGTGGCACAGTGGGTTAAGCATTGGGCTGCTAACCAAAAGACTGGCAGTTCAAACCCACCAGTCACTCTGCGGGAAAAAGATAAGGGTGTCTGCTTTGAAACCCTTAGAGTAGGTTCTGCTTTGTTCGATGGTTGGGGTAGTTGTGTGCCATCGAGTCAGTCCCAACTCACAGGGACCCTGTAGAGGGATTCTGAGGAGTAGGTAGTGAGTTTGAACCACTGACCTTGTGGTTTTAAGCAACCTTAAGGTGAGTGCTTATCCTATGGTGCCACACCTCTGTCCTATAAGTCATTAAGTCAGAACTGATGTCACTGGGTAAGCACTGTCAACTTGACATTTAATTCTGAAAGAAGCCATTTTTTCAAAAGAAAATTTGTTGACTACTTTCTACTAATAATTAAGATTTGTATAGTAATTTACAGTTCCTAAAAATCTTCTAGTATACCTAAGTTTTTAACTTTATGGAAGTTTAACTAAGGAACAATAAATTGTAGTTTCTACTAGTAATTAAAATTTGCATAGTAATTTACAGTTCCTACAAATCTTCCAACACACCTAAGTTTTTACAGCTTTACAGACGTATAACTAAGGGACAATAAATTGTACTTTTTTTTTTTTTTTTTTGGTCTTTTTTTATTGTTGTAAGATTACACAAGGGTACTTCAAAAAGTTTATGGAAAAATGAAAGAAAAAAATCATTTTTCCATGAACATTTTGAAGTTCCCTTGTATATATGCAAAAACAGTCTCATTTGCCAAGTAAATGTTTTTCACATGTACAATTTAGTGACATCAGTTCATCAATTATGTGTGTACCATTACCAGTATCTGTTGCCAATAAGAAATTTCTATCACCATAAACAGAAACTCAATGCTTCCTAAATGATGGGCTCCCCTTTCTCCCCTCCCTCCCAACCCTGTTGACCATGAATAGAATAAATTTTGTTCTCTATATATTTATTTTAGATAATTCATGTAAGTGAGCTTATACAATACTTGTCCTTTTGGATTGACTTATGAGGGGGCTTCAAAAGGTTTGTGGAAAAATTCCATTATCTTTTCATTCCATTTGTTTTGAAGTCCCTTGTACTTCACTCAGCACAATGTCTTCAAAGTTCTCTTACGGCTGAGTAAAAGTGGCTCTAGAAGACAAGCACTGGACTGTGAACCACAGCTTAGCAGTTTGAACCCAACAGACACTCTGCAGGAGGAAGATGAGGCTTTCTGCTCCTGCAAAGATTTATAGTCTTGGAAACCCTATAGGGCTGCTGAGTTGGAACAGACTCAATGGCACTTAACAACAGCAACAATGACAACATTCTACTGTATATGTTGCTGTTGTTAGGTGCTGATGCGTTGGTTGAGCAGCTGGTGAGCTTGAACCACCAACCTTGCAGTTGAAACCAACTTAGCAGTCCGGCGCATTAACCCACTGTGCCACACCAGGTGTATACACATTTTCTTTATCCCCTCATCTGTTGATAGCTATTTAGATTGTTTTAATCTTTTGGCTACTGTGCATAGTGCTCAACTGCACATTCTTTAAATGTAAAAGCTGATGAGTCTTTATACATATATGCCCTTTGAGATTCCTGCCAAATCACATAGACACTTGTGAAACCACCACCAAGACAGGTATAAACTTGTTGAGATGACCACCACCAAACCAAGATGTGATTTTTAGTGCCATCAAGTTGGTTCTGATTCATAGCGACCCTGTATAGGGTTTCCAAGAAGTGGCTAGAGAATTTGAACCATTGACCTTGTGGTTCAAACCGGCCATTTGGTCCAGTGCTTTATCCCATAGCACCATACTAGAACTCCAAATCAAAGTAACACACATTTTTATCACCCCCAAATGCTTTCTAATTCACTTAGTTTTATGTTATCAGTACTCTGTCTACAATTATGAACTTTCCAGCTATTGCTGGAAAGGTGGTCAGACTGTTTCCAGTAGCAAGGCTAACAGTCAAGCAGGTCTGCTTCGAAACAAGTGTCCTTAACTCAGACTCTGTTTTCTTTCTTTGTTTGTTGTTAAATGCCACTGAGTCAGTTCTGACCCATAGCAACCCTGTATAGGGTTTCCAAGGAGCATCTGGTGAACTTGAACCACTGCCCTTGTGGTTCAAATGGATTTTGCAATCCAACGCACTAACCCACAGTGCCACACCAGGACTCCTTTCTTTCTTTATATTCCTAATTTACTGGTCTCAAGATAGCTTCTAAAGAAAGGAAACTGACATTAAAAGCAGCTCATAATACAAACGTGCCAAAACCAATTGCCAGAAAATTAAGATTTCAATCCTTCTGCTTATTTGCATCAGAGAGGCAAAGGGGTGTTTTTCCGGGAAAGGAATGTGTTGTTGTTGTTAAGTGCCAGTTGGTTCTGACCCATAGCAACCCTGCATAGGGTTTCCAAGGAGCAGCTGGTGAGCTTGAACCGCCAACCTTGCAGTTCAAACAACTTTGCAGTCTGGCGCCTTAACCCACAGCGCCACACCAGGACTCCGGGAAAGGAATTAGAGAATATTCATTTTTAGAGGGACTTGATTTCCATCAAACATGGTTACCATCAGCACTACAGACCATACCTAACTAGCCAATGTTCCTAATGAAATGCTTATGCACAACGGACTGCTCTTGGGAGGCCAAGAGTGAGAGCATTTAGAATGAGGACAGGGAGATGCAAGTCTGCTTGTGCCTGGAGCCACAGCTCCCCGACAGCGGAACGTGCGAAAGTAGCTGGGACAGTCACCCTTGCATCTCCTGGGCAGTTTCTACTGCAGGTCTCCTGTAGGTTACATTAATGCACAGACAAGTATTCATGACAAATCTGTCTTCAAGATGAATTCTGGCAGAATAGAAGGTGATTTAAATCTTTGAACAGATGTTGTATCAACATTTGTCATAATTAGCTCACAAAGTAGGGTCCCTTTAAAGGGCCAATAAAGCCTGAAGGGTATAATGAGAAGTGAAAGTTAAAAATATAAATAAAAGAGAAGGTATTTGACATACCTTCCCTGCCAGAATGTCACCATAAAAAGAGCATAGTAAAATTACTGCAGATAACGCTTTTTTCTTTAAATAAACTCATTAGCATGTCTTCATGAAAACAAAAGATGGAAAGATCTGCTCTAACTCTAAGCATTCAAAAGAGTTTTTAACTTTGTGAAACAAATCTCTGCTTAACAGCAGAATTTTGGGCAGCCTTAAATAGACTGCTTCCTTGGTGTAAAGAAATTATTTACGAAATGTTTTCTACAGTGACTTCAAAGTTGTCTGAAGTATATGAGATGAGACACAACCTTGGTTGGCTGGGAGCAGAGCCACGTATTTGAAGTGGTCTGAACACATTCATTCTAGTAAATAACAAAATCCAAGGGTTAGGATAGGGGTTGATGGAAGAAGAAAGAAATAAAATTCCACAAGGTTCTTGAGATCATAGACAATGTCTCATTCTTCTTTGCAGTCCCCTATCATCCCTGGCACACTGCCAAACTTAGGAAAATCACTTAAAAGAAACTTTGATGATTGGTTTAGATGACTTCATTTTTTTCAAATTGCAGTATATGTATAGAAAATTGCACACATCACAAGTGTACACCGTGATGAGTTCTCACGAAGTAGATCCACCTGTGTGATCAGCTTCTAGATAAAATACACTTCTAGCCGCCACGCTTCCTTCCCTCCTTAGACTCCCTCCTCTCAACTACAATTCTGTTCTCAAGGGCCACTATTATTCTATTAGTACCGGAGATGAAGTTTTCCAGTTTTGTACTAATGGAATAACCCAAGATGCACCCTCCAGTGCTTAGCATGATATTTATGAAGGGTCATCCACTTTATGTGTAGTGGTAATGTGTCCAGTCTCACCACAGTCTAGAAATTCATGTGTGAATTTGAATTTAGCAAGGGGTCATGCATTGGTGACTGGCTGGTCTTTTCATTTGAGTTCTTCTATTGAAATCTACCTCTCTATAATTTTGGTAGTGTAGTGGTTATGAATCTGGCTGCTAACCTCAGGGTCAGTGGTTCAAAACTACTAGCTGTTCCGTGGGAGAAAGATGAGGCTTTCTGCTCCCATAAAGATTTACAGCCTCGGAAACTGTGCACAGGGTTGTTATGAGGCGGAACTGACTCCACAGCACATAACCACCACCACTACCGGTCAGTTTATTATTGTTGTGTTGATGACGAAGTTTTCCCTTAGGGTTTTAAATTCCATATAGGATCAGCCAATGCACTAGAACACTCCTATTATTTCTCTATATGAAATATTTACATAAATGTATGTACATCTATGGAGTCTTGGTGTGGCATTGTGGATTAATGCGCTGGACTGCAAAGTCAGTTTGAATGGCAAGGTTAGCAACTCAAGCTCACTAGACGCCGCTCAGAAACCCTATACAGGGTTGCTCTGGGTCAGAACCGACTCGATGGCACATCACAACAACGACGATCCACATTTATATGACTAACTTTTGGTGCCAGTGCTCACAGTGCCTTCCACAGCATCCCCTCAAAACTATCCCTTTCCTGCTGATTCAGAGACATCCCAGCTCTTCTGACATGTGTAAAGTAAGTGCAGGGGCTAAGCTGCATCCCCAGGGCAGTACATGTTACTGCAGAAATGGAAGGCATTAGGAATGTAAGTGATTTATCAGGGTCACAGGGGAAGGAAAGGAAAGACACAATTACGGAAAGATAAAGAATTGTGAAATCCAATATCCAATTTCTGTTTCTGACTTTCACACAACATTTTCTCCATTCAAAAAGAAATAAAAGCAGGAATTTTTAAATCTCTGTAGCCCATAAGAGATGTGAGACCTGTAACCCTTGGCTACCCCAGGGCTGGTGTCACACCTGAGTCTGTGCTTTGTGAAAGGCCCTGGACCAGGGCCACTGAGAGAGCAATTGTACCCCCTGGGGTTGTGCAACATAATAGCTCTGTTGTCAGATATCTGGAGGACGAAAGTGAGATGAAACCAAAGTCTCTTCCAGTAAGACTGTAAACTTGCTGGAAGAGAAGTCTGGGAGAAGATCTGTCTGAACATGAAGAAGTAAGGGAAAGGAAAGAGGCCATGAGAAAAAAGAAGGCGACAAAGAGATGTAGGGAGGAGGTGGGGGAGGACAAGAGAGTAAGGGCTCCCACAAAAGAGAGAACGAAAGAGGCAGGGGAGAGAGAGAAATATCAAGACTGATGGAGATAAAGGTGTAGGAGTTATTTGTTTAGTACTGGTAACTAAGGTGTGGCACTAAGGATCTCTAGTAGTATAATGGTTAAGAATCGGACTGCTAACCTTCAGGTCAACAGTTCAAAACTACCAGCTGTTACGCAGGAGAAAGATGAGGTTTACTGCTCCCGTAAAGATTTACACCCTCGGAAACCCTGTACAGGGTTGCTATGAGTCAGAACCGACTCCATGGCACATAACCACCAGGTGTGGCGCTATAGGCTCAGCACTGGATTGTGAACCACACGCTTGACAGTTCAAACCCACCAGCCGCTCCTTGGAAACCCTATTGTTGTTGGTAAGTGCTGTTGAGTCCGTTCCGAGTCATAGTGATCCTGTTGAGCCACCAACCTCATGGTTAGCAGTAAAGTGCTTATTCTACAACACCAAACCGGGACTCCAATACAGGGTCGCTATGAGTCAGGGCCGACTTGAAATCACTTAACAACAGTTGGCAAACAGAATATAAGACTAATATGAAATCTATTAGAGCTTTATTCTCATTGAGGTTATTTATGTTTTGTTACTTGAATCAGCAATAAAGTATAAGGTGTTTTCTTATTCAGTGTTTTCAGAAAATTCAAGTTAAAAGGTTAATTTTTAGGGCATATTTCAGTATTAACAAAGACTCTTCTTTAAGTTTTGCCATGTTTTATTGTTTTGACAAGTTAATCTATACAGGGACAGGGGGCATGGGTAAAAGTGACTAGGAGAAATGGACCCCTACTGGTCTATTTTAAAGAAAGTGATACCTGGCATGTGATTTCTAGACATCCCCCTAAGGCACACAAAAGGCAAAATGCTATAGGAAAGTATGAGCATTTACAGCAAGGCCTAAAGCAACATTTTTTTTTTTTTTTACATTTGCTAGCAAAGACTCCTCTATGTCCTTTGACCTGTCTCCCCTGGACACACGTGAGTCTCAGCAGTGACCATCTTATTACTGTTACGCAGAGGCTATTTACCGGCAGCTTACAATGGTTGAGACAAAGTGAAAACCTTTAGTGGTATATTTAAGTCCCTCACAACTTTATGAAATTGCTGCTATTATTGGCAGGTGCCACTGAGTCAATTCAGACTCACAGCGGTCTTTGTACAACGAAACGAAACACTGCCCAGTTCTGTGCCATTCTCACAACCATGATCCCATTGTTACAGGCACTGTATCAACTGATCCCATTGAGGAGCTTCTTTTTTACCGATCTTCTACTTCTCTAGGGACTGGTTCTTCCTGATATCATGTCCAAAGTACATAAGACAAAAATCTGCCATCCTTTCTTCTTAAAAGCCCTTATTTTCATAAGGAGCATTCTGGTTGGACTTATTCCAAGACAGAGTGATTAATTCCTTTACAGTCCATGGTATAGTCAATGTTCTTTGTCAACACCATAATTCAAAGGCATCTTCTTTATTCATCATCTAGCTGAGACAGTTAAGGTTTCCTGTCAACTTGACTGGGCCAGGATTCTCAGTGGCTTGGCAGTTGAGATGTAGTTATCCCCATGTGAGATGTAATATAATTGAATGAATTCTATGTAGAAGTTTTACCATGAGTAGCCAATCACCTGAAGGGAAGTTTCCTCACCGGTGTAGCCTGCTTCCATCATAAGGGGCACTCAGCCAATGCTTTATTGCTCTTTTGTTGGATTCTCTAGAGAAGCCAAAACCAGTCAAATATATGAATGTATACATACACACACACACACACACACACAAGGGTGAGTCAAAATACACATGCACACACACATACACATGAGGGTGAGTCAAAATTATCCACAATCTGGCTGGAGAATTTTAATCAACTTTTAGAAAAGACAAATACATCATTTTGACATAATATCCTTGCTTTTCAATACACTTTGTCCATCTGCCAGTAAGTTTTCTTAGTCCCTTATTAAAAAATGCTTTGGGCTGTATGGCAAGTCACGAATGCACTGCTGTCTTCACTTCTTCATTAGAAGTGAATCTTCATCCTCAAAGGGCTGCTTTCAGGGGGCCAAACAGGTGAAAGTCCAACTCCAATCAGATCTATATCTATAGTTTGACAAGTTAATAACAAAAGAATCACTCAATCATAAAATATGCAAAGGACTTGAATAGACATTTAGTCCAAGAGAACATTCAAATGTCCACCAAACACATAGATGTTCAGCACATTAGCCATCAAAGAGCTACAAATCAAAACCACAAATGAGATACCACTTCATCTTCACTAAAATGGTCAAGATTGAAAACACAAAAACAGAAAGCAAAAAAACCAAAAAAACTTTTATCTTCCTTCCAGTATTGGTCCTAATTTTGTTTACAGATGCACAAACACTTCTGTTTATCCTCTTCTGTGAATTATTTTGGTATTCATCTCACACAAACTTCTTGAAGCCCAATTCTTTTGTGGATTATTTCATAGGCAGAGCCATGGCTGATTTGCAAATGATTTGCCACATAATCCACTGTTACTTGTCTATTTGACAGAATCATTTCATATGTTTGCTCAATGTTGTCATCAGCCATGGTTGTGGTGGGAGTTTTAATATAACTGGAATGTGGATAATTTTTGATCTATCTATCTATCTATCTATCTATCTATCTATATATATATATAAAGAGATTTATATCAAGGAAGGAGTCTCGGTGTGGCACTGTAGAACCAGCACTGGACTGGACTGCTAATCACCAGGTTTGTGGATCAAACTCCTCAGCTGCTCCTTGGGAACTCTACATAGGGTCACTATGAGTCAGAATTGACTTGGAAGCATTTGACAACAACAACAACAACAACATATTAAGGACATGGCTCACACAGTTGTAGAGGTGGTCAGGCCCAAGTCTGTGGGTTAAATTCCATGCAGGAGGCTTTCACTTAGCTGCAGGACTGATGAACCAAGATTGGCAGGTCAGATGGCAGGCAGGCAGGTCTGGCAGGTAAGAAGGCAGGCTGCTGTTGATTCCCAGGATTGGCTGGCCACTGGCTCAAGTCCAAAGAACTGGAGGTCGGAGGATAAGATGGATCGATGCAATAACCAGACCCAGCAGAAAGTAAGAAAGCTTTGCCTGAGTATTCCATATATTGGAAGCAGGCTACAGCCATGAAGACACTGACTTTCAACTGATTGGCTGCTCATAGCAGGCGTCATCATAGAACTGATTACATTATATTAGACTACATCATGGGGATAACTACATCTCAAATGTCATGCCACTGAGAATCCTGGCCCAGTCAAGTTGACACAAAACTTTAATGATTACAGTTCACCCTTTGTCAACTTGGCATCTGTACATAGCTCCTTAAACCACATTCATAATCTCTAAATAAAGACAAGCATGAAGTCACACTTGCACCTATTATGCTACAACTAACACATGTACAACCAAACACGCATTGTTGTTATTACATGCCATTAAATCGATTTCAACCCATAGCAACCCTGTATAGGGTTTTTGGGGAGCAGCTGGTGAGCTTGAACCACCAACCTTGCAATTCAAATGGCTTTGCAGTCTGGCACATTAACCCACAGCACCACACCAGGACTCCAAGAAACACACTAACCGCATATGAACAAAGCAAAAATATCTGATATACACTTACAGGGAAAAAACAAACTCATTAATAATTACAATCCTCATTCTGCAACAAGTCACGTGGTCTTAACTAGTCTTTGGAACTACCTTCTTCCACTACCCATTCTGTACTCCCTTTGCCCTCAGGAAGCACCTCAGCTGGTCATGGTTCATTGCCTTGTTGGGTGACCCTACCCTTCATTAGTAGTCATGCTGCAGTTGGATTGCTGTACTCCTGGTGTGGCACTGCAGGTTAATGCGCTGGACTGCAAGGTCAATTTGAACTGCAAGGTCAGTGGTTCAAGCTTGCCAGCTGCTCCTTGGAAACCTTATACAGGGTTGCTATGAGTCAGAACCAACTCGATGGCACTTAACAACAACAATAAACAACAAGTTTACTACTGACTGCAATCATAGAGCATGGGAGTACTAAGAGGTGTCCAAGGAGTCTCCTGGATTTCAGACATATTCTTCTTTACCTCCATCAATCTGAGTTCTCCTTGGTAATCAGGATCAATCAGGCCACCAATATGATAACTCCCTTCTTCGCCGGTTGATCCAGAGTCAGGAGGAACCCAAAGTGGCCAGGGAGCATTCTTAAGTTCTAGTTCACTGGAATCAGTGCTGTGTTTCTAGGTAGCAGTATTCTTCCCTTTGGATCTACAATGTTGAGACTTGAAGAGCATAGGGACAGGAAACAAAACTCTTTCAAGTGGGTCACTAGGAGTCAGTGGTGCCACTCCCATTGCCACCCAGTGATTCCTGAACTCATGAATCCTGGATACTAGAGAAACAGCACCATATACTGGAAGGAGATTTAGAGCATAGTCAGCCTCCTGGAGAACACTGCCCCAACATGCAAGGTATTGGCATTTAGCTGGCGCCATAATTGTGTCATTAAAGATGAAGTCAGCTGTTTCAGGATGAGGAGGAAAATGGTGGACCAGTGAATTCCATGATGTGGGCCCATGGCATTACTTCATTAGCTGTGAAGCAAGCCCCTTGATCTGAGGCAATACTGTGTGGTATGCCTTGATGGTGGGTAAGGCATTCTGTAAGACAGAAGCACTGTGTGCAGGGAAGGCACATGCAGACCCAGAGTAAACGTCTACTCCAATAAGAACAAAGCACCGGACATGTGGATAAAGTTGATCCCATCAGATGCATTTTCCAGGATTTGAATCCTGATCAGCAGCATGGACACTTCCTGCCAGACTGTTCTGATCATGACTGGTCCACTTCTCTGAAAAGGCTCCCTTGGTTCTCCTTTCATTCCCAGCTTTCAACTGAGTCACTGAGCTCCTCTTTGCTATATTCACTTATTTACACTCAGGAATCATACCCAACACAGATGTTGTTATAAGGGAAAAACATGTACAGGAAAAATGGGATATTGGAATTGGGTATTTGGCTGATTCAGGGAAGCAAAACAAACAAAAAATCCAAACAAACCCAAACCAAAACCATTGCCTTCAAGTTGATTTGGACTCATGGTGACCCCATGTGTGACAGAACACAACGGTTCCATGGGGTTTTCTTGGCTGTCATGTTTATGAAAGCAGATTGTCATCAGGTATTTCATCCATGGTGCCAGTGGGAGGCTGTGAACCCAGATTAGCAGCTGAGTGCAGAGGGCTGTTGAATTGTTCCTGTTCATAGCTGAGACGGTCACCACATACCCAAACAGCTAATCAAGCTACCACTTGGAGTCTCTACGTACCAAGGGTCCTTTGGGGCAAGGCTCTTCCAGATTGTGGAACTCCTGCCATAGGGCAATCTGAAAAATGTGAGAAATTCAGGAACTGTAGTGTACAGTGACAGCCTCTTGGTCCTCAGGCGAACCTTTAGTTTCTGCCCGTTCCAACATTGGGAGCTTTTAAGACTATCTGCTTACTACTGCCGGTCATTTTCTATTGTTTGTGACCAAGCTGACTGGCATAACCCCTGAGGGGCTGGTGTGTCTGATTCCAGCACTAGTCTGGAATCAGACAAAACCTCTCAAGTAAGTACACCACTACCAAGCTCAGAGATAGCATCTGTTGTCAGATCAAGATGTCTTCCCATAGCACTCTTTTTTCAGGAGAATGATGATCTTAGGAAGATTTTATGAGTATGATTTCATGCGGGTCAGCTCATCACAGAGATCCCTCTAGCTGAACATATATCCCAAACCGTGGTATATTTATGTTATTGTTTAAGATTCCAACATCAATTCAAAATGCAACAACTAAACATTTTTTATCTTCTGAGCCAAAAAGCAGCCTAATATGGTCTATGGGCTGTGTTAATGAGTTTTGAAAGGCGAAACACACTCCCTCCAGCAATACAAGGTAAATCAGTAATACTTCAGTCAATTATTTTAGAACTTTAGCTTAGTACCTCAATCGATACACTGCATCAGGATAATAAGAAAAAAGAAAAGAAAATCTAATATGCTGCTACAAGCTTTTTCATTTAGACATTCTTGACGAAGGTCATTACATGAACATGATTCGCATATGATACAATTTCAGTCTCAGCTATGACTGAAAGAAACGTACCCTGACACTACCAGAATACAAGTTTCTGGTGCCCTGACAGAGAGACGAGTGTGGGCAAAATCTGGCCTTCAAGTAGTCTCTGCTGGATTTTTTTCTTATTAACTCTATCTTCTGAATGAAATACTGATCATGGGCTCTACAGCCTATTCTAACAAAAAGCTGTGAGGTCAGCAAGGTGTTAAAAGGTATGAGCCCTCCTCACCTTGCAGCCGTTCCCTCTCAGGTCTGGGACCTTTAAAGAAGAAAACCAAAACCCCAAACCTACTGCCATCGAGTTGATTCTGATTCACAGCAAAATAGGGTTTCCAAGGCTTTAAATCTTTATAGGAGCAGAAAGCCTGATCTTTTCCCTGTTGGGGGGGGGGGGGATGGTGGGTTTAAACTCCAACCTTGTGGCCAGCAGTCCAGTGCTTAATCGACAGCACCACCAGTATTCTTTGAAAGAAGGGGTGGTTTTATATTAGGAAAATAAGGGAAGGCAGAGAGGTGAGGTAGCCAAGTTCTGGAAACAATGTGAACAAGCTTATGTAGGGTCTGTGTAGAGAAACAGCAGGGTGTGAGGCTGAATATGTAGGCTATGGAACTGGGATTCAGAAAACAGATTCTATTTTGCAGGCACTTTGTACAACGCTGTTGGGTTTATACAACATGTCCTGATCCATGAGCTCATGTGACTCCTAAGCCATCCTTAAGAAGGAGCAGGGAAGATATGTTTACCTCTTTGTTTACAGATAAGGAAACTGAGATGCCAAGAGGCAGTGACTTGACTGATGTCAAGAAGTCATACAAGACTGGCAAAACTCAGGAGAAAGTAAAAATGGCCTAATGCAATTCTCAAGTTACAACTCTTTACACCTAAACGTAAGGAGCTCTGGTAGCGCAGTGATTATGAGTTGGGCTGCTAACCTCAGGGCCAGCAGTTCGAAACTACCAGCAGTTCCGCAGGAGAAAGATAAGGCTTTCTGCTCCCATAAAGATTTACAGCCTCAGAAACCGATGCACAATCTCTATGAGATGGAACCGACTCCACGGCACACCACCACCACCACACCTAAATGTATCATGTACTCTTATATGGCTTGTCCATAACAGTTATTAGGTGGGCTCCCAAAATTTACCTAGAATGCCAACCAATTACCACATGTGTGTATGCACATGCGTGCGTTTATAGAAGATTCGAGAATCTTCTATATATTTCAGTGTTTAAAAGAACTCAGCCTCTTTTATTTATTGGCTCCTTTCCCTCTATCTTAATTAGCAGAAGGATAAAATCGTGAGCATTTTATGGTATTAAAATTTTTCTATTTAACAGGACTCAAGAATATAACTGAATCTTACTGCTCATTACATGGGCAATGTATCACCCAGGTGTGTCATTCTAATGATTTTCCCTGCTATCTTATTGTTGTGGGGACCTTTTCATTAACAAAAACTTAACATCCATCCATCATTTAATTTAAAGTTATTGAAATTATCAGGATGAAAATGTTCTTTGGAAAGGTAATAGAGCCTTGTCTGTCTTTCTGTTGTGACACATTAATAGGAAAGAGAGTTCAATGGCACTCCTCATTCCCAGAAGTCATTAGCCATGGTGAAAGCGTAAAGACGAGTATCAGTCTAATAAGACTTAGAGGTTTCATTTGCCTTGAAGCACTTGGAAAATTCATCGATGAATGGTTTCTGAAAATTGATCAAGCCCAGACAGAAATATGTTGGGCTGTTTCTAGACTTGAGATGGCTTCGTTACCACCAGTCATATATTAAGAATTCATCTGGTAGAGTCCCTACAATTCACAGTCACGTCTTCCCAGTTTTAAACTATTGTAAATCCAGGCCAAACACAGCTCTGGCTTTACAGGCTTCAGGCTAATACGCTGGACAGCAAAGTCAATTTGAACCACAAGGTCAGCAGTTCAGGCTCATTAGCCTCTCTTTGGAAGCCCTATACAGGGTTGCTTCAAGTCGGAACTGAGTCGACAACACTTAACATTAATAAAATTAAACATGTTTGGTTCTTTTCCCAGCATGCTTCCAAATGTCATCCATACTAGGATGATGTTGCTAGCGGCTGCTGAGTTGGCCCCCACATCATGGTGGTCCCATGCACCATGGAGCACACTGCTGTCTGGTCTTACGTTACTTCCATGATCAGTAGGGGATGGCACCTTTGTGACCCATACAGGTCTTATGTTATTCCCACGATCAGTAGTGGACTGCACCTTTGTGACTCACAGTGTTTTCACTGGCTGATTTATGGCAGTAGATGGCCAGGCCTTTCTTCCTACTCTGCTTAGTCTGGAAGCTCTATTGAAATCTGCACAGCATCACAGCCACATGCAAGCCTCCACTGACAGATGCACAATGGTTGTGCATGCGGTGCTTTGGCTAGGAAATGAACTTTGGCTTCTCACACAGGGAAGGAGAGACTTCCATTACTGAAACACCACTGCTTACTTCTGAGGCAAATCTCTTGTTGTTGTTAAGTAGGGCATTTAAATCCAAGTAGCTCATTCATTCAGAATATATGTAATAATGCACGTCTACTCTAGATGATACAGTGTACCTGTTGTTGTTGTTAATTCTGATTCATAGCGACCCTGTATAGGGTTTCCAAGGAGCAGCTGGTGAGCCTGACCACCGACCTTGAAGTTCTAACAACTTTGCAGTCTGACGCATTAGCCCACAAAGCCACACCAGGACTCTGCAGTGTACCTGATAAGGGGTAATTATCATTGAATAAACAGTGCTCAACTTCTGGTGTGTCGCTGTGGGATAAAGCACTAGACAACAAGGTCGATTTGAATCACAAGGTCAGTGGTTCAAGCTCATCAGTTGCGTCTTGGAAACTCTATACAGGGTCAGTATGAGTCAAAACCAACTCAACGGCACTTAACAATAACAAGTTTGCACGGTGCATGGATTAAGCTGTAACATCATCACCTCATTGTTTAGAATTCTTTCTTTCTATTGGTGGTTTTATTTCTGTCACCTAAATCTTATATATCGTTTAAGGACTGGCTCAAGATTTGGTCTTTGTTGACTTGCCTCTCTCCGGACTTCATGAACCCAGTCTGAACAACCAGTTCAAATCCACCAGCTGCTCTGCAGGAGAAAGATGAGATTGTGTGTTTTTTTTAAAGATTTAACTGGAGACCCCATGTAGGGTTGTTATGAGTTTTAATTGATTTGATGGCAGTTTTTTTGTTGTTGTTGTTAAATTTTTGTTTTACTTTTACTTGCATGCCAAACACTGGACTAGGTGCTGGGGTAGTGAATAAAGCTCAGTCCCTGTCCCAAGCAACCCCTAGTAGTGTCAGGGAGATAGGTAGGTAATTAAAATGATAAGAGAACAGGAATAACATGCTTTTGGAACACACAGAAAAGGCATCCAGCTAGTTCTGAGAACTGGAGGTATTTAAGCCAAACCTGAAGTGTACAAGGGTAATTAAAACATTATTGCTACTAGGGTTCCTGTTCATACATGCACAGGTGTACTTTTAAAAATGTACTTAAAGATGCCTCTGTAATCAGTAGGTGGCAACATACAAGTTCTCTCAGCAATACATACATCTTAGTTTTATTAGGATGCCTTTAAAATAAAAGGCCAATCCAAACTGGCTTCTAAGGGGATCTGCTGGGCAAGTTCAATTCACACCCAAGCGGTCCACTCAGAAGCTGATGGTGACTGCTTTTTGGGGTTACCAAGGGGTAATCCTGAGAGATTTTCCCCAAGGGCACAGGATGATGTGGGAAAACTTCATGGGGATAATAAGTTTTCAGAAAACTGAAAACTACATTGGTGAGAAAAAAGACCCGGACAGCTGCATTAAGGAGTTTTTTTCCATCACGAGACTGCACCTCCTCATCCTTCAAAGGTTGCGAGGGCTGCCGTCTGAGAATTTTCTTGGGGAACGTTACCCAATCCACTCTACAGCCCTGATCTTGCCCTTTCAGATTTCTTTTGTTCACCAAACTCAAAAACACATTTTAAAAGAAAGATGTTTTGAGTCCCTTAAGGATGCCCAAACTACCATTTTGACATGTACAGAATTCGTCAGGGAAGGGCTAGAGAGTTGGAAATACTACCTTAAGAAATGTATAACTTGAAAATATATTGAGAAATAATAGCTTCACATTTTGACATATCTGTTCAACAATGTTTCTATTATTAATACTTCTTGGGGGGGGGGCACTCCTAGAAATGGACAATAAGTGGATCAATGATCCACCAGTCCTCACGCTGGGTTCTTTGGCAGTGGGATCCTGCCAGGCCTACAGGAAGTGTTTCTCCTGGCTGCCAACCACAGGTCCTGGTCAGGTCTACCGGCTGCAGTGGTGTTTTTATGATGTGAGAGGTCTTCCACAAGTCTCCATGTGCCTAATGATCCAGAGCTTATTTCCTCTAATGTACTTTGAGTCATTGCTACTCTTGAATTTCAACATCCAAAGTGAGACTGTTTTTTGAGTTCATTGTAGCAAACTGAGCATTGATATTTGCATACCTTTTGTCACCATTATTGGCTGAAAGCCAAAGGCTGATTGTGAAAGAAACCATCAATTGTTCATGTGTAAGTTCAAACTGAAGCTGAAGAAAATCAAAACAAGTTCACAAGAGCCAGAGCATCACCTTGAATACAATCCACCTTAATTGACAAACTATGTCACTAGATTTGATTGACTGAATACTAATGACAGAAGACCAGAAGAGCTGTGGAAAGATATCAAGAACATCATACTTGAAGCAAATGAAAGGTCATTAAACAGATTAAAAAGAAGGAAAAGACCAAAACTGATGTCAGGAAACTGACACTTGCCCAAGTGCTGTAGCTAAACTGAGTGGAAGAAATAATAAAGTAAAAGAACTAACATATTTTAAAGGGCTGCTTGAAAAGACAAGGTAAAGTATTAGGATGAAATGTGCAAAGATAGAAAACCAAAAAGAAGAACACAAATGGTTATTTCTCAATCTGAAGGAACTGAAGAGAAAATGCAAACCTTGAATTACATTACTTAAGGATTCATAAGCAAATAATTGAATGATGGAGGAAGCATCAAAAGAAGATGGGTGGAATATAGTTACTGTACCAAAAAGAAATGGTCGATAGTCAAGAATTTCATTCCGGAAACAGCATATGATCAAGAACTGTAAGTAATGAAGGAAGAAATTCAAGCTGTATTGAAGGCATTTGTGAAAAACAAGGCTCCAAGGATTGATAGAATATTAAATGAGATGCTTCAATAAATAATGCAATATACTGTAAGCACTTACTCATCCATGCTAAGAAATTTGGAATGCAGAAATTACCAAACAATATCATTGATATCAAATGCTAACAAAATTCTGCTGAAGAAAAATTTTAAATGATTATAGTAGTACGTTGATAGGAAACTACCAGAAGTTCAAGTCAGATTCAGAAAAGAATGTGGAATAGGGAAATCACTGATGACATCAAATGGATCTTGGCCAAAAGCACAGAATACCATAAAGGCATTTATTTGTATTTTATCAACACTGCAAAGGTATTCGGCTATATGGATCATAGTAAATTCTGGATAACCTACAAAGAATGGGAATTTCAGAACAGTTCATTATGCTCACACTGAAATAGCACATGGATAAAGAAGCAGCCATATTTGAACAGAATAAGGAGATACCACATGGTTTCGAATTAGTTAAGTGTGTGGCAAGGCTGTATCTTTCACCGTATTTCTTCAATCTGTGTGCTAAACAAATGACCCAAGAAACTGGAATATAGGAAGAATAGGGCATCAGGGTTGAAGGAAAACTCAATAGCAACCTGTGATATGCAGACTGTGATATGCACTGTTGTGTGAAGATGGCTTGAAGCACTTACTGATTACAGATTATAGCTCTCAGCATGAATTACACCTGAATGTGAAGAATACGAAAATCATCATAACTAGATCAATAAATAATATCAAGATAAACGGCAAATAAATTGAAGTTGTCAATGATTTCATTCCTCTTGGATCAACAACCAACATTCATGGTAGCAGCAATCAAGAAATCAAGTGACAGACTACATTGGGCAAATCTACTGAAAAAACCTCTTCAGGGTTTTTTTTTTTTTTTTTTTTCATTCAACAGTATTTGCTTCTATTCTGGTTTTTGGGCGTTTTTTGTTTTTGTTTTTGTTTTTTTGACGTACACAAAAACAATCAGGAATATATAATCATTTAAACAACCAAAGGGCACATTCTACAAGCCTGCCTCCTGGCCACAAACATACAACCTTTCTCTTTCCATGAGTCTAAAGTCCTCAGATGCTCTATTTCTCCATGTCTTCATCTGTCTCCATCTCTGGTGTCACTGCTTATCTGGATAGGGTCCCACATTGCACTCATGCTCTTCTACCTTGATAGTCCTAGAGTCCTCTGTTTCTGGACTGTAAGATTAACTACTCCCTACTTTTTGTTACAGAACTTCAACCTTTACAGTTGTGATAGTCGCAATTAGTTATGATAGCAATTACTCACTATTGAATCATAAGAATCTTATCCCTGTATCTTTTCACTAGACCCATCTAGACAAAATCAGAACTATTCAGTGGGGATTCTACCTTCCACTGCACATTCTGAAACTAAACTCCTTCTTGAAAACTTGTAAGCCAGTCACTTTGTGCTTTTATAGGCCCCCTGACCCATTTTAGGTAGCCAAAATCTAAGTTGCCCATTCCTATCAACCCTGTACACAGAGGGAATAGGATTGATACTTAATGTGAAGACTCTTTCAATCTCAGTTGGTATTTTGAGCTACTACATCCATAAGTATAGGTCAAGTTCATCAAATTGTAGCAATTTACACTTGTTTCCTTTATCAAAAACTTAAAAAATTTTTTTTTATGTTCTCCTAGTTGAGTTCTGATCATCAAGCCATCAAAGCTAAGTCGAATGGGTATTATCTACAAGTTTGGGTGTTCTTGTGCATCCCCTCTCACTACATATCAGCTAGACACTTCACTCTCAGCTCTGGCCCTCCACGGCTAAGTCCTTGTCCATGCTCAGGAGTCTCCAGGTCTCACCACACTTTGGAACAACCCTCTTTGGAGTTTTAAAAGGCAGACATGTCCCTTTGATGACTAAAGCACACCTAACCCAAGCCAGTGGATTTTTAATCACCCATATGCATGTGAAAGCTGGACAATTTAAAAGAAGACAGAAGGACTTCTGTGTGGTTTTGACAAAGTTTATAGAGTATACTGTGGACTGCCAGAAGAAGGTACAAATCAGTCTTCAAAGAAATACAATCAGAATGCTCACTAGAAGAAAAGATGGTTAAGACTTTGGCATGCTTACTTTGGACATGTCATTGGGAAAGACCAACTGCTAGGAAAGGACATAGTAGTTCGAAAAGTGGAGGATCAGCAAAGGGGAGGGAAGCCCTTAGTGAGATGGACTCAACATAGAAAGGAGGGTGACAATGGTGCTGGACCAGGCAATACTTGTCCCTTTATAGCCCAGGCTGCTGCTGCTGCTGTTTAAATGCCATTGAGTCCGTTCTGACTCATAATGACCCTGCACAGGGCTTCCGAGGCTGGGAATCTTTACAGGAGCAGAAAGCCTCATCTTTCTCCCACAGAACCACCGTGAGATTAGCACCCTGACTTGTAACCAGTATGCTACAAGAGCTGTGTCTAAATCAGGGGTGAGCAAACAGTTTTGTCTAAAGAGCCAGAGAGCAAGTTTTAGGCTTTTTTGGCCAATAGACAAAATTAAGAATACCATGTAGGTACTTAATGGCACTGGGCTGTTAGCCACAAGGTTGGTGGTTCAAACCTACCAGTTGCTCTTTGGAAACTTTATACAGGCTCTCTATGAGTCAGAACACTTGAACACAACTTACACAAGAAGAAGAAATGTTTTTTCTGGGGTGGTCCATCCTAGATAGCAGGCACACTTTGTACCCAGTAACTTGGTAAGCTGAGCAGATGACTGTCATGGTCAGTTTCACTCTCAGCCTCAGTGATACCCACACCGAGTGTGCTACCTCTTACTAGAGGACGCAACCATCTTCACTTGGGCAGCTGGTCAGTGGTGAAGACACTCCCCAAATCGCTGATTTACAACTGAGATTCCACTACTTGATAGCTGGCCCCCAACATGTAGGCACAACCAGCACAGATCCTGAGCAACAATGAGGCTTGACTACCAGCCAGGTTGGCATGTACTGGGAGCATAAGGGGTGGCCCAGTTGATTCTCCACGGCTCACAATGTAGCAAATTCAAGCAATGCCAACACGCAGTATGAAAACCAGTGGCAGGCAGTGTGGATTTGGCCCATGAGTTTGTACTAGTTTTCTATCACTGTGAATAGATTTCCACCAACTTAGAGTCTTAAAACATACCCCCATTTATTAGCTTATCATTCTGTAGATCTCAGAAGTCCAAGAACAGTGTAGCTAGGCTCTCTGCTTATGGCTTCACAAGGCCAAAATCAAGATGCCAGACAGGCTGAGCTCTTGTCTTGTAGGCTGGACAAAGAACTCACTTCCAAGCTAATTCATGTATACGTCCAAATTCAGTTACTTGTTGTTGGAGAATTGATGGCCACACTTCTTTGAGGACTGACTGTTAGCTGGGGGGCTTTATTATCCTAGTTCTTATAGGCCACCTACTGAGGTACCTGGTGTCTTCTATGATTGAGACCAGCAATGAAATTTCCCTCAGACTTTGAATTTCTAATTCCTCTTCTGGTATCAGCCAGAGGAAACTGCATTTAAAGGGTTCTGGTAATCAGATTAGATTCACAGGGATCATTTCCCTTTTTCCATGTTACATAACATAATGTTGTTGTTATGTGCCGTGGAGTCGATTCCGACTCATAGCAATCCTGTAACAGGGTTTCCGAGGCTGTAAATCTTTATGGGAGCAGAAAGCCTCATCTTTCTCCCGCGGAACAGCTGGTAGTTTCGAACTGCTGACCCTGAGGTTAGCAGCCTGATTCGTAACCAACTAGGCTACCAGGAGTTATATCTCCTCATATTTACAGCTCCACCCACATTCAAAGGGGAGAAGATTATAAAAAAGTAAGGGTCATTGGAGTCATTTTTAGAATGCTACCTACCACAGGACTGCCAAATGCTCCTTGGAAATCCTATGCAGGGTCACTATGAGTGGGGAACCGACTCAACAGCACTTAACAACAACAATCTAATTGGAATCTAATTGGAGTCCTGGTGTGGTGCTGTAGGATAAGAACCACAAGCAGTTCAAACTCACCAGTCGCTCCTCAGAAACCCTATAATCGGTCACTATGAGTTGGAACTGACTTGACGGCACTTAACAACAACAAAGCTGACCATAAGGTTAGAGGTTCAAACCCACCAGCTGCTCCTTGGAAACCCTATACAGGGCTGCTATATGCCAAAGTGACCTGACAGAACTTACCAACAGTCTAGTTGTAACCCATAAAAATGTACAACACATGGCAGACAGAGAAACCACAGCAGAATCAATGACATCCAGTCAACTCAAAAGAGCATATGCAAACAGACACACTGGCTGGAGAGGTTTTCAGGAGGACCCACTGAAGCTTGTAGGCTGAGCTGGTATCATACTGCCTTCCGAACCAGCCTACACAGACTCCAGTGTGCTCAAGAGCCAAGTGCCCTAAAGCAGTGTGTGCAACAGCTTTCTGCTCTGTATCGATACTGTCCAATATGGTGGTGGTGGTGGTGGTGGTGGTGGTTCTTATGTACCGTTGAGTTGGTTCCAACTCATAGAGATCCTGTATAGGGTTTCCAAGGAATGGCTGATGAATTTGAACAACCGATCTTGTGATTCAAACCAACTGAGCGATCCAGTGCATTATCCCATAGTGCCACACCAGGACTCCTGACCAATGTGGTTGTTTATAGGTGCTGTCAAGGCAATTCTGACCCATGTGACCCTTGTATAAGGTTTTCAAGGAATGGCTGGTGAGCTTAAATCGCTGACCTCGCAGTTCAAACCAACTTTGCAGCCATGTGGATATTGAGAACTTGGAATGTGGCTACTGCAGTTGTGAAACTGGATTTAAAACTTTATTTAATCTTATTTAGTCTAAAATAAAAAAGGAGCTCTGGTAGCGTAGTGGTTACAAATTGGGTTGTGAACCACAAGGTCAGCAGTTCAAAATTACCAGCTGTTCCGCAGGAGAAAGATGAGGCGTTCTGCTCCCGTAAAGATTTACAGCCTCGGAAACCCTAGACAGGGTCTCTATGAGTCAGAACCGACTCCACACAACCACCACCATCAGTGGTTATTAGATAGAATAATTCTAGATGAAATTTGGAGTACCCATACTGCATGATTTTCCTTGCATTCTAATGCATGAGTTTTAAACACAAAGTACTCACTAATATTACTCTTTTATAAAACAACTTCACTTAACAGTAAGTACCACTAACATTTGCTGTTGTTACTGTTAGGTACCATAGAGGCTGTTCTGCCTCATAGCTATTGCCCAGTCCTGTACCATCCTCACAACTATTACGTTTGAGCCCATTGTTGTCACTGCGTCAATCCATCTGACTGGGGGTCTTCCTCTTTTTCTCTGACCCTCTATTTTACCAAGCATAATCTCCTTCTTCAGGGACTGGTCCCTGCTGGAAACATGTCCAAAGTACGAGAGACAAACTCTTGACATCCTGGCTTAGAGGGAACATTCTGGTTATCTTTCTACCAAGACAGATGTTTGTTCTTTTCTCAATCCATGATACTTTCAATATTCTTTGCCAACAGCATGATTCAAATGCACCAATTCTTCTATAGTCTTCCCTATTTATTGTCCAACTTTTACATGCATATGAGGCAACCAATGGCTTGGGTAAGTTGTTCCTTATTCCTCAAGGAGACATCTTTGCCTTGAACACATTAAAGAGGTCTTTTGCAGCAGATTTGCCTAATGCTAACATTTACTGACTCAAAATTTAATACACAGAGACATACATACAGTAAAATTCCTCCTACCCAGCTCACCTCCAAATTCTCCCCTACTGCTCAGAACAAGGCACTGTGATTAGTTTTTGTTTTTTAAAACCTTTTCAGAGATTTATGCCTACATACATAAATACAAATATAGATGCCTTGCACCTACACTGAGAGCATGGTGGCTCCATATGATTAAGCATTGGACTGTGAGCCACAAAGTTGGATCTGTGGGAGAAAGATGAGGCACTCTGCTGCTCCCTTGAAGATTTAAAGCCTGGGAAACCCTAAACACGGTGTCTATGAGTCAGAACCGACTCCATGGCACTAACAACAAACAGGTACTTTCTGCACACTGTGTTCTGCATCTTACTTTGTTCACTTAATTCATATTGAAAATCATTCTCTGGATGAACACATAGCTTCTCTATTCTGAAAATGATGCACATGTAGGCTGTTCCAATCTTTTGCAATCCTGCTAGAATGTAAACTGTCTGAGGAGGAAGATTTTTTATTACTTTATTCACAGAACGTATGCAAAGTACTTAAGTTGGTGTCAGGTACATTGCAGGTACTCAGTAAATATTTGTTCAAGGAAAGAATGAAGAATGAAGGTGATTATAAGGAATCCTGTAATAAATCATCTTATAGATATTGCTAAGTGTGTGATTCTACCTGCAGAATAAATTTCTAAAATAGAACTGCTGGTTCAAAGGTTATGTGTGGTTTACATTTTGATGTTGTTGTTGTTAAGTGCCATCTAATTGATTCCGACCCATAGCAACCCTGTATAGGGTTTCCAAGGAGTAGCTGGTGAGCTTGAACCACGGACCTTGCAGTTCAAACGGCTTTGCAGTCTGGTGCATTAACTCACAGCGTGATACCAGGACTCTTAAATTTTGATAGGTATTGCCAAATTTTTCTCCACAGGCCTTATGCCAATTTATATTCACTCAAGGAATGTCTGAGAGTAGAGACTCAATGTTTTTGTCTGATCACAGACTCATGGGTCTAAAAAAAAAATAACATATATATATTTATCTTTGAATGCTCACTTAATTCTTTCTTCTGCCATCATACATTTAGTTAATGTTGCTAAAAAATCTTAGCTAGAACCAGTTCCACCTTACTCCATTGTTGTTAAGTGCTGTTGAGTTGGTTCCGACTCCTAATGACCCTAGATGGGGTTTCCAAGGAGCAGCTAGTGAGTTCGAACTACTGACCTTGCAGTTCAATCGGACCTTGTGCTCTAGTGCTTATACTACAGTGCCACACCAGGACTCCATTAATAATCCAAAGAGGATAGACGTTGGGACTAGAACTCCAGGTAATCTTATTCAACATTTAAACTTCTATATATTCAACCATCATGTCAAAACTAAGGTATCTACTGTCCAGAATTCCAGGAATCATAAAAAATAACTTTAGACTAAAAGAGGAATCTACCTTTGCTCAATACAAACTCTCAGCTATTGATATCAAGCACAGGTCAAGAAGAGGGTCTGGCAGACATAAGTAGGAAGTTGGTGTGAACCTAATGGCGAGTTTGGTATTTTGCTACACTATGTTTTTTGGGATTCATACTCTTGTATGAATGAAGAAACCATCTGAATGTCTCAGTACCCCAGCAGTGCTGAGTGGATCTATGGTCAGAGTGTAGCCTCCTAAGAACTACCTGGCCAAGCCCTAGCCAAATTCTAGAACAAAACATAGGCAAATAAAATGGAGATTGTTGAAAGTCACTAAGTTTTGGGGTCATGTACACAGTGGTAATAAAAATACATGGATTTAGAAATGAGCTAAGAGATAAGGGAACAAACTAAATTAGTTAATGCAGAATGAAAAAAAATCTTTGGTTTCCATTTATGATTTATGACTAGACATAAATTAAAGTCCTGTTGTATTCCACGCCAACCTTTTCTCACACTTTTGCTATTTCTAATGAGTAATTCTATTAGCAGGCACTTCTTTTATACCAGGGTATTTTCACCACCCCACATTCAAAAGTAAATACTTGAAATGAGTAGCCATCATTTGAAATATGGTGTTTATTTCTGATGTTACAGAGAATTCTGAGAGCTCCCAGTTAAAATGCGTCAGGGTGAAAATGTTAGTCTGTGATTACAGAATCAGAACTATTCATTGCAGCTATTCAGAGTATCTTCTTTATGAGTCTAATGAAAGAAGCATATTGTATTGAATTATTATGGCATTGCATCAATTGAATTCATAAATTTAATATAGTGAGTCTGGTTTACATATTCTAATAAAATCCAGCAGCCTTTAAAAATTTTATAAGGGATATGCATTTAAAGTCCATGTAATAGTGATTTTTTTTTACAGGCCAAAGTTCTGGCTCTAGGTATTGAGTTGCTTCAGTGATTATAGTGACCCAGCCTGGAAAGCTAGGGTTTCAAGGGGCAGGTTTATGGTAAACCTTACAAACAAGCCACATTCCAAAGACAAAAACCTGCTTGGACAAATTGATCTTTTCCTGTCTATTCTGTTTATGAACTGAGATTATAATGCACATGTGATAGCATGAGTGTAAACTGTAATAGTGTGGGCAAACAACGTCTAGGGAATCTGACTTCTGTTGTTTCTTTGGTGCTGTGGGTTAATGTGCTGGATTGCAAAGTCAGCATGAACCACAAGGTCGGCGGTTCAAACTCACCATTTGTTCCTTGGAAACCCTGTATAGGGTCGCTATGGGACAGAATTGATTTGACGGCACTCAGCAACAACAACACTGTGATTTAGAAGTGTTGTAGCGCCATATGATAAGCATTGAACAACGAACCACCAGGTCTGCAGCTTGAGAATGCCAGCTGCTCCGTGGGAAAGAGCTGAGGTTCTGCTCCCATGAAGACTTGTTGTTGTTGTTAAGTGCTGTCAAGTTGGTTCCGATCCATAGTGACCCTGTATAGGGTTCCCAAGGAGTAGCTGGTGAGCTTGAACTGCAATCTTGCCTCAGAAATTCTACACAGGGTCACTATGACTTGGAACTGATGCAAAGGTTCATTTAAGAACAACAACTGTGATTTGGAAACAGTTTATAGAGGAAATTTATTTTCTATTCAGCAATTCATATAACTTTTATTTCATGACATCGACGGCAATCCCTACAATGTAACAGTACTCTTTGCATTTTCTCAGATTTCTTGTTTTTATTCATCATTCTTGCCTATCTCTTCTTGCCTTTTGAGCTTTGCTGTTGATATTGAGTGCCATCAAGTTGATACAGATTCATAGTAACCTTGTATAGGCCTTCCAGAGTTATAACTCTCTGCAGGTGTAGAAAGCCTCATCTTTCTTCTACAGTGACTGATGGGCTTGAACCATTGACACTGTGGTTCGCAGTGTAGTTTTGAGTTTTATCCCTAGGCAATTGTTGCCCTTTTGATCTAATATGGTTGATTATTCTAAGGAGTGCATGCCTACCTGGCATATACAACATTGCATTTGTGGACTATTATGCCAACTGACCAATGACATATTCATTGAAAATACATTTTTTAAAACAATGTACAAGGTGTGGTGCTGCAGGATAATAAAGCACCTGACCAAAAGGTCAGTTTGAAACACAAGGTCGATGGTTCAAACCCAACAGGTGCTCCTCAGAAACCCTGTATAGCAGGGCTGAGGAACATCTGGCCCACATGCCATCTGTGAAGTCATTTTGCTATGGCCCTGCCAAGGCCACTGCAGTTTCAGACAAAACATTAGGGTTGAGTTGATTAAATGTAGAGCCAAATATAGCAGGCTAATTTTTAAGTTTATCATTTTAAATGGCCCACAAATGATGCTATATGTTTTGGCAGATAAAGGTTCCCCACCGCTACTTTACAGGGTTTATATGAGTCGAAACTCACTCGATGACACTACCAATAATAATACACATGGACCTCACAATATGGACTACACAAGAATCAAATTGACTATATCTGTGGACAGGGATAGTCAAAAAGCTCAGAATCATTAGCCAAAAGAAGGCCAGGGGCAGACTATGGAACAGACTATCAATTGCTCATACTCAAGTTGAGGCTGAAGCTGAAGAAAATTAAAAGAAGTCCAAGAGAGCCAAAATATGACTTTAAATATATACCACCTGAATTTAGAGACCATCTGAAAAACAGAATATATACATGAGACACTAATAACCTAAGATCAGAAGAGTTGGGGGATGACATTAAGAACATCATACAGGAAGATAGTTAAAGGTCATTAAAAAGACAAGGAAGAAAGAAAAGACCAAAATGGAAGTCAGATGGGACTCTAAAACTTGCTTTTGAGTGTAAAGAAGCTAAAGCAAATGCTAAAAATGAAAAAGTAAAAGAGCTGAACAAAAAATTTCAGAGGGCAGCACAACAAGACAAAGTCAAGTATTATAACAAAACGTGCAAAGACCAGTAGTTAGAAAACCAAAAGGGAAGAACAAACTCAGCACATCCCAAGCTGAAAGAACTGAAAAAATAAAAAAATTCAAGCATTGACTTGAAATACTGAAGAATTCTATGGGCAAAATGTTGAGTGATGCAGAAAATACCAAAAGAAGATGGAAGGAATACACACAGTCACTGTACCAAAAAGAAATGGTCAATGCTCAACCATTTCAAGAGGTAGCATAGGATAAAAAAACGATGGCACTAAAGAAGAAGCCCAATCTATACTGAAGGCATTGTCGAAAAACAAGGCTCCAGGATTTGATGGAATACAAATTGAAATCTTTGAACAAATTGATGCAACACTGGAGGCACTCACTCATCTATGCCAAGAAATTTGAAAGACAGCTACCTGGCCAACTGATTGGAAGAGATCCATATTTGTGCCCATTAGAAAGAGAAGTGACACAACGAAATGTGGAAATCATTGAATAGTATCATTAATATTACATTGTTGTTGTTGTTATGTGCCATCGAGTCGGTTCCGACCCATAGCGACCCTGTACAGGGTTTCCGAGGGTGTAAATCCTTACGGGAGTAGAAAGCCTCATCTTTCTCCCGCGGAGCAGCTGGTAGTTTCGAACCGCTGACCTTAAGGTTCGCAGCCCGATTCGTAACCACTACGCTACCAGAGCTTTTTCTGAGGATAATTTAAAAAATGGTTGCCATATTACATCAACAGAGAACTTATAACAATTTATACCAATTCAGAAGAGGACATGGAACTAGGGATATCATTGCTGACATTAGATGGATCTTGACTGAGCGTAGAGAATACCAGAAAGATGTTAACTTGTGTTTTGTTGACTATGCAAAGGCTTTCAACTGTGTGGATCATGACAAGCTATGAACAACACTGTAAAGTATGGGTATTGCAGAACACTTTCACGTGCTCATAAGGAATCTGTACATAGACCAAGAGGCAGCCAATCTAAAAGAACAAGAGGATCATAAATGGTTTAAAACCAGGAAAGGTGTGTGCCAGTGTTTTTTTTTTCATCATACTTTTTCAATCTATATGCTGAGCAGATAACCAGAAAAGATGGATTATATGAAGAACAACACAACATCAGGATTGGAGGAAGATTCATTAACAACCTATGATATACAGATCATGCAACTTTACTTACTGAAAGCAAAGAGGACCTACAACACTTACTGATGAAAATCAAAGAACCACATCCTTCAGCATGGGTTGCACCTCAGTGTAAAGAAAACAAAAATTCTTACAAGTAGATCAATAAGTAACATGATAAATGCAGAAAAAACTTAAGTTACCAAAGACTTTATTTTACTTTGATCCACAATCAATATACACGGAAGCAGCAGTTAAGAAATCAAATGGCATATTATATTAGGCAAATCTGCTACATTAAGACCTCTTCAAAGTGTTGAAGAGCCACGATGTCAGTCAGTATGAGGACTAAGATATGCCGGATCCAAACCATGGTATTTTCAATTGCCACAAATGCTTATCTAAGTTGGACAATGAGTAAGGAAGTTCATAGAAGGATCAATGCACTTGTATTATGGTGTTGAAGAATATTCAAAGTACCATGGACTGCCAGAAGAACAAAAAATCTGTATTGGAAGAAGTACAGTCAGGCTGCCTCCTGGAAGCCAGGATGGCAAGACTTCCTTTTTCATGCTATAAGAAGTGATCAATTCCTAGAGAAGGACATCATACCTGGTAAAGTGTACTGTCAGAGAAAATAAGAAAGACCCCCTCCAAGGTAATGGACTGGCACAGTGGCAGGAGCAATGGGCTCATGCATAGCAATGGGCAAAACCAGGCAATGTTTTGTTCTATTGTGCATAGATAGCTATGAGTCAGAACTGACTGAACATCACCTAACACCAACAACTACATTTTAAAACAACCATCCTTATTTGCTCTACTTTATACATTGATTTATTTACAGCACATACAAATACGTAATCTGCCAAAACTAGATATATGAATCTGTCTTCATTTGATTGAAGCCAAAAATGGAGGGCAGCTCATGCTGAAAAGAACAGTTTCTGGTGCTCATTGGGTTCTTTGGTTTTGATTATTGTATTTTCATATTTTGGTCCAGGACTGGTAACAAATTCAATACAGATCCGCCGCAGCTACATTTCTTTAGCACTGGGGAGATAAATGGAAGAAAGTCCAGGAGGTCCATCATGATCCAGTTAGACTCAAGAACTCCTGGGGTCTAATCTATCCCTGCTTTAGTGCTTTCGGTGGAGTTAAGGGTTAGGTATGGGGTTTTTAACCATAAGTTTGGCAATTCAAACTCATCAGCTGCTTGAAAAGAGAAAAATGAAACTGTCTGCTCCCATAAAGAATTAGTTTTGGAAACCCTATATAGGACGGCTTTTAAGTTGGGATGGCACTGGGATTTGTGTTTCTGTTTCTTTCATGCTTCTCAAGATGCCCTGGTGATGTAGTGGTTGAGTGCTTGGATGCTGAACCCAGAAGCTGTTCTGTGGGAAAATGATGTTGCAGTATGCTTCTTTCCAGCCTTGGAAAGTCTAAGGGATAATTCTATCCTGTCATATAGGTTGCTATGAGTTGAAATCAACTGGACCTCTGTAGGTTTGGGGTTTTAGTGCTTATTAGGCACAGTATAGAGGTATGGGCTAAGTCACTTCACTCGTCTGCAATTCAGTTTCCTCATCTGATTATAGTACTACTGCTCACTGACGTCAGCTAAGTGGTAAGCACAGGGCTCAATTCACAGAACGCGGGAGCTTTAAAAAGTTCATGGATAATGGAATGAAAAGATAATGGAATTTTTCAACAAACGTTTTGAAATCCCCCTCCTCATCGTACATTAACAAGTGACTAATATTATTAGTTACAAAGTTTTATCCTCAGGAAGTTAATAGGCAAATAAGTTTTCTTCAAGATGATTAAAATCACACCAGCTTAAAAGATTTGACAATTTCCTCTTCAAAGGAAAGTGGCATACAATAAGAATCTGAATTTTTTTTTTCTTCCCAAAGTCACCTCATGTAAAATATTAGCAGACCATCTATTACAAGAGCTACACTTTAAAACAAGTAAAAGTTAGCATTTTTTCAAAATGGGGAATCATATATTTTTTTAAATAATAAATTCCATACCAAGTAAATTAGTTATCCCCCAAGCAAGTGAAACAAAACAAAGAACTCTATTCTTTGTTCCTAAACTCATGGCTCTTTCCTGTTCTGTATAAACCTTCATAGAGATTTCTGACATTTTGAGATATAATAACTGCTCCAAATGACCAATCTGACTGACACACTTTCAAATTAGAACCTGGCTAGTATGGCTTGGCTATAATGTACTACGACTCATTTAAAGATTCAGCCCTTCAAACACAAGAATCAAGAAGAGTTCAACTTCTTACTGGCTTTCCAAAGCCTGCTTTCCATACAGTCCAAGAACTGGACACAGTGGCAATGCTTCAGGAGCGGTGAGTGACTTTATTTTCATTCCTTCTCCAGCTGTGGCTTTGGCTGAAGATCATTCCTCCTTTAATACTTGAACTAAGGTTGTGTGTGTATTGACATGGCAAATTTTCTTTGGTTTTAATTCAGTTAGCCTTGAACTGGGCCGTCACTGAATAACAGTAAGTCTTTGAATTCTAGGGCAAAAGGGTAAGCTTTTAAGACTCTAAGAGCAAAGGCTCACTGCATTTTTCTGTTCTTTAGACAAGGGAGTCCTGATTATCTGTGGGAGACTATTTTCCTTGCAGATTATCTTCTGGCTTTGGGAGATATTCCCCAGTGTTCAGACAGCACCCTATATCCTTGGAAGAAGTCAAGATCATGCCCTAGGTGTAACAAGGAGTGTGGCCCCAAGTGGTGGGCCTTTGACCCCAACCCACGGAATGGATTAGTGGAGGATTTGGATTATCTGCACCAATGATCCCCTTCACTGGGGACAATGACTAAGGCTTCACTACGCCAAGGACAATGGAGTCAGGAAGAAAAGCTGGATCAAACTTCTCTATAAAGGGCTTGAGTGAGTATATTTTTCAGATCCAGGATATACAAATCAGAAATTCCTTTTCCAAACAGATATTATCTATGGAATTAAATAACTAAGTTAAAAAAGTATACATTACATACCTAGCATAGTGCTTCACTCATAAAAGACACACTGTTAAACCACTGATGCAATGATTTTGGTAATGTTACTAAATTTTGATAAACAATAAGAAGCATATGCTTACTTTACTTAGGACCTCACCCTGTAGCAAAATGTACAGATTTACTACATCTTCTTTCTCTTGAACATGGGAACTTTACTAAATTATCCTAGCAAAGGTGGCCTAACAAATCTTAATTTGTGCTTCAAAGCCAAACTTTAAAAATTCTTTAAAACTGTCCTGGCTATTGCTTGAAATATGGGAAGTAGCTGCAGAAGAGAAATGAAAAACTGTTGCCAATTAGGCAGTTGATTAAACATGCATGCCTTGGATACACATTTCTGGCTGAGTTAAACACCAAATGAGCCTGCAGACTGTGGAAGCACTAGTTGTATGGTCCTCACAAAATAAAAACTTTTAGCATCAGTGACAGTTTTCAGCTTAAACACTGTGAGGGTAGTGCAGTAAGTTAGAACCAAGCTTGGTATAATGTGACTAGAAGGAACATCTTTAAGACCAAAGGGGACTCTCACTAGCTCAGTGGTCTTGGAGAAAGCTATGGCGCCATTTAATCTTCAGAAATAGTAGACTAATTTGGGCTAGTTTCACTCCCATCATTTCTGCTAAAAGAAACCGCATTTCACACCAATACATTTCAGTTTACATTGATTGGGATGTTATTCAAATATACCCATTCTTTCAAATAATACACTAGATAAAAGCAATTTTGTGAACTGGAAGATAAGCACTATGCATTGCAAAGGGAAGGAGAATCAACAACATACTCCAAGAAGAATAAATACCCCAGACTATGGAGTCCTGGTGTGGCGCTGTGGGTTAATGTGCTGGACTGCAAAGTCCATTTGAACTGAAATGTCGGTGGTTCAAATTCATCAGCCGCTCCTCGGAAACCCTATACAGGGTTGCTATGGGTTGGAACTGACTCAACTGCATACAACAACATGGAGATGCTGGAGTCCTGGTGTGGCACTGTGGGATAAAGCACAGGACTGCAAGGTTGACTTGAATGACAAGGTTGGTGGTTCAAACTCATCAGCTGGTCCTCAGAAACCCTATAATGGGTTGCTATGGCACTTAACAACAACAACAATGGAGATGTTAACAGAAGAGAGACCTCCTGCTGCTCCTAGTATGTTTCCAGAGAACTCTGAAATAGAAAGTATATAGTCCTCTGAGTTTGTTTCTTGCTGACTAAAAAATCCATTGAGAGAGCAAAAAAAGCCATGACTTAATTTACTACCATTTTCAACTTTGATTAGCAAATGCTGTCTTGATTTCTTAATTTTACTTATAAGTAATATGAGACAGGTGATCTCAATTAGAAAACAGATTAGAGAAACTCTTTAATTCTTAATTTTTACTTTGGTTGCCTGGAAAGAAATTGTATATGTAAATGTAAACGTGTTACAGTGAATTGCTGGAAATAGAAATATGTCTATCTAAAAATGGATGAGAGCCTCTCTGCTCCTCCCATTCAACAGGCAGCCACATCCCAGCAGCATCCCTGCGACATGATGGTGAAGGTCAGAGCCAACGGATTTAGCCGTACTGGGGACCTGGTCACCAGGACAGCTGTTAACTCTGGCAAAGTGGAGGCTGTTGCCATCCATGAGCCATTCATTGACCTCAACTACACGATCTACATATTCCAGTATGATTCCACCCATGGCAAGTTCAATGGCACTACCAAGGCTGAGAATGGAAAGGTTGTCATCAATAGGAAGTTCTTCTCTACCTTCCATAAGCGAGAACCTGCCAACATCAAGTGGTAGTGATGCTGGTGCTGAGTACATTGTAGAGCCCACCAGTGTCTTCACAACCTTGGAGAAGGCTAGATATCACTTGAAGGGTGGTGCCAAGAGGGTAAACATTTCTTCTGCTGATACCCCTAGGCTTATGATGGACGTGAAGTGCGAGAATTATGACAACTCCCTCACGAATGTCAGTAATGCCCTAGAAACACCAGTTGGTCCTCCTAGCCAAGGTCATCCATGACAACTTTGGCATTGTAATGGGACTCATAACCACAGTCCATGCCATCACTGCCAACCAGAAGACTGTGGATGGCCCCTGTGGGAAACTGTGGTTTGAAGCCCAGGGCATCATCTCTACATCTACTGGTGCTGCCAAGGCTGTGGGCAAGGTCATCCCTGAGCTGATTGGGAGAGTCACTGGCATGACCTTCCGTATCCCCACTCCCAACATGTCTGTTAAGGATCTGACCTGCCGTCTAGAGAAATATGAAGACATCAAGAAGGTGGTGAGGCACATATCAGATGGTCCCCTAAAAGACACCCTGAGTTACACTGAAGACCAGGTCGTCTCCTGTGACTTTAACAGTGACACCCACTCTTCCACCTTTGATGCTAGGGCTGGCACTGTCCTCAACGACCACCTTGTCAAGCTCATTTCCTGGTATGACAATGAATATGTACATCAGCAGGGTGGTGGCCCTTATGGTCCATGTGGCCTCCAAGGACTAAGAGCCCCCTAGACCACCAGCCCCAGCAACAGCACTAGAGGATTCTAGCTACTGGGAATTCCTTCTCCCAACTCGATCCCCAACACACTAAGAAGCTCCCATTCTCAATACAGTTTTCATTCCCACCCCTGGATAAGTAGAGAGGTTTAGAGAGCCCAGTCTTGTCATGTACCATCAATAAAGTACACTTTACCCAGCCAAAAAACTAAAACTAAAAATGGATGAGAGCTTTACATGGGCAAATAATAAAAGATAAAAAGTTGGATGGGATTGAAATATGTGACGCTTTTATCCATTCATTGTTTCTCTCTAAATATTACCTTTGTTGTTGCTGTTGTTAAGTACCATCGAGTTAGTTCCGACCCATAGCAACCCTGTATAGGGTTTCCAAGGAGCAGCTGGTGAGTTTGAACTGCCAACCTCATGGTTCAAACCGACCTTGGGGTAGAGTGCTTATCCTACAGGATCATACCAGGACTCAAATATTAACTTAAAAGGCTGCAATATATGGTGGAATTCATTAACATTATAAAACATAAGTGACACCATGTGCACATATGTAAGGGAAACAGATTGTCAAGGGAAAATTAAACTGAATTTTAAAATAAAGATGCATTTTACAAATGCAACAAAGGGCAGTATAGACGTTCACAAGGCAAAGGCCATTGTCGTTAGGTGCCATCCAGTTGGTTCTGACTCCTAGGACTGTATGCATGACAGAACGGAACACTGCCTGGTCTGCAGCATCCTCACAACTGTTATTACGTTTGAGCCTTTTGCTTCTGCCACTACAGCAATCCATCTCGTTGGGGGAATCTTCCTCTTTTTTGCTGATCCGTCATTTTACCAAGCATGATGTACTTCTCCAGTGACTGGTCCCTCCAGATAACATGTCCAAAGTATGAGATGAAGTCTTGCCATCCTGGCTTCTAAGGAGCATCCTGGCTGTTGTTGTTAAGTGCCATTGAGTCAGTTCTGACACACAGGGACCCTGTATAGGGTTTCTAAGGAGTGACTGGTGATCTTGAACTGCTGATCTTGCAGTCCAGAGCATTAGCCCACAGCACCACACCAGGACTCCTCTACTGTACTTCTGCCAAAAGATTTATTTGTTCTTTTGGCAGTCTATGGTACTTTTGATATTTTTCTCCAACACCATAATTCAAAAGCGTCAATTCTGCTACAGTCTTCATTATTTATTGTCTAATTTTCACATGCATATGAAGTGATTGAAAATATCATGACTTGGGCCAAGTGCACCATAGTCCTTAAATAGATTATCTTTGCTCTTTAACACTTTAAAGAAGTCTTTTGCAACAGATGTGCCTAATGCAATATGTCGTTTGATTTCTTGGCTGCTGCTTCCATAAGCCTTGACTGAGGAGCCAAGCAAAATAAAGTCTTTGACAACTAGTTATAAATTTTTAAAAGGTAATGAACTGAAATAAAAATGTGTAAATAAAAACAATTTGATATAATTTTCAAACAGCAAATTGACAAATTTTTTCTAATGGTTGGTGAAGGTATGACCTAGAAGTATTGTTGCTGTTAAGTTTTGTAGAGTTGGTTCCAACTTATAGAGACCCTGTATAGAGTTTCAGAAGAGCAGATGGTGAGTTTGACTGCCAATATTGTGGTTCAAACACACCTTGTGGTCCATTGCTTATCCTATAGAGTCACCCCAGTAGAAATGGTAAAAATTTTTCTGGAGAGCCATTTGGTAATATTCATTGACTTTTAAAATACTCATATTCTTAGTCCTAACTTTAATGTCCTGGTGTGGCGCTATGGGTTAATACGCTGGACTATAAAGTTGGTTTGAACTGAAGAGTCCATGGCTGAAGCTCACCAGCCGCTCCTTGGAAACCCTATACAGGGTCCCTATAGGTCAGAACTGAGTCGATGGCACTTAACAAGAACAAGTCCTAATATTTGTACTTTTAGTAATTTATAATAAGAAAATATTATGAAATATTATAGGTGTCCATCAAGGATAGAAGAATAAAATAAATTGGGACGGATAAAGATCATGTTGTAGAAGAAACAAGAGAAAAACCCTGCAGTGTTGCAACATGTTAATCAAAATAAATATTCACAGGTCTCATGACTTCCAAGACCCTGTGGGACCTGGGCCCTACCTATCTGCCTGAACTGACCTAATACATCTGCTCTGTTTCATATGCTATAGCCTCCTTGCTGCTTCCGGAACACACTTTTACCTCGGGCCTTTATACTATTTATTCCGTCTGCTAGTCGGCTAAACACATTCACCTACCTCACTTTTTGCTTCCTTTAGGCTTTGCTCAAATGTTACCTTTATAAAAATGCCTTCTTGGCCATCCTACATAAAACAGCTTCTCCCACATCCATCATTTCTATCTTTCTTAATCTACTTTCTGATCCCTTCCCCTTATAACACACTGTTCGATATTGTATTCTTTTCATTGCCTGTTTCCTTCAATTAATATGAAACAGCCACAAAGACAGGACTTCTTTTCATTTGCTGCTACATTCCTATCACTTATTGCATACATTCACTATTAAAACACATCCTGCTAATATTAACAGTACCGTCAATCATAATCACCCCAATCTGGAAAAACACAAATGTTCATCAGCAGAAGGGGAAATACACTTTAGTCTATTTATACAATTATATCCCTTAAAAGTTTAAACAATCAATAAACACCATGAATGAACAACATAGACATTACACACAGTAAAAGAAGCCAGGCATCATATGGTTCTCCTTACATGAAGTTCACAACAGGTGAGATTAATCCATGGTGTTAGAAAGCAGGGTAGTGGTCACTTTCAGAGAGAGGAAAGTTGTCCAAATAGTTGGGAGAGTGTTAAGGGGCACTTGAGGTGCTGGTCATATCCTAGTTTGAGACATCGTGGTACTTACTAAGGAGTGCTCATTGTGAGAAAACTCATCAACTCATACACGCACACATTCTAAACAGCTCTAATTAAATATATATATAAAAATCAGAAATTAAAAACATACAACCAGAAATTTAAAAACTCAGCAGAAACATTGGAAGCTAAAGGGGAGGAAATGATCCAGAAACAAAGAGAGTTATAAGAGTAAGAAAGATAGGAAATTAAGAAACTAGACTCTGAAGAAAAGGACGTTCAGAAAGAAACCACAGGAAAAAAACCTGCAGAGATTCTTATCAAGAAAAGCTCTTAGAAATGAGGGATATGAGAGAAAAGAAGGGAATTCCATGGAAAGGCCAGCAGAATTGGAGAACAGAGACCCTCAGCAGAGCAGCACCATGAAAGTTCAGAGCACTGAGAACAGACAGGAAGCTCTAACAAGCTTTTAGTAGGAAAGAGGGAAGACTCTTCTAACATATAAAGGATCAAGGATCCACGCAGCTTTGTACTGCTCACCAACAGTTCTCCAAATAGAAGACAATGGAGTGATCCTTTCAAAATTTGGACAGAAAATGGTTTCCAAATAATATTTTCTATCTATCCACAGAAGGAGCTCTGGTAGTGCAGTGGTTACAAGTCGGGCTGCGAACCACAAGGTCAGCAGTTTGAAACTACCAGTGGTTCCACGGTAGAAAGATGAGGCTTTCTGCTCCTGTAAAGATTTATAGGCTTGGAAACCCTATACAGGGTCGCTATGAGTCGGAACCAACTCCATGCACACCACCATCTATCCACAGTGCATGTAAATAAAGAGATTTTGAGGCATGTCTCAAAATTTACATTTTATACATCTTTTCTCAGAAGTCTACTAGAGAGGTGTTCCATCAAAACAAAGAAATTAGTCAAAAAAGAAGAAGGTATGGATGCAGCAAGCAGCAGATTTAATCCAAGAGACAGCAAAGAATGATGAAGAGCAGAGGTCACGAATGGGAATGTGTGGCTGAGTCTGACTGGAGAAGGGTTCCTTCAAGTATGCTCAATTAATGAAATACCTACTGGTCTGAATGGTTTTAGAACTGGTGTTGTTAAGGTACCAATTCCAACGTATAGCCATCTTTGATAGGGTTTCTGAGAAGCGAGCAGTTGGTGGGTTTGAACTACCAACTTTGCAGTTAGCAGTCCAGTGCTTATCCTACAGCACCACACCAGTTTTGATAATAGGTTCATAATATTTATAAACAGTCTGAAGTTCAATTAAAGATCTTACCCTATCCACTGTTGTCAAGTAGATTATGATTTATGATTCACAGTGACCCTGTGAAGGATTTCTGAGGCTGTAAATCTTTATGGGAGTAGAAAGCCTCCTCTTTCTTCCACAAAGCAACTGGCAGATTTGAACTGCTGACCCTCAGGTGAGCAGCCCAATGAGTAACCCACCACACCACCAGGACTCCTAATTAATAAGTAGACGATACAACCTTGTACTTGCTGGAAGTGAAGAGAACTTAAAATACTTACTGATGAGGATCAAAGACTACACCCTTTAGTATGAGTTGCATCTCAATGTACAGAAACAAAAATCCTCACATCTGGACCAATAAACAGCATCATGATAAATGGATCAAAGATTGAAGCTGTCAAAAACTTCATTTTGCTTGGATCCACAGTCAACACTCATAAAAGCAGCAGTCAAGAAATCAAATGGCATTAGGTAAATCTGCTGCACAAGAACTCTTTAAAGAGCAAAGAGATCATTTTGAGGACTAAGGCGTGCCTGACCCTAGCCAAGGTATTTTCAGTTCCCTCATATGCATGTGAAAATTGGACAATGACTACGGAAGACCCTACAAGAACTGATTCATTTCAGTTATGGTGTTGGAGAAGAATATGGACTGCCAGAAGAACAAACAGATCTGTGATGGAAGAAGTACAGGCAGAATGCTCCTTAGAAGTCAGATTGTTGAGACTTCAGCTCTCATACTTTGGACATGCTATCAGGAAGGACCAGTCCTGGAGAAGGATCTTATGCTTGGCAAAGCAGAGAGACTGAAAAAGAGATCAAACCCCAAAGAGACAGACCAACAAGATGGCAGTAACAATGGGCTGAAACGTAACAACTGTGACGATGTGTGTAACAGATTCATTTTGTTGTGTACAGAATTGTTATGAGTCAGAATCAACTTAATGGCACCTACCAACAACAAGTCAGTCATCTGGGACCAGCCATCCTTGTGTCTACTGAGCCTGCACAATGTGTATATGATGTTGTTGTTAAGTGCTGTCAAGTCGGTTCCGACCCATAGCGACCCTGTACAGGGTTTCCGAGGGTGTAAATCTTTACAGGAGTAGAAAGCCTCATCTTTCTTCCGCAGAATGGCTGGTAGTATCGAACCGCTGACCTTAAGGTTCGCAGCCCGATTCGTAACCACTACGCTACCAGAGCTCCTGTGTATATGATAGAAAACAAGAAATAGCAGGCCCTGACAGAAATGAGCAACTACAACTAAATAAACAATGAAATAATAGCTTTGAAAATTAATGACACTAGTACAACATGTATAAATGATTCAGAATGGTCATTAATTCCAAGACAATTTTTAGTAATTTGAGCATCAATGGAAAGTGGTTGATGTTTTCCCTACCATTTGTTTTTGCATCTCAAATCCAGGTATTCTTTGCCTTTTAGCTGTATTTCTATCTGACACTTCCCCTGGGGCCCAGGAGTTAATTAAGTGCTTCAATTTAAAAGGCTTTTCCTATCACCCCTGTAGTGAAGCAGCATGAATTTTAGATGTAAGGGGCAGCAAAATGAGAAAATATTAAAATGGTATTTAATTAAGCAGAATAAACAACAAGGTCAACAATAAGGTTAGCTTTTTTTTGAAGGTAACATCTGTCTCTGAAGAAGGCAAGTGAGTCACCTCCAGGTACCAGGCAAGGGAGTGAGTTAATGTAATACTCCTTTTGTCTATATCGCTTGTAGTATCTACTTCTGTTTCAGAGGCAATGAGACATTTAATAAAAGAAAACAAACAGCAATGCCTTGCTGTATCTAGGAGTAGTAGCAACAACCCTCCAGCTGTTTTACACTACAATGTTCAGGCCTCATTTAATTTTGCTTTTAAAAGTAACCAGGGAAATGAAAAATGTTCCATACTGAACTCTAAACAGCACACACAGCACTAAGTCTGTCATCTTGAGCTTGCTATATTACTTTCATCTGAGCCATTTTCATAAATAGGAAAGCGTTGGACAATCCCTGTTAGGCCTTTGCCAAGCCCCAAACACCTTGTAAATGAACATGGGAGCTGGGGAGATAACATATGTTGCCGATTTAATGCTAGAACTGCACATGATGCAGGTCTGTAACTTGAGTTGATATTATAACATCAAAACCCAACCAATGCAAAAATTACCACTGCAGCTGCATGGGGTGACATGGCTTCTCATCCACAAATTAATGACTTGTATATAGCAATCTAAAGTTTATCAATATATTTATACCAGATTTCCTTGCAGTGTTAAGATTAATATTAATGTCCAGGGTCTTGGGCATCTGTGACTTATTTCATTATCACCCCCCACCAACTGCCATTCAATTCATAAATAAGCCATGCCATATCTACCTCCTGCACATCCAGTGTTCTCCAATTCAGGCCTCCACCATGGTTTGCTTATGCTACAGTGTGGTGTTGTAGGAAAAGTACTGGATTGCAAACCACAGGGTCGGGGCTCAAACCCACCAGCTAGCTGCTCCTTGGAAACTCTATATAGGGTGGCTATGAATCAGAATTAACTCCATGGCAATTTACAACAACATCAACAACACAGCTTGGTCCCTACTCTTCTGCCTCCAGGCTTCCTTGCTTCCACCCATCTTCCCTGAAATAGTACAATCCCATCCCTCCATTCTCCTACTTACAGCCTTCTACTGGCTCCTTGCTGTCCTCCAGGTCAGGGCCACAGTCACAAAGATGGCATGTAGGTTCTGGCTTTGCTTCCCTGTAGGCCTCCCCATCAGTTTCATCTTTCCACAGCAGATACAGATTCCTGGGTCCCACCCAAGTCCTGCTGCATCAAACTAGTGGAACAAAGGCTAAGAATTCACTCCTCCCCACCCCCTGCAAAATGCTGCTCAAGCTGATTCCAAAGATCAGTCAGACAGCTGTGGGACCCACTTTTTTGGGAATCATGTCCTTTAACCACCACAAAGATAACTACCCCTTTATGAAGGTATTCCAATTATGACACTGGCCTGAAATTACTTACTGAATAATCTTTGTTCTGACAAGATTGGGAGCTCTTAAATATGGAAACCACTGCATGCAGGGCAGCCTCAATCCAGGTCTGGGAAGCAGTCCTGTGTGTGACTAATGTGATCACTTTCACAGGCAGAGAAGATTCCAGGAGAGACCCCCAGACATTACATGCTTCCTCCATTTACATCTCTGTACAGTACCATCTACAAATTGCTCTTGCTTGCCAAAAAGTCAAGTCTGAATTCAATCAAGCCTACTAGTATTGAGAACTGTAGGCTTCTCTAGGCTTTTTAGACATGCATGGTGAACAGTACCATGAGGTTGCAATTAGCAAAATCCAGTATGTGAAGAATTCAAAGAGATAGATGACATGGTTTTCTTGACAAATAATGGTGAAAAAATGGGGAGGGGAAAGCATATAGATTGCAAGAAACCTGTAAGAATCTTGTAAGAGAGTCTAAAGAGGGGTTAGCTTTTGGACACACATCCTAAAATATTCATGATGGTATGATAAGATTTCGCTCTCTCTCTGCATGTGTATGTCTAGTTGGTTGGAGTTTAGATGAAAAAAGATTGTTCATATGTGGATAAATACTGAAGTTGGAAGATGGGTAATAAGAGAAGGTACACACTGAGGTTCATAAGATTATCCTTTTTGGTTTGGAATATGCTTGGTACATATTGTCATGAAACATAAAATGAATAAAGACGATGTGTCAGAAGATACATCATAATATCTGAAATGTTCCCTTCAACTGCTGAAGTTAGAAAGTCAACAATTCTGTGTTATTGTTGTTAAGTGCCATCGAGTCGGTTCCGGCCCATAGCGACCCTGTATAGGGTTTCCAAGGAGAGACTGGTGAGCTTGAACCACTGAGCTTGTAGTTCAAATGGCTTTGCAGTCTGGTACATTAACCCACAGCGCCGCACCAGGACTCCAACAATTCTTTACACAATGGAAATTTCAGACTGCATTCTTTGAATCTAAGAATTCTTTTGTTGTTAAGTGCCTTAGAGTCAGTTCCTACTCATAGCAAGCCTGTATAGGGTTTCTCAGGAGCAGCTGATTGGTATGAACTGCTGACCTTGTGCTTCAAAGTCCAGAGCTGATCCCACAGTGCCACACCAGGAGTCCTGGTATTAACTAATTCCACACTGCTGGATAAAGGCAATTTCTCTCTAGAGTCAGAAAGAGTTGCAGAGGACTGCCAAAGTAGGTCACTCTTACCAAGGAAAAGCAGAGCCATGTCCTTATGTGAAGCAGCTCTTTTCTTTTCCATAGGAAACTCTAAACACAATTTGATGTTAAGATGAATGTGCTCAAGTGCTTCCTAGCTCTTCACATTAACTCAACAGATCATGTCCAAGTTTTCTGCTTGATAGAATTAAAGGGCATTGAGTACTGCCAAAAGAAAGGGGCAAGAGGCAGGGACAACCCAGACTGAGATTTCTTAAGTGACCCTTGAAGAAGAAGTCTTTATAAATTATCCTGATTGTGGAATTATATGCAGTAACAGGCCACTTTGTTGTTAAGTGTCATCAAGTCAGTTCCTACTCATAACGACCCTGTATAGGGTTTCTGAGGAACAGCTGGTGAGTTTGAACTGCTGACCTTCTGGTTCAAACCGACCTAGCAGTCCAGTGCATTAACTTGCAGCACCACACCAGGACTCCACTTAGTGGTGGTGGTGGTGTGCCATAGAGTCAGTCCTGACTCTCAGCAACCCTGTATAGGGTTTCCGAGGCTGTAAATCTTTACAGAAGCAGAAAGCCTCATCTTTCTCCTGTGGAATCGCTGGTAATTTTCAACTGCTGACCTTGAGGTTAGCAGCTTAACTCATAGCATATCCTAAATGGTAAGACATGATCCAAAATAGAAGGGCACTAAGGCTTTCTGGATCGAGCATCAAAGTGAAAATGTCTTTGTGGTAATTGATGAACGTTACAGGGGAGAAGGATCTTTCAATTATTTGTCAGTTATATCAGCATTCACCAGGCTCCTAAGTGTTTTATGGTTACATATGATCACAGTCTATTTCCAACCTGAGTTCTGTGTTCTGTGTTTTAATTCACAAAGGTGGTTTACACTGGGTGGGCACACCATTATTTTCCATGTTCTGAAAAGCACTGATTCACACAGATGGACAACTACCTTGAGTTTAGGAAGAATGACTAAATTAAAAGGGTGTTTGGTAGGAGCTAGAAACAATGGTGTGTCACTGTGGGTTAATGTGCTGGGCTGCACAGTAGCTTTGAAGCACAAGGTCAGTGGTTCAAGCTCACCAGCTGCTCCTTGGAAACCTAATACAGGGTCGTTATGAGTAGGTACCGACTCGACGGCAATTAACAACAACAACAGATACAATGGTGACTCTCAACTTCCAGACAAAGGAGTGAACCACTCTTGATGAAATATAAATTATCATAAACTTGGCAGTAAAGTATTTGTAAAATGTAAAAAATATAATTTGCTTTTAATAAAAAAAGGAGGGAGGAAGGATGGATAGATCAAGGCTATTATTTTTTTCTTGAGAGTATGACGTTAAGCTTTTAATTTTCATTTATAGAAAAAAACAGTAAAGGAACAAGGAGAAATTTTAAAATGGCAGGAAAATAGATGTGAAAGATGAACGAAGAAAGAAAAGGAGGGAAGAAGAAGATGTATTATAAATGCATGATTATACATGATTTATTTTTAGATGTTTACTTTAAAAATTACACTGAAAGTCACTATAACAATGACACATGGGGTGTATTATTACTTTAAAACATAACTACCATTTCTTGTGCTTGATCTAAAAATTTTATATAAACCATCACATTTAATCCTCATAATAGCCCTAAGAAGTAGCTACTCTTATTATCAATATTCTACAGATGCGAAAACTCATTCACAGAGTAGCAGTTTGTCCAAATTCACACCCAGGTGTGCTGGACTTTACAGTGTATCCTTTCAATCACTGTTAGTCGGTTCCGATGCATAGTGACCCTGTATAGGACTTTTGAGGAGTGGCTGGTGAGCTTGAATAAGGTTCACACAAATACTGCAGTTCAGTGCATTAACCCAAAGTGCCACACCAGGACCATTATCCAGCCTCAGTTAAGAATGTATTATGATGTATGCCTTTTATAACATGCTCTTTACATTAATCATTCTCATCTTATCCCCTCAACAGTACTGAAAGTTAGTTTTTCTTATCCTTGTTTTGCACTGAGAATAATGAAGCTTATGTATATGGAGTAAGTAACTTGCCCAATGCCATACTGCAAAGTGGTAGAACCATCATTTGAACACAAGTGTATGTCTGTGCCCTCATTTTAGAAATCACTTAAATTTTTTTTTTTACCAGAACTAATATGGGCTATTTGCTATTCAACAGTTTTAACTATCCATTCATCAGATATTCTAAGAAACAACTGGGAAATTGGTATGGATTGATGGGCTGGGGCTACTTCCAAAGTGGTGGGCAAGGAAGGCCTCTTCGAGAAGACGTATAAGCTAGGGGAGGTGTTGTTCTAAGCTCTGAGGTGTTTCAGCTAACTTGAACCAGAATTAGTAAGGAAATGAAGACTCTGATGGCCAGCTGAGAGTTTCAGGTTGGGAATCCAGTGATGAAGAACGATTTTTCTACTTATATATGAGTCCCCAAGTTGTCCGACATTACCCCATACTAAATGCCATTCTGGAAAGGAGAATGAGGAAAACAACAGAAAACATAACTGCTCAACAACAGTGTGCATGTTCTCACTGGCCTCTCCAGCCTCCATCTGGATTTGGAAGTGCTGACTTTATTTTTAGTTTCCTCTAAAACTGATGATTATTCATGGAAACCAAAGTGGGACTTCCCTCACTTGAAGACTCGAACACTGAAACAGTCACCTGACACTGGCAGGATTTCTGCTGCATAAAATGATTTCACAAGCAGGGGTTTGCCTCTAGAACCCATTCTTTCTTATACTTGCCTTCTCATACTTGCCTCTCCCCTCATCGTGGCTCCCTGTTTATGTGGTTTGTTATGTGATTAGAAGGATTCTATGGGTTAGAGATCATTTCTGCCATTTAATAAATAAGGAACTGAACTTTAGAGACAAAAGTAACTACCGGGGTGGTTTTCACACCCAGATCTAACTCCAGAATGCTCCACGGTATTGTTTCCTGTCCCCTTTAGGACTCTTAGCCCCAGGAATGCAGCAAATTCAGCTCCTCTGATTCCTGGGAACACCAAGGGGCTAGCTCCCAAACTCCAGCTCAATCTTCTGTCTCCCATCAATAGTCACTTAACTTATCCCCCTGAATGCTTTGTTACTGATGATGGTGGTAATGGGCTAATTATAGAAAATGGCCCTCTAATGTGAATAACCCGATAGCCAAAGAAAAAAATATATAAACATAAATGAGAAGAAAATGGTCCTTTCTATGAGATATTTCTCTAATCTCTGCCTATGCTTGATAATGGCTCAACCATTATCTATTTTTGTAAGATCAGCAAAGAGTAGATGGCAGGAATGTTAAATTAAGTGTAGAATTGCTAAATACCTTTTAGAGAGCCAAATGAATAAGAAAAGTCACAAAACATGAGGATTTTTAATTCTTGAGATTTACTCTGAAACCAAAAGGGCTCAATCTATAGAACTTTTAAACCAAATGATTCTATTATTAGAAAGTCATGATTTTAGAGTAAAATAAAACTAAAGTGAAATCAGAAATTCTTGTCAGTGAGAAAAACTAGACTGTGTTGGAGGCAACACAGAAAATGGTGGAGATGACAGGTGCGGAGAAATCAACACCAACAGTCAGCATTTATTAATAGCAAAAAGGACAATTGATCTACCAAAACTTGATTTTAGAAACAAGTCTTCATTTAATTCACTGTTCCCATTACAAAGAATGATGCTTATAAACTCTGGGCATCGTCTTTCTATGAGAAAAAGAAAACAAGCTGGGAGCTAGCCTGGCACCCTGAGCTAAGCTGTCGAACGTACGACATCCTCCTGCTGAACATAAACAGTTTCAGGACCATACAAAGCCAGAGTTTGTGACAATGAGGAAGCAAGATACAAATAATAATATAGGCCACTCAATAATCATGTCTGAACACGGATGAGAACATGAGCACTGCACAAACCATGAATGAATATGATCAAAGATCCCCTGTCCAGTACTATGGGTGACGACTACTTCTTGGAAGTCCTGGTATGGCACTATATGATAAACAACTACTTCTTCACCAATCACAGCTTTAACCTCACTCTGTGCCTTTTAGATGTTGTTGTGTTAAGTGCTGTCAAGTCAGTTCTGACTCATAGCAATCCTGTATAGTTTCTGAGGAGTGGCTGGTGAATTTGAACCGCTGACCTTGTGGTTCAAACCGACCTTCTGGTCCAGCATATTATTCTGCAGTGCCACACCAGGACTCCTTGTAGATAAGAATTAGTAAATAACCAATTGCTCTAGCATCCAATCCACAGCAAAGCCCCACTTCCTTGCACATCCCCTAAATCATCTAACAACCTAACTCCTATAATAAGATCCTATATATAATATTATAATAAGATCCTATATCTAATAACACTTATAATAAGTCCTGGTGTGGCACTGTGGGTTAATGTGCCAGACTGCAAAGCCATTTGAACTGCAAGGTCGGAGGTTCAGGTTAACCTCGGAAACCCTATACAGGGTCGCAATGGGTCAGAAATTACTCGATAGCACTTAACAGCAACATAATACTTTCTCTGGTAGCGTAGCAGTTATAAGTCGGGTGGCTAACCTCAAACCAGCAGTTCGAAACTACTAGCCATTCTGAGGGAGAAAGATGAGGCTTTTTACTCCCGTAAAGATTTCTAGCCTCGGAAACCCTATGCAGGGTCGCTATGAGTCAGAACCTAACCCTTGACACACCACCACCACCCCCAATACCTTCTCACTGAGATATTCCCTGTTTCGCCAACCATCCTGGTTGCAGAGAGTCAATAAATCTGATAATGTTTAAAAAAGAGAGAGAAATGGCTGTCTTCCTATGCATTTAGCTGGAAGGCACTGATTGACACATTTCTATTTCTGCCCACAAGGAGAAACTAAAGGATGCACCAGGTTAGTAGAGGACTTCACGGTGGGCAGTCTTTCAGTTAATGACCTGGTAATCTGGAAAAAAGAACAAACCAGGGGCAACTAACAAGTATGCAAATAAGGTGGAATTGTGCTCTTTTCATAATGATCCCAGTCTCTAATCTTTTTCATTTTGAACAATAGCTCCATCAGATTACAATTTTATAGGCTGAAAGAAAAGATGCTATTAGAGTAGGTAAGGAGACAGAAGCAGGGGTATTAAATAGGAGCTGAATCAGGATTCAAGACTAGGATGACGAACAAGACAAGAAATCTGATCTAAGACCTGCACTGTTAGACACCCACTACCAGAATCTATTTTAACAATCCTTCATCTAAGGAGATAAAAATGGGGAAGAAATAAGGGGCCTTAGACTTCTGCCTGTCCCTTACATTGAAGAAAACTTCCTATAAATTTCTCAGAATTTTACTTCTAAAGGTGGCTATATTTTTCTTCTTTTTTTAAAAAATGAAATGGGTAACTCTCAACACACACATACCACATAGGAATTAGGTCAGCATTTTATTTACAAATAACCATAAACAACTCAAGGTGTCCAAGAGTAACACAGTAAAATTGGACTCCTGGTGTGGTGCTGTAAGATCAGCACTGGACTACAAATTACAAGGTCAGACATTCAAACCTACAAGCTGCTCCTCAGAAACCCTATACAGGGTTGCTCTGAGTCAGGAACGACTCAACAGCACTTAACAACAATACACCGATGGTAAAATATGTGGTCTATATGTTTTTAGAAAGTTTATATTTTTAAAAAATTGTTAATAGTGATGTACAGAGCAAATCAGTTTTCCACCATCTAACACATTTTGTTTCATGTATGGCACCTATATTACTCTTTCAAGCTTTATGATTTTAGATGATTTCACTGCTTTTTATTTGATTTGATTTTCTAATTTGGTTTTAGATGATTTTACTACTTTTTATTGGTGGTGGTATGCCTTGGAGTTGGTTCCAACTCATAAAGACCCTGTACAGAGTTTCCGAGGCTGTAAATCTTTATGGGAACAGAAAGCCTCATCTTTCTCCTATAGAATAGCTGGTAGTTTCAAACTGCTGACCTTGAGGTTAGCAGCCCAATTTGTAACCACTACGCTACCAGAACTCCTTATTATTACTTATGGTTAATCTTTAAAATGATAGACTATTAAGATGACTAGAAATATTTCTGAGTAGATTATATTCTTTGAAATTAGAAGTGAAAATGCACTTCCCATCCATTAACACAAATAAAACAAAACAAAAAACTCACTGAGTTAGGGCTAATTCGGGAAGATTTCTGATAATTCAGTGAATATGTTCTGAAAGGAGTGAGAAGTTTACACATGAAGCATCACAGGAGATTCAGAATTGAATTGGCTGTTGACTCTGCCATCTTAAGTGTCTTAAAAGAGCTACTAATACAAGCGCCTTAGAAGAAGTGGGGTGAGGTTTCATGGACATTCTATACTAGCGTTATCCAAAGTATAGTCCACGTGGTAGACACTTGAATTGTAATTCAACAGAGTAATTTTATATCTGTTGAATCTATTTAAGTCAAATAACAAATTTCTTGGCACAGACGAACAAGTGAGTATGTCCAGTACTGCATTATTGTGTTGAAACATTTCCATCTGTACTCTGTCAAAGCCTAGAGCCGGGTTGTTTGTCAATAGTTTTGTGCAGGTTTGACTGCCTTCAATATCACTAGGTTCTTGATCATATGCTAGCTCTTGAAATGGCTGAGCATCAACCAATTATTTTTGTTACAGTGACTATGTATATTCCTTCCTTCTTCTTTAGATTCTTCTGGAATCATTCAATATTTTGTCCATGTTGCTCTTATTGTGTGCCACCGAGTTGGTTCCAACTCATGTTATTGTTATTAAGTGCTGTCCAGTCAGTTCTGATCCATATCCACCCTATCAACAGCAGAACGAAACACTGCCTAGACCTGTGCCATGCTTATAATTAATGCTACACTTGAGGCCATTGTGCTAATCCATCTCATTGGGAGCTTATTTTTTGCTGTCCCTCCACTTTATCAAGCATGATGTCCTTCTCCAGGGACTGGTTCCTCCTGATAGTATGTGAGAAGTATGAGAGACGATGTCTGGACATTTTGGCTTCTAAGGAGCATTCTAGTTGTACTTTTCCAACACAGATTTGTTTGTTCTTCTGGCAGTCCATGGTACCTTTAACATTCGACTTTAACATCATAACTCAAATGCATCTATTCATCTACAGACTTTCTTATTCATTGTTCAACTTTCAAATGCATATAAAGCTATTGAAAATACCATGGCTTGGGTAAGGCACATTTTAGTACTCAAACTGATATCTTTACTCTTGAACACTATATATAAAAAGGTCTTGTGTAGATGTGCCTAATGCAATATTGTCATTTGATTTTCTTACAGCTGCTTCCATGAGAATTGATAGCAGATCTAAGCAAAATGAAGTCTTTGACAACTTCAACCTTTTCTCCATTTATTATAATTTTATTTATTGGTCCAGTGGTGAAGATTTTTGTTTATAAATTGAGATGCAACTGATATGGAAGGCTATAGTCTTTGATCTCCATCAGCATTTTAAGTTTCCTTTGCTTTCAGCAAGGAAAGTTGTATCATCTGCATATTGCAGGTTGTTAATGAGCCTTCCTCCAATCCTGATGCCACATTCTTCTTCATATAATTCAGCTTCTTGGATGATTTGTTCCATATACAGACTGAATAAGTATGGTGAAAGAATACAACCTTGGCACACACTTTTCCTGATTTTAAACCAATCAGTGTCCCCTTGTTTTGTCTGAACAACTTCCTTTTGGTCTGTACACAGGTTTCTCAAGAGCACAATTAATTGTTCCATAGTACTCATTCTCTGCATTGTTGTCCATAGCTTGTCATGATTCACATAGTAAAAAGCCTTTGCAAAGTCAATAAAACACTGGCAAACAATTTGATAGTGTTCTCTGTTTTCAGCCAAGATCCATCTGATGTCAGCAATGATATTCCTTGTTCCCCGAACTCATCTGAATCTGGCTTGAACCCTGTCAATGTATTGTTGTAGTAATTTTTGAGTTAATGCTAGCAAAATTTTACTTGCATGTGATATTAATGGTATTGTCCTATGATTTCTGCATTCCACTGGGTTACCACTCTTTAGAATGGGCAGAAATATGGATCTTTTCCCATAAGTTGGCCAGATAGCTGTCATTAAAACTTCTTGGCCTAGAAGTGTGAGTGCTTCCAGTGTTGCATCAATTTGTTGAAAGATTTCTATTTGTATTTCATCAATTCCTGGAACCTTGTTATTTGCAAATGCCTTCAGTGCACATTGAACTTCGTCCTTCAATACAAACTCTTGAG
>NW_006408557.1:4171309-4175662 GCF_000296735.1 Chrysochloris asiatica
AATTTCATCATCACTGGCTTTAGTGGTTGGTGTGTAAGTTTGACCCTGTACAGGGTTTCTGAGAGTAGCTGGTGGGTCTGAACTGATGACTTTGCAGTTACCAGCCTAATGCTTGGACTCCTGGTGTGGCAATGTAGGATAAGCACTGAACTGACAGTTCAAATGCACTAGCCATTCCTTGGAAATTGATGGCACATAACAACAACAGCAAGTCCCATACTTATCCTACTGCAATCCAAGGCTTTAATTTTTCCCTCAGTTCACTCAGCTTGAGAAATGTTTTATGTGTTCTTCCCTTTGGGCTTTCTAACTCTAGGTTTTTGCACAATTCATAGTAGGCTCTTTTAATACATTGGTAAACTTTACGTATTCTCAACATAAATCTTAGCATAGGAACCATGTGGCAATTTATACATATATATATATATCTTTAACAAAGCCATAACAATTGAGATTCAGAATCTGACCCTTTTAGTTAATATTTAAAATCAATTCATAATTATCTTTCCTTGAACAAGATAAGATTATAATAAAAGACCACAGTCAATTAAGAAAAGAGGACAGGGATGGTGTATTACTAACTAATTTGCTCAACTGTAGGGCACTGCTTGGCACAAAGTTGTTGTCAAGTGCTGTTTAGTTGGTTCTGAGTCATAGTGACCCTGTATAGGGTTTCTTAGGCTGCAAATATTTCCAAGAGCAGCAAGCCTCATCTTTCTCTCGAGGTAGGCTTGAATGCTAACCTTGTGATTAGTAGTCCAGTGCTTACCCTATGGAGCCACTGTGCTCCGGGATATAGCAATAGCACTAAGAAATTGCAGATCTTCCACTATATTTGGTTTGCTACAATGCCAGTTTCTTATGGTTCAACCTGACAGCAATGGAATCTCATTTAAAATACAGTAAAAAGCACCTTTATGCTCAAAATAATTCATCAGAGACTGAGAGTATTCTTTTCCTATTATCTCCACTGATTAACTGCTAACATCTACATTTACTTCCCGGCTCTGTTGTCAGGGTTTCAGAGGTGATGTCCAGAGCCTGGCAAACATGTCACATCTGGTGAACGTTGTCATAAGAATCCTCTGGCTTCTCGATATAAGGGTCTGCCCTGCAACGTGGAGAATTTCATGGAACTGTGTCAGCTGGGCCAGGAAGGTAGCAATTCACATTACCCATTGTTCTTGAGTTGACTGTGACTCACAGTCACCTACATTTGAAAACTTCAAATATTCTGTGGCTCTTTTTGAGCAAAAAAAATGCCTGGGAGATACAAAAGTCAATAATAAAAGCCAGTTTCTACAAAAACTGACTCCAGCTATAAGCCAGTTATGCCCTGGTAACTTTGTATGGGTGAAGTTCGTACGTATCTATCAATAAGAGTTAGGTCTAAAGGCCAAAGTTATACGTCTATATTTACTATCCACATGCTCTTACTTACTCATTACTACTTTTTATGGTGCAATATGGTAAATATGTCTCTAGTCCCCACACTGCCAGCACCACCAATACCCTCAGTTTTGTTATTGTGGTTAGGTGCCACCGAGTCGGTACCAACTCATAGTGACCCTATGCACAACAGAACGAAACATTACCGGTCCTGGGCCAACCTCACAATTATTGCCATGTTTGAGCCCACTGATGCTGCCACTTTGTCAATCCACCTCACTGGGGGTCTTCCTCTCTTTCTCTGACCCTCCATCTTACCATTCTGGCCTCCAAGGAGCACTCTGGCTGCACTTCTTCCAACACAGAACTGTTGGTTCTTTTGGCAGCCTATGGCACTTTCAATATTCTCTTCCAACACCATAACTCAAAAGCATCAATTCTACAGTCTTCCTAATTCACCATCCAGCTTTCACATGCATATGAAGTTACTGAAAATACCATGGTTTGGGTCAGGTGCACCTTAGTCCTCAAGCTGACATCTTTGCTCTTCAACACTTCAAAAAGCTCTTGTGCAACAGATTGCCTAATGCAGTACGTCATTTGATTTCTTGACTGCTGCTTCCATGAGTGCTGATAGTTGATCCAAGAAGAATGAAGTCCTTGACAACTTCAATCTTTTCTCCATTGATAAGAATGTTGTTTATTGGTCCAGTGATGAGGATTTTTGTTTGCTTGACATTGAGATGCAATCCATACCGAAGGCTGTGGTCAGTGATTTATTCAGTAAATATTTTAAGTACTCTTCGCTTTCAGCAAGCAAGGTTCTATCATCTGCATATTGCAGGTTGTTAATGAGTCTTCCTCCAATCCTGATGCCATGTTTTTCTTCATATAACCCAGCTTCTCAGATTATTTGCTCAGCATACAGGTTGAATAAGTATGGTGAAAGAATATAGCCCCGTTACACACCTTTCTTAATTTTAAACCATTCAGTGTTCCCATATTCTGTTCGAATAACTGCCTCTTGGTCCATGTACAGATTCCTCATGAGCACAATTAAATGTTCTGGAATACTCATATTGTCCATAGCTTGATATGATCCACAAGCTATGGACAACACTGTGCAGGCAACAAAGCACAGGTTAACATCTTTCTGGTATTGTCTGCTTTCAGCCATCAGTACAGATGTACAAATAATACTGCCTCCAAACTAAGCAACTTCATCTTCAAAACATCTCATTCAGGTAGATACTTCTGTTATTTTCTGCCATTTCCACAAATACTTATTTAAAAAAATTTAACTTATAAACTTAACCATAAAGTTCAAATCTTGGAAGTATTTTAATAGTCAGGGAAGACTGAAACATAATTAAATACTTGCTTAAAACAACTGCTTTATGCTGCTCTATTACAGAAGGTTTATAAAGATGCAATTCTGGATTGTAAAATCTGTCAGATGATTAAACAAACATTATATGTATTAGCTAATGCCGATTTGTCCTAGTGGAATCTAAATTTCTATATGTCCTCATATATTTATATTATAACTCTAGGCAAAATTTCATATAGAAATTTAATGACTCACTCTAAGAGGGAAAGTAGTATCTTATCTTGGTATATATATCATACCTAGCACTGTTTCCAGCATTATTAGGAATCAAAGCAATGTCTGTTGAATTGTATTAAAAAGGAAGGTCAGGGAAAATAATTATATTCATTTTCACATGAAAACACATGAAAGCAAACAGCGACTTCCGAAGTCAAAAGGAAATCAAAAGAAATCACAATAGTTACAAGAAACTAACCCAACAATCTAAGATGAATTTCTATTAATGCAATGCTGAATTGTTCTTGCTCCATGAGTAGACTATAATGTTCTGAGAATTAACAATTGACATGAGTTAAAATGTATTTAATTTAAAATATAAATGCCTGTTGCTATAATATCAAATGTGTACAACAATCCAGGCAACAATACCTTTGTTGTTTAAGTGCTGTCTGCCTCAATGTGTTAATATGGCAAGAGAGGGGCCAAAGAAAGAGGACTATGTGTGATCCCGTACTGTCCTTCTCACTATTCCCAAAGAACCCCACTGGTGCAAGCAAGGGATCAGCACTTAGACTCAGCCTTCTTAGCATCAGGTTCCAACCAAACAAACAACTCCATCTTGAGAAATGCAAACTGGTCAATAACGTGTGCAGTGAGACAGTCCGTGAACCAAAGCTCTACTTATAGCTGGCTCAGAACATTAAAAAAAGAAGTTCAAGGAAATCAAAAGAAACTAACAGTAACTAAAATAAGGTATGTCTTTTTGCTTCCAACTATCTTGAAAAAGTAATATGATGCAATACAATAAATCTTCAGTTAATTAATTCTAAGTTTTTGCAACCAGCTCTATACCCTCATCCTGCATTAACACCATCTGTCGATGGTGAATATTTAGTTTTCACTCACAACCTGCTTCCTAACCCTTAGAATAAATGCATCTTCTTAAAAACCAGAAATGTATTCCATTCACCAGAAGGGGGATAAGGATTTATATTTTAAACACACCAATCCCGTTACTTTATAATCTACTGCTGCCATCTCCTGTGTTCATGAAGCAGCACCTTCACACTCATGAACAAAAGTAATGGTGTTTTAACAGGAATAATTTTTATTGGTCAAGCCTGGCAAATTTTCTACATACACCAGAGAAAGAAAAAGCTGAATTCTGTTACCTCTAAGTGACTTCGCCTCTCAGCAATCACACGTTCATCCTTGTTTCCAAATAGTTTCTTTGGAGGGAATTCGAGGGTAGCAAGCTGAAATACATATTTTAAACAAGCTGTATTAAAATCACACCTATAGTCTTTGGGTTATTACTCTTTTATTTAAAGTCTCTGTTATGGGGTCCTGGTGTGGTGCTGTGGGCTAATGTGTCAGACTGCAAAGTCGTTTGAACTGCAAGGTCAGTGGTTCAA
>NW_006408557.1:4175887-4184216 GCF_000296735.1 Chrysochloris asiatica
GCTATGAGTTGGTACCAACTCCACAGCACTAAACAACATTATGGGATAAGAAGAAAATGAGACTGGAAGTTTTAAACATAGTGGATCTTGCTTTGCTTTGCCACCAATTCATCGGCTGACCTTGATGAGAACTCTCAGCAAGGACACATCTGATTCTACATATTCTGTCTCAGACGACATATCAGATTCTGTGTCAGGTGGGGCTTCCCAATTGATGTGTTTGGAAACAAATGTTCGCCCTTCTTTCAGTACCCATATATAATGGACTTTAAGTATTTTGTGCTGATGCAAGAATTTAAAATTTCAACTTACACATTATCTGAACATTTTGTAACATAGTTCTCAGACCATTGCTAAGTTTCTCCATTTGATATTACCTTTATTTCAGTTACTAATAAATGGAGTCCTGGTCAGGCACTGTAGGATAAACAGCGGATTGCTAGCCACAAGTTTGGTGATTCAAAACCATCAGCTGCTACCTGGAAACCCTAAACAGGGCTGTTATGAATTGGAACCGACCAGATGGCACTGAACAACAACAGAAACTACTGCAAGTGAAGATTATTTATGGGAAGGAGGATTTCTCCTGGAATTGTTTCACGTTGTGTCCTATAATTTGATTTAGCCAGCTCTTAGAACGTCAGAGTCATTTTTCTTATGCTTTTCTTCCTGGAAGTAACAGAATCACAATAAGATCATCTATTCCAGACTCCCAAGCAAGAAAGGGTTCCAATCTCTTGAAAACCTCGTCAGACAGTGCTACTTCAGTTGAATGAGTGCTAAGTAGCAGGAACTGCTGACGTTGACGGAATTCACAATTTCCTCTCTTCCTCACCCTGTCAAGTTCAGACAAATTGAGAAACCAATGAAGTATTATCAAGAAAAAAAAAAAAAATCGACATTTGTCTCCCAATTCTTGCCACACAATTCTTGTATCATATACATAAGTAGATGTTGCAGTTGTTGTTAATTGAAGTCAAGTCAGTTTGGACTCATAGCAACCTTGTACAGGGTTTCCTAACAGCATCTGTACATATAGTACTCATGAATCAGTACTAAAGTATAATGTACATTGAAGGACCCTGCTCCTGATCAACAAAATGGCACTGCAGCTGCCCCCAAGTGGCGCTGAATAAAGTCCTGCTTAAGCTTCGTTTTCCTGAAAGCTTACATCTTTATTACACCAAGAGACCCACCCCCCATTAGTTTCTGGTTTCAGGAACATTTCCATAACTCCACCCATTGGAAGCCCACCAAAACTGTACCCAGGACCGCACAGCCTTAAATGCACCTGTCTGTAAGGGACAGACGGGTTCTTTGTCTCTCTTGACTTTGAGTTCCCCCTCCCAGGTATACTCTCAATAAACCTGCCTGCTGTTGAAGCCATGTTTCTCGCCTCATCTCTTTCTCTCTCTTTCTTACATACATACAGAAAAATGCACAAATCCGAAGCGAAGGATCTGATGAGTTTTCAAAGTCTGAACACATATGTAGGACCCAGATCAAGAAGGAGTTTGCCAGCACCCCTAGGGGTCCTCCAAGTATCCTCTTCCAGTCACTAAGCCTCCTACAGAAGTGAACACCTGACTGACTTTTAACAGCACAGTTTTTGTTGTTGTTACATGCTGTTGAGTCGATTCCGACCCATAGCAACCCTGTATCAGGTTTCCAAGGAGCTGTTTCTGAACTTCATATAAATGACACCACGCAGTATGAACTTTTTGAGTTTACTGTCTGTTTAACATCTTTATAAAATATATCTGTGCTATTATGTGTTTACTTATTCTCATTGCTATATAGATTCCACTGTGTGAATGAATAGTCAACAGTTTATTTACCCATTCTTACTATTAGGCTTTCAGTTAGTTTCCAGTTTCTGGTTTTTATGAATTATGCTACTATAAACATTCTTCTTATACGCCCTCTGAGGAACTTATGCTGACATTTTTTTGGCCATATTCTTAGGTGTGAAATGCAGTCTCATATGGTCTGCATATATTATTGATCTTTAGTCAAAACATTAAACAGCTTTCCAAACTAGTTTTACTAACTGAAACTGCCACCAGAAGTGTTTGAGAGATCCATCTATGCTAGACCTTTACCAACACTTGGTATTATGGTCTTTATTATTTTAGCAACTGTGGTGCATAATAAATGGTTTCCTATGTAGCTCAAATTTGCATTTCTCTAATGATATTGGGGAATCCTGGACTGCAAGGTCAGTTTGGACTGCAAGGTCAGAAACCCTATACAGGCTCGCTATCAGTCAAAACCGATTCATCGGCACTTATCAACAGTGATGTTGGACATTTTCATGTTCACTTACCATTTACTTTTTGTGAAGTATATAACGCTTTTGCACATTTTAATTAGGTGTCTTTTTCTTATTATGAGAAATTACTTCTATTAATACATTTATTTAACGTATCTTCTCCCATTTCTCTACAAGTGTCACTTGATGACTGTATAGTGCTTTTCAAAGTTAATTAAGTCGAGGCACATGTTTGCTCCTTTTCCATTCTAGTGCTCTTTCTACCAAAGCAGAATAACCAAAGGATGAATTTACTTTTAAATTTTACTATTTTGCTTCTTTTCTCACCAATATGCCAACTGTGTTACTGACATTCAACTTTAAAATCAGTCCAAGGTAAGCCAAAGAACATGGGCACTGGAGTCAGATAGAACTGGCTTCATTCTCTGTTTGATCACTAAATAGCTAATTATCTGTATTTCTGTGAACCTGGTTATTCTCCTCTGAGGAAAATGCCAATGAAGATGATACCTACCTCCCTGGAGAAGAATGAATGAGGCAGTGGTGGTAGCTATTACTACTAGTTGTTACAGCTCTGGTAATTCCTAAGCTAGTGTGTCCACATTCCCTTGTGTCATCTTCCTATGCACTGGAATGATCATGGAGCTTCATGGAGCAAAGGGATTTGTGGAACTCTGGCCTCACTGGCACACAAGCACTCACTCTAAATGGCAGCTTAGTGTAGACAGGTACAACAGAGCCTACCATCATCTTAGCTTCATCCAGCCTAGTTTTCATTTCATACAAATGTTTCTCCCTCAAATACAGTGATGTTGAAAGCCTGGCAAGGGTACTTTCGTAGCTGGCTGTTTTGTAATTTTCTTGTGTGATTACGAAGTGATGTCGTTTTTGTCAGGAGAAGTTTATAGTCACATTGGCAAGCTAAATCAGAAATGCTGCAATAAAGGGATTCCAGGAAGCTCAATCAGGTAGGGAATAGGCATTCAATTTCCTCAGAGACAGCTGTAGCTCTCCCTTCCCAGCAGAGATTAATATTTTGTGCTAATCATATCCAATCTGTGAAATAACTATGTCTAAATCACATGCACCATTTGTCTGTCAGATTGTCGTACTGTGGGGACTCGTGTGTAGCTATGATGCTGGAAGTTGTGCCACTAGTATATTAAAGATCAGCAGGATCATGAATGGTGAACAGTACTAGTGGGGCTTACAGACTAGGAAGAAGAGGCAGACCACTACTGAAATGTTAGCCACTGAAAAGTACAAGAACAGTGTTTGATAATAGTACCAGAAGATGAGCCTCTCAGGTTGGAAGGCACTAAAATACAATTGGGGAAGAGCTGCATCATCAAAGTAGAGTTAACCATAATGACGTGAATGGATTTAAAGCTTTTGGGAATTTCATTTGTTGATGGGAACAACTCAAAATGAGAAGAAACAGCTACAAACATCCATTAATAATAAGAATGCACCAAATATGAATACAGGAAAAGCAGAAGCTGTCAAAAATGAAATGGAATACATAAAGTCAATATTTGAGGCATTAAATGAGCAGAAATGAACAGGCACTGGACATACTGCAACAGACAATTGCATAATTTACAATGCCAGGAATGACAAACTGAAGAGAAATGGTATCACATTCATAGTCAAAGGCATTTCAAGAACTATCTTGAAGTACAACACTGCCTGTGATAGGATAATACCATAGAACTATAAGAAAAACCACTTAATACCACTACTATTCAAATTCAACCACCAATAACTGATGAAATTGAAGAATTCTACCAACTCCTTCAGTCTGAAATAGAAAAAAAAAAATCAATCTAGATGTATTGATAATTACTGGTGATTGGAACGCAAAAAATGGAAACAAAAAGGAAAGATTGGTAGTTGGAAAAGATGGCCTTAATAATAGACACAATGCTGGAGATCACATGATAGAGTTTTGAAAGACCAATGACTTATTTACTGCAAATATCTTTTTTCAACAACATAAAAGGCTAATGTACATGTGGACCTCAAAATATGAATCACACAGTAATCAAACCAACTATGCAGAAGCGACGATGAAGAAGCTCAATATCATCAGCCAAAACAAGGCCAGGGGCTAACTGTGGAACAGATCATCAACTGATCATATGCAAATTCAGCCTGATGCTGAAGAAATTTAATCAAGTCCACAACAGTCAAAATATGACCTTGGATATATAGCACATGTATGTACAGACAAGTACAGATTTGATGCATCAGAAACCAATGAGCAAAGACCAGAAGAGTTATGAGATGACATCAAATCAGACAGGAAAAAAGCAAAAAAGTCACTAAAAAGACAGAAAAGACCAAAATTGATGCCAGAAGACACACCAAACCTTTCTCTTGAGCATAAAGAAAGCTAAACAGAATGGAAGAAATGAAGTAAAGAGTTGAATAGAAAAATTTAAAGGCAGCTTGAGAAGACAAAGGCAAGTATTATAGAGAAATGTGCAAAGACCTAGAGTTAGAAAACCAATAGGTAAGAACAAGCTTAGTATTTCTCAAGCAGAAAGATCTGAAGCCTTGGGATGCAATACTGAAGGATTCCAAGAACAAAATATTGACTGATATAGGAAGGATCAAAAGAAGATGGAAGGAATATAGAGTTATTGAACCAAAAAGAATTGGTCAATGTTCAACCATTTCAAGAGGTAGCATATGATAAGGAATAGATGGCATTGATGGAAGAAGTCCAAGCTTCACAGTATTGGCAAAAACAAGGCACCAGGAATTGACAGAATACAAATTGAAATCTTTCAACAAACTAATGCAGTACTCATTTATGCCAGGAAATTTGTAAGACAGCCACCTGGTCAACTGAGTACAGGAGATCCATACTTGTGCTCACTCAAAAAAAAAAAAAAAAGCCAATGGAATGAGAATCCAGGTTAACCTTGTTAACTTTTCACCATATTTATTCCATCTGTATGTTGAGCAAGTAATATGCGAAGCTGAACTATATGAAGAAAAGCACACTATCAGAATTGGAGGAAGACTCATTAACAGCCTATGATATGCAGACAATACAACCCAACTTGTTGAAGGTAAAGGGACATGAGGAACTTACTAATGAAGAGTTTCATTATGGATTATTTTCAGTATGCATTATCCTTTAACATAGAGAAAATAAAAATCCTAACAAATGGGCCAGTAAGCAACATCATGATAAATGGAGAAAAGACTGTTTTTCAAGAGTTAGGGCCAAAAAAAAAAAAAAAAAAGAGTTAGGGCCATAGGACATTCTCAAGCAGACAAAAACTCAAAGGCAATCTAACTTGGTGCATCTTTTTTTTTTTAAGTTTTTATTGAGAATTGAGTGATAGTTTACATGGGAGAAGATTGGTTTTACACTCATCATTTCAATGCAATGATTACAATCTCCTCCGTGCATCATCAATCATCACTCAATAGTATTTGCTTCTATTCCCTTTGGTGGATTTTTTAAAAATAAACTAGGCAAGAAAAAATAATCAGCCAAGAGATAGCACAATATAAAGTTCTCAAGAATGAAAACACCATAGTAAATATTGCCTCAATGTAAACTCACAACTCAGAGAGAGTAATGTACAATTTATATATAAAATAATATGAATGTTACATATCTTGACAATTTAAAAATAGAAATCCAGGTTAAAAACTGGGAAGTGGGAGTAAAGAAAGTATGTTGTTGCTGGTGTTGTTAGGTACCATTGAGCTACTTCTGACTCAAAGCACAAAGAAAAAAAAAAAAAACCACTCCCCTATCCTGCACCATCTATAAAATAGTTCTTACGTTTGAGCCTGCTGTTATTACTGTGTCAATTCATCTCGTTTTCAGTGACTATGTCCTTCTCCAGGGACTGGTCCCTCCTGAGAACATGTTATAAGTATGAAAGACGAAGTCTCGTGATCCTGGCTTCCAAGGAACATTCTGGTTGTACTTCTTCCAACATAAATTTGTTTGTTCTTCTGGAAGATCAGGGTACTTTTAACAATTTTCTCCAATCATCATAATTCAAATACATCGATTCTTCTATGACCTTCCTTATTCATTGTGTAACTTCCACATGCATATGAGGCTACTGAAAACACCATAGGGTTGGTCAGGGTATGTCTACAAATTGACATTTTTGCTACTGAACACTTTAAGAGGTCTTGTGCAGCAAATTCGCCTAAAAGCAATATGTCATTTGATTTCTTGACTGCTGCTTCCATGAGTGTTGACTGAAGACCCAAGTAAAATGAAGACTTTGATCGTTTCATTGTTTTTTTCACTTTTCATGATTTTTTATTATTTTTTTTTAATTGAGAAAGTTGTGAGGGTTTTTGTTTTCTTTAAACTAAGATGTAATCCATACTGAAGGCTGTTCTGGAATACCTAGTCTTTATAACATTATCTGTAGTTTGTGATGATCTACACAATCTACATATGCAATCAAGATATACTGATAATAACTGGTGATTCTAATGCTAAGTTTAGAAACAAAAAAGAAGCATCAGTATTTGGAAAATATGGCCTTGGGAACACAAATGATGCTGGAGATCTTATGAAAGAATTTTGTAAGACTAATGACTTATTCATCACACATGAAGCTCAGATGGAATGCCCAGGAATTAAAATAACTACATCTATGGGAAGAGATGGTGAAAAGCTCAGTATCATTAGCCAAAACAAAGCCAGGGGTAACTGTAGGACAGACCATCAATTACTCATATGCAAGTTCAGGACGAAGCTGAAGGAAATTAAAACAAGTCAATGAAAACCAAAATATGACATTGGATATATTTCACCTGAATTTAAAGACCATCTCAAGAACAGATTGGATTAATTAAACATTAATGACTGAAGACCAGAAGAGTTGTGAGATGACATCAATAACCTAATGCAAGAAGAAAATAAATGGTCATTAAAAAGACAGGAGAGAAAGAAGAGACCAAAATGGATGTCAGAAGAGACTCTGATATTTGTTCTCCATTACAGAGATCTACAGCAAATGGAAGAAATGAGGAACTAAAAAAGAAAATTTCTAAGGACAAATCAAGAAGATGAAGTTAAGTATTATTGAGAAATGTGCAAAAATCTGGAGTTAAAAAATGGAATACGAAGAACACACTCAACATTTTGCAAGCAAGCTGAAAGGACTGAAGAAAAAAATTCAAGCATTAGCTGGCTATGTTGGTGACTACTGTGGGGAAAATAATGAACGATGCAGAAAGCATCAAAATAAGATGGAAGTTGTAAACAGAGCCACTGTATCAAAAATAAATGTTTCATATTCAACAATTTCAAGAGGTAGCGTATAATCAAGAACTGATGATACTAAAGGAAGAAGTCCAAGCTGCACTGAAGACATTGGCAAAAAACAAGGCTAAAGGAATTAATGGAATACAAATTAAAAACTTTCAACAATCTGATGCAGCACTGGAGGCACTTACTCATCTATTCCAAAAAGCTTAAAATACAGCTATCTGGCCATCCAATTGATCCATATTTGTGCCCGTTCCAAAGAGAGGTGACCCAACAGAATGCAGAAATCACTGAACAATATCATTAATACCTCATGCAAGTGAAAATTTGCTGAAGATAATTAAAAAATGGATGCAACAATATATAGACAGAGAACTCCCAGAAATTCAAGCTGGATGTAGAAGAGAACGTGGAATAAAGAGATATCACTGCTGATGTCAAATAGATCTGGGCTGAAAGCAAAGAATACCAGAAAGATGTTTGCTTGTGCTTTATTGATTGTGCAAAGGCTTTCAACTGTGTGGCTCATGACAAGTTATGTATAATGTTGGGAAGAATGGGTATTACAAAACACTTAATTGTGCTTATGAGGAATCTGTACACATAGACCAAGAGGCAGTCATTGGAGCAAAACAAGGGGACACAGAATGATTTAAAATCAGAAAAGGTGTGTGCCAGGGTTGTATTCTTTTACCATACTTACTCAATATGTATGCTGAGCAAATAATCTGAGAAGCTGATTATATGAAGAAGAATGTGACATCAGGATTGAGGAAGACTCATTAACAATCTGT
>NW_006408557.1:4185336-4187049 GCF_000296735.1 Chrysochloris asiatica
GTGCTGTGGAGTCAGTTCCGACTCATAGCACCCCTGTATAGGGTTTCCGAGGCCATAAATCTTTACAGGAGCAGAAACCTTCATCTTTCTCCTGCAGAGCTGCTGATAGTTTCAAACTGCTGACTTTGAGCTTAGTAGCCCAACTTGTAACCACTATGCTACCAAAACGTCTTTGAAAACTAGTGCCTTTAATGTGCTGATAATGCTTTTATATAAACCTAGAAGTACTTTATAGGAATTAATGCATCTTGAAGTGAAGAAACAGTCAATAGTTTCTTCAATTTCATTTCAGACTCTTTCATTTCAGCTAAATTTAAGTAAAATAAAATGTTTTATTGAAAAATATTTATCTAGAATGAGCCAAATTTTAGTTACTTCATTCTTTCTTCCTATTATTTCATTACAATTGGCTGTTGCCTGCTACTCTTTTCTTGTACTACTTGAAATTTTTATAATGTTAAAATTTTATCATTTTAACAAAAACAATGTGATTATTCTTTTTGCATATTTAATGAGACACTGAAATTAACACCACCATTTTTGTCTTTCTTGTAATAATCTGGGATTTGGGGCAATCAGCTTTCAAGTGTCAGTGTGGCAAACAGCTGCTGTATAATACTGATCAATGGAGAAAAGTGGTCTTGTTCCACATTCCATCATGTGTAATAATGAAAGAGCTGAATTAATTCTTAAATTCTCTTTCAGCTATGAAATTCTCTTATTCAAGTATATGGATGATTAAAATCTCTCCATGCTGAGCTAGAAGCAGCACTTTAGATAACATAAAGGCATTTTACCTATTATGTTGGCTATAGGACACTTGAGGAGTATATCTTACTTCCTACACAAATCTTAATAGCACTCTTATTTAAAGTTAGTCTCAGATGTGTACAGAAAAAAAGGAGCCCTATATAACAGTGAAATGGGTTCCTTTTTAAGAAGCTATAGAGTAGAAAAAGGACAGGCATAAATGGGACTGCAGTAATCATGCAAAAATCCTTAAAACGGCATATTTTCCAGCTACAGCCATTATTCTTAACAGCAGGAGTGGGAAATGATGCAAAGACAGTTGAGTTCTTATGGGAAAACTGTACATTAAAGTTAAAAATGATTACTGAGGTTAAATGAATTTGATATTTGGGGGAGGTAGGATAAGTCTAGAGAGCAATAGCAGAAAATTTAACAACAGCACTATGGCCTACTTTGTATAATTAGGAAATTTGATTATGCAGAGTACAACAAAGGAAACAAACAAATGAGGATTAAAATAGCACATTTCCCTGGCCTAAGAGAAACATAACAACAAGCTCATTCTGTAACAGTAAATAAAACATTCTAAGGAACACTCATCTGTCAGTTTGTAGCAGCTTGCATGATGCTGTAATGCTGGAAGCTATGACACTGGTATTTGGACAAGTTTCAGCAGCAGAAGGTACAGACTTGACCATGAAGACATGAATGGAGTAAAAGCTTTTGGGAGCTACATTTGCTGATGGAACACCACTCAAAATGAGTAGAAAGAGCTACAAACAACTATTAGTAATCTGAACATGGGATGTACAAAGTATGAATCTAGAAAAACGAAGTTGTCAAAATGAAATAAAATACATAAACATCAATATTCTAGGTATCAGTGAGATGAAAGGGATTGGTATTGACCATTTTGAATCAATCATATGGCTTACTATGCTGAGAATGACAAATTCAAGAAGA
>NW_006408557.1:4194244-4221831 GCF_000296735.1 Chrysochloris asiatica
CAGAGGACTAGAGTGGAGAGTGAAGCGTACAGCTGATAAGAAGAGAGGGCATATACATAAGAACACCCACACTTGCAAATTTATCAAACATGCTATAAAAATACACACTTGACCTGTCTTCAATGACTGGATGATCAGAGTTCAACTAGAAGAAGAAAGAGGAAAAAAGGAGTAATCTGATACAATTTGATGGACTTGACCTACATCTATGGATGCAGTAGCTCAAAAGAGGAAACAAATCTTTACAGTGAGTATCATTCCTATCCCCTCCATACACAGAGTACACAGTGATGGGCAACTTGAACATTGACTACCCAAAATGGGAAAGCTTCAAAGGTAAGAAGTGACTGGCTTACAAGCTATCAAGAGGGCATCTAGATCCAGAGGGTGTGGAGGAAGGTAGAATCTCCACTGAGTAGTATCCAATTTGTCTAGGTGGGCTGATGAAAGGAAATGTGGATAGGTCTCTTGTGATACAATAGTGAATAATTGTTATCAGGACTGATTGTGAGGGTTGGAAATGCAAAGGTAGAAGTTTTGTAGCAAGGAGGGGAGTAATTAACTTTGCAGTCCAGGAGCAAAGGTCCCTGGAACCATCAAGGGAGAAGAGCAGAGAGCGGGACCCTACCCAGAGAAGCAGTAATGCCAGAGATGGAGGCAGAGACGATAACATGGAGAGATGGAGCAGCTGGGGACTTTAGACCCAGAGAGGGAGCAGGGCTGTCTGGTGACAACCAGGGAGGGGTGGTGGGTGGTGGGGGCACGCTTGCAGGGTATACCCTGTGGATGGTTGATGATGCATGGAGGGGATTGTAACCATGGCAATGAAATTATAAACAATAGGATAAATGTAAAACTAATGTTCTCCCATGTAAACTACCAATAATTCACAATAAAACATTTAAAAAAGAAAAAGAATATTTCAATATCTTGAAACATATTGTTATCTGTGATAGCATAATATCTATATGCCTACAGGGAATATTATTCAAGTGTATCCATTAACTACTAAAGTCTGTGGAAATGAAATTGAAGAAAGCTACTAACTTCTTCAGTCTGAAATTTATCAAACATGCTATAAAAATGTAGTGATAATTACAGGTGACTGGAATACAAAAGTTGGAAAACAAAGAGGAATGATCACTAGTTGGACAACAAAACCTTGGTGATAGAAATAATGCTGGAGATTGCATGATAGAATTTTGCACGACCAATGACTTATTCATTGCAAATACCAACTTTTAATCAACATAAAAGGCATGGGAATCACCAGATGGTATACACAGAAATTAAACTGACCACATCTGTGGGAAGAGACAGTGGAAAAGCTCAATTTCATCAGTCAAAAAAGGCCAGGGGTCAACTGTGGAACTAACCATCAATTGCTCATATGCAAGTTCAGGCCGAATCTGAAGAAAATTAAAACAAGTGCATGAGAGTCAAAATGAGCAAATTCCACCTTCATTTAGAGACCATCTCAAGAACAGATCTGATGTATTACACACTAATGACTGAGAACAGAAGAGCTGTGGAATGACATCAAGAATATCAGGAAGACAGCAGAAGGAAAGAAAGAAAAGACCAAAATAGGTATCAGTAGAGAAAAATCCAAAATTTGTTCTTGAGCATAGAGAAGCTAAAGAGAATGGAAGAAATGAGGAAGTAAAAGAACTGAACAGAAAATTTCAAAGGGCAGATTGAGAAGACAAAGTCAAGTACTATAAAAGGTCAATGTTTAACCATTTCAAGAGGAAGCATGTGCTCAAGAACTAATAGTACTGAAGGACGAAGTTCAAGATGAACCGAAAGCACTGGCAAAACACGAGGGCCCAGGAATTGATGGAATACAATTGTAATCTTTCAACAAACTGAAGCAGCACTGGAGGCTCTCAGTCATCTATGGAAGACAGCTCCCTGTCTGTTTGGAAGAGAGCCATTTTGTGCCCATTCCAAAGAAAGGTGATCCAACGGAATGTGGAAATTGCCGAATAGTATCATTAATATCACGTGCAAATAAAATTTTGCTGAGGATAATTCAAAAACAGCTTTAACAATATATTGACAGGGCACTGCCAGTAATCCAAGCTGGATTCAGAAGAGGACGTGGGACTAGGGATATCATTGCTGGTGTCAGATGGCTCTTGGCTGACAGCAGAGGATACCAGAAAGATGTTTACTTGTGTCTCATTGACTGTGCAAAAGCTGGGTATTCCAGAATACTTAATTGTGCTCATGAGGAACCTGTACATAGATAAAGAGGCAATCATTCAAACAAAACAAAGGGCTATTGAATGGTTTAATATCAGGGAAGGTGTGTACCACAGTTACTTTCTTTCACTATACTTATTCAATCTGTCTACTGCGCAAATAATCTGAGAAGCCATAATATGTGAAATACAAGTGGCATCAGGATTTCAGGAAAACTCAGTATCAACTTGTGATATGCAGATGATTTAACCTTGCTTGCTGAAAGCAAAGACGACTTAAAATATTTACTGATGACAACCAAAGACTACAGCCTTCTTGTTGGATTGCAACCCCATGTAAAGAAAACAAAAATCCTCACAAAATAACCAAAAGCAACATCAAGACCAAAAAATAACATAAATGGATGAAAGACAGAAGTTGTCAAAGACTTCATTTTGCTTGGGTCCACAATCAACACTTATGGAAGCAGCAGTCAAGAAATTAAACAACATATTGTTGCATTAGGTAAATGTGTTGCAAAAGATCTCTTCAATGTGTTCAAGAGGAAGAAGGTTCTTCTGATCCAAGTCATGGCATTTTCAATGCATGTGAAAGTTGGACAGTGAATAAGGAAGGCCATAGAAGAATGGATGTATTTAAGTTAGGTGTTGGAAAAGAATATTGAAAGTATCATGAAATGTCAGAAGAATAAACAAATCTATGTTGGAGAAAGTACAGTCTAAATGCTCCTTCGAAGCCAGGATGGCGAGGCTTTGCCTTTCATACTCCAGACACAATATCAGGAAGGACTAGTCCCTGGAGACAGACATCATGCTTGACAAAGCAGAGGATCAGCGAAAAAGATGACTCCCAATGAGATGGACTGACACAGTGGCAGTAGCAATGGGCTCAAGTGTAACAATTGTGAGAATGGTGCAGGACTAGTTGGTATTTCCATTGTGCACAGGGGTTGCTATGAGTTGGTACCAATCCAACAACAACAAAATCAAAAGCACTGAATTGTGTTTAGAAAAATGAAACCAGTTACTTTTAGGTCTACTGATTTCTAGTGAAATTTGTCTTTCTTTCATGCCTTGTGCAATCTAAAATTCTGTTACTGGATTATTTTGGATGTTCAATCAACAAGCTCTAATTTTTATATTGAAAAATAGATCTCTGTGAAGAATTATCAACAGAGTAAGGTAAGGCAATTAGTACTTACTTAAAACTAGCATGACTATTTGATGAAATTATTTGTGATAACAGTTTTGGACAAATTGAAGCACTGCATATCCATACATCCATCTCAAAAGTGACCTGGTTAGTTATATGTTTGTAAACACATATTAGAAATATTCACATATAGCCAGTACTCTTTGACATTTTAATGTTTCTTAACCGTCCCATAGCAAAGTTCTTATCTTCAAGTTGATATTTGTCTAAGAATGAGTTAACCACTGCAGCCCAATTTTCTTCTGAAGAGTCATTATACTAAAATCCTGATTTCAATGCTTATTATAGTATATTAAGATAGGTCAACTAGTCTGCTGCCATCAAGAGGACAAATTAAATGTAATGGAAGTATGTACTCTTATTACAAGCCTCCATTACTTGGTCAAGTTCACTTTTTAGGTTAGTTCAATCTGTATTAAGTCCATGTGGTCTTGAAAGCAACAGACAGCATAGGCTTTGATAAATGACACTATTATTCCCTTGAATATAAATAATGGCAGCCCTAAAATATAGAAAAGAAATTACAATGGGTAATAAAAAGTCTTGCTTTTTAAAGCAGCTAAAATGGGATTATAAATCACTGAAAGAAAACTGAGAACTAATAAAGTAGTGGAGTCTTTACGAATGAAAGGTAAACACTAGACTTTTGTAATACCTAATAAAAGTACACTTTATTGTCATTCCTCATTTACTAGTCTTTATTCCTGCAGTGCTTGGTTATGTAATTAGATGAGAGGGAAGAGTTCCATGTGGCACTCCAATTAATCAAATCGTTCTAACTTGTCTTCTGTAAGTAGATGTGCCAATACGGTGATTGGCACAGTTCTAGAAACATCCACAACCCATAGGTTGTGGCTGCAAATTTGAGCTGCTTCAGCTTTCGAGAAATGTAAACGTTGAAAATGTATCAAAGGGTGACCAGGAATCTCGTGGCTGACTAGATGGAAGCATTTCTGACTACTCAAAATTAACAGCAGTTTCAAAGGCCTTATAAGAACAGCTGCCGTTGAAAAATGTACTCACAAAAAAATAAGCAATTTTCCTCCATATATCATTTGGTTGAAAACTAACGTAGCCACTCTTCAGGACAACATAAATGGATTTAATAAAGGAGCAATGAGCTACCATTAGACCTTCGATACAGTAATTTGAGCATACCTCACAGTACGAGAATTTTTCCATGAAAATTTTCAAAGTCCCCTTGTATTTATAAGCACCTGCTACCTGCCCAGTCTGGAACTCCTTAAATATCTATTTACTAAATGAACAGGGCAGACTTCCTTGTTGGTGGCCCATGTGAAGAAGCCAGAGATTATAGTTAGGATATATCCCTAATAAGCTGTTACTCCATTGTCACTGAAGTGCTGAAACCTGGAGTCATCTTGGCTATAAAGCATTTCTCATAAATGCAGTTAGGATTTCACCAGCTTCCAGTTATATTTGGTATAAGATTACTTTTTTTTTTTTTTAACATAAAAACATTCCTTTCAAAGCTTAAGTCAATTTCATTCAGACAAGAGCCAATGAAAATACACTTAAGGACATTCACATATGCTACAATTTTTGAAAGTGAAAAACATTCTATCTGTGAGCATTTAAAAAATGTACTTTTTAACAGAAACATGCATCTGAACTATAGCAAATGCTTGGTTTCTGTATATCACTCTGTTATCTCTTTTCAGGACGATGATAGGACAGGAATCTGTTGCCCATGACATAATAAAAATAAGGAACCCAACTGCAGATAGGTTTACCTTGTTACAGATTTAATGAAAGGAAAGCTAGGTGATTGTATACTCAAACAGAAATATTTCTCATAACGGGAGGTTAATAACTAAAAGTGTTGACTATCTGCATTGTCAAGGAGCTGTTTGTTCATTGGGATTTTAAACCTAGTAGGAACTTATACATGGATGAATCAGTCAGTGTCGATTCCACAGGAAGTTGTGATTTGGGGTTTGCAAAACAACTTCGAGGAGAAAATGGACTTCTCTTAACTCCATGGTATACTGCAAACTGTATAACACCTGAGGTTCTTATGCAAGAGGAATATGATGCTACTTGTGGTACCTGGAGTTTGGGAATTCCTTTTCATACAATACTGACTGCCTATGCTCTATTTGCTAATGATACTCCTGAAGAAATGCCACTGCATATGTGGTAATGGAAAGTTCTCACTGAATGGTGGAAAGTGGGACAAAATTTCAGATGGAGCAAAGGATTTATTTTCCCTCATACATAACTCCATTTTTGATACACTACAGAATAAGATGAGTCCTGATGTAGAGCTGTAGGATAAGCAACGGACTGCTAACTGCAAGGTCACTGGTTCAAACCCACCAGCTGCTCCTTGGAAGCAACTTGATGGCACACAACAACAGAACAAGTATTAAGACACTCATGGATAACCCACGGGGACCAGTTGCCAGGTGATCAGCCAAATAGAAATGAAGCATCACATATCATTAAGGGAGCAGCATTGTTGTTGTTCTAAGATTGTAAACGTCAGTAGACTTTTTAAATTTACAATATTACCAGTGCTAGTTTGAAATGTTGTCATTTGTCGTCAAGTCGGTTCAGACTCATAGTGATCCTGTATAGGGTTTCAGGGGAGTGGTGGATTTGAACCTCTGACCTTGCAGCTAACAGTTCAGTGCTTATCCTGCAGTACCACACCAGGCAACAAGGAAGCAGTTGTTGTTAAGTGCCGTCGAGTCAGTTCCAACTCATAACAACCCTATACTATATAGGGTTTCCAAGAAGCAGCCAGTGAGCTTGAACTGCCAACCTTGCAGTTCAAACCCACCTTGCAGTCCAGCGCATTAACCCACAGTGACACACCAGGACTTGCTACATATTCTGCCATGAGTCACAAGACTCACTAGAGCCTGTTGCTGTTTCAAGCCTAGTTCAACAACTGAGCAAAAAAAAAAAAAGTGCACATCAACTGGCCTGTATGATTTACAATGTTCCTCAGCCAGACTGGATGAAGAGAAAATTAAATGTGGGGCTTTTTGTCTGAATGTTTAGCAAAAGGATCGTTATCAGCTACAGTCTTTAAATATTCTGTGTAATCCCTTTATTGGAGGAAGTAGGATTGAAAAAAACACACACAGGTCCACAGTATTCATACTCTGCTGTTTTGTTCAAGTGTTAAATATATAATTGTTATGTTCATAAGGTTCTAACAACTTCTATGCATACAGCTTCTAAAATTATTTTTAAACAAAGATACCTTAATAGCTTTTCTGCTTTCATACAATAATGGCTTGGTGAACCATTACCCAAAATCAAGATGCATACATAATAGTATAATGCCAAGCAATTCCAGTAATTTTAACACAACATCCAGATGGATAGGCTTTTTAAAAAAAGAAAAAAACAAAAAAAAAGTATGTATAAGCTTGTTATTGTGCAAAACCAATAGACAATTCATTTGACTTTTTGTAGTTACTTAAATATAAGGAGCACTGGTAGCGTAGTGGTTATGCATTGGTCTGCTAACCAAAGGGCAACAGTTCCAATTTACCAGCTGCTCTGTTAGAGAAAGATGAGAGTTTCTGCTGTAAATACTTATAGCCTCAGAAACCTTACACAGGGTCACTATAAGTTGGAACCGAATCAACAGTATACCACCTGCCACCATCACCTTAGCCTGCTATGCAATTGGGCTGCGAACCTTAAGGTCAGCAGTTCGAAACTACCAGCCGCTCCGCGGGAGAAAGATGAGGCTTTCTATTACCATAAAGATTTACACCCTCGGAAACCCTGTACAAGGTCACTATTGGTCAGAACCGACTCGACGGCACTTAACAACAACAACAACCATCACCTTAGTCTGCTATGCAATGACATTTTATAGGGGATACAATTTATCTTTGGTTGCATCTGAAGCATCCTGAAAAATGGCCACAGAGAGGGAGGTTCAGAACTAGAACACGTGGGACTAGGAATCAGGAAGCATAAGTTTTGCCCTCATTCCCCAGTCTTGATGTCATCATGACCAAAACTTTACCTAGGCATTCTATTCCTTATTTCTAAATTGAAAAACTGTTTAGCCAACCTTTAAGGCCCCTTGGAGCACTGGCATTTCATACTATGTAAATGAAAGCCTAATGATATAGAAGTCTCTTTGCTGCTTGTAAAGCCTGATTGAAGTACATGTTTCATAGTCTTTGGTGATCAAAGAGACAATCAACATTTCTTCTTCACTGTCCACATTTAAACTAGCCTCTCAGTAATTTTGACAAGACTATTTGTCACTGGAAATCACCTTTTAGATTCAGTCATCTATAATAATGAAAAGTCAACTCTGCTCCCAAGATGGATGCAAAAGAAACACAAGAAGCATCTTAATCAGGGATTCAGTGAACATTACTTAAGGAATTATCTTCCCAAATGAAACACTGCTGGGGGCAATGTCAGACTTACTGATTCAGAATTTTTGTCTGGGTCCTGGCCACATAGTTTATGAAAAGCTCCCAAGGTAATTGTGATGCCCTTCACTCTCCCACCCACTTTGTAAAGCAGTGCTTTAAATACAGTTTATCAAGTGGAAAGAATAATGGGACACAAATGATACCGTGTGATGGCTGGGCCTGATACTAGGTCAGGAAACTGACAGAAGTCTAATTTTGCTGATAGAGCTCTTTGGTATATAGCAATTCAGGGAGGCTGAGGGCTGAGGGCTTGGCACAGCTGAAGTTATTTAAAACTTACTAATGCTCTTGATGGCTATGGTAGGTAGCAATCTGGATAATGAGAAGATTAGTACATTTTATTGGAATTATTCAAATAAATTTGGAATGCTGGTTATAAAACTGTCTGGAATACTTTTCAATCATAAATGGTAAATGACTGCTCAAAATGAATACAAGTTTCTTCCCTGTTTCTTTTTCCCTTGGTGCTGCTTTGGCGAAATTATTTGGAAAATAAACGTGAGAAATGGTTCTATCAGCACAAACTGCAAGTTCATATACAAAGTAAATAACCTCTTGTCTAATTGCTTTCTTCCCTCCCATTGGTGTTTAGTGGGCATCCAGAGAATGCCAGTTTTAAAACCGAACACTGGAGCTAACATGGTAATCTTCCATTTTATTCAAAGACTTGAAAAATATTTTTCTTCCTCAGTTCTATATGGAGAGGAGACTCAATCACTTTTGGGATATGGCTGGTTGAAGCTGACTGGGTCTGGCTCATGGTGATCTAAAGACACAGTGGTTTTTTTCATGAAATGTGATGATTCAGTTGTGATGCAGACAAGCAACATGTGATGCAGACAGGCCTGTTCCACATTGCTTGTACTCTTATGTACAGACTCAAATGTTCTCTTAGCATTTGTTTTAATTGTACGTTTTAGATACAAAACGTCCCCCATTTATGGTTCATCCCCTTGCCTGTGGGCAGACCAACACACATGTTTCAGAATAATTCCTGGTGGTGGTGGTGGTTGTGGTGGTGGTGGTGATAGCGATGCGCCGTGGAGGTGGTTCTGACTCATAGAGACCCTGGACAGGGTTCCCGAGCTGTAAGTCTTTACGGGAACAGAAAGCCTCATCTTTCTTCCGTGGAATTGCTGGTAGTTTCAAACTGCTGACCTTGAGATTAGCAGCCCAACTCATAACTACTAAGCTACCAGAGCTCCTTAGAATCATTCCTAGCCAAGAAGATAGTATGATCAGTTCTGATACTGAATCATTTTCACTGTGAGACAATTCTTCTGGGGAGGTAATATTTCCTTTAGGCTTGGCACAGCCCTCAGCCTCTCTGAGTCAAATGTTAAATGGACTAAACTAAAATAAAGTCCTCATAAAATCGGACAAGGATTGGCTTCCTGAACCTCCTAGAAGGAGCAGCTCTTTTACTGGCCCTCTTGGCCTACCAGCAGCCCCAGATCATACTGATCCATTAAGTACTTTCAGGGGCTGCCAGACCACAGGATAGGATGTTGCACGGTCTCAACTGCTCATCCTAATGTTTGAAAAGGGAAAGGGTTTTAAAATACTTTTTTCTTTTTCAAGGTCTTGATGAGCTCAGTTTCTGTTTTGACGGATTTGGACCTGGATCCACAGGTAAACTTCATGGACACTGACAACTCTACTTCTTGCTCAGAGAAAAGAGAATTCTTAACAGGTCCTTATTTTTTAAACAAATAACATAATTAATATTTTAAAAGATTACGCTGATTTTTAATAAGAGTAAAAATATACAGCTTTCAAATAAGAAATGATTTGCATGATAAAATTTTAAAGACTTATCTAGCGGAGACTGCATAATACTTCCTAGTTGCTTTCCTAACACATTTCATCTGAGACATTCACAATCTTTTATAAACTAGCTGCGGCATTATCATTCTACAGATGTGCAATTTGAAAACACTGCATTTAATTTCATTGAGATTCCATACATGGTTAGTGAAGGAGAGCAGAGAATAAAAGCCAGAAGGAGCTATTATCTTGCATAATAGATATCAGTATACCTTAAGAGAACAAATTAATTCAAAACAAAAGGGAACTCTACTTGGACACCTGAAGAAATTGCTAAGATTAAGAAAAAAAGTAAATAAAAACAACACAGTAATTTTTTAAACCATGAATAAGCATCATCTCCAGTGTAAAGAACACAGCCCATCATACAGTTAATCTGAAAATCATACTGACTTAATACTTGCTTATGATTCAAGGTCACTTGTTAATTTGTTGTTCTTTAGTAATATGCAGGGGGAAATAATTTAGTATTTTAAACTATAATTATTCATGGAATTTGCTATTATATAACTAGAAATGGATGAAGTTTTTCTGTAATTTCTGCTCTCTTCCCCTACTTTTTATTTTTATTTTTTTAAATAAGAAGCAGTGGCTTCTCATCCTCTCATCAGTTTGTTTTGCCTGTAATAACCTTAAATTCCTTTCATTTACTTCAGACATGTACCTTACATAAAATAATCAAAAACCACTAACTGATTTAACTGTTTCATCACAAAGTACACATAATACCCCTGTGGGTCTTAAATTGACCAATGCATCATTCTTCTTAAGCAGGTATTATAGTAAATAATTAACCAGTGAAAAAATATTTTAAAAAACATTTGAATTAAAAATATACAGAATTTTTAATATACTTGCCATGATAGACTTTTTTGTTCACTTTAAAACTTTAGTGTTAGTAGTTGTCTATAATATTTCTGAAACAATCTAAATTTACATCCTATTCATTCTCATTTCTTTTGGACCTTAGTCACGTTCTCCTGGAGAATATGCTTCTTAAACAGTTTGCTATGACAGTTTCCTTTCTGGAGCATTTTTTCATTTAGTAATGTGTTTCTTTCAAGCAAAGCACATGTAAAAAATGAAATCATTCAGAGTTCATTCAAAGAACAAGGGTAAGTCACAAAGCATTTCATTGCTAGACTTCCAGTTCATAAATGCACGGGTTTATTTCCAACAAACTGCGTTTAAACGGATCTCTGTGATCATAAGATGGCTGCAGACAGGTTCTCACAGTAGTACACTTGTCTTAGTCTTGATTTTTCTCAAAGGATACAGGGTAATCATGAGGGCTTTATTATGAAAAAGTCTGAAGAAAACTGAAAACTGCACAGGGTGACTATGGGTCAGAACCGACTCGACAGCCCTTAACAACAATACAACTGGGTGTTTAATGTAGGTGTTGTTATTAAGTACCGTCATACTGGTTCCAACTTAAAGCAACCCTGTGTAGTGTTTCCTAGGAGCGGCAGTTCAAACTGGCCCTGTAGCCCAGTGTTTTATCCTATAGTGCCACACCAGGGGTCCTTGGGTGTTTAACAGCCTCCTCAAGATTAAATATGCCCAAAACAGAATTTTGAATTCAGCTCTTCATTACCTCAGTAATCTCTTGGCCACTAAAACATGTAAATTAGGTCACTTTGTTACCATGTTTAATACTGTCCTGTGACTTCCCACTGTAATAGGCCCAGGATTTAAAGGCCACATGACTCTCTTTTCTTATAACTTACCAGTCTTACAGCATTTTACAGATCATTTCATATGTCAAGCTTGATCAAACCCCTGCACTTTGGCATTTGCTCTTCCTTCTATTTAAAATTGCTCACCTCCAGTTTCCTGCCTGGCTTCTACTCTACATTCAGATACCAGTTCAAATACTACTATTTAGAAAGGTTTTCCCTGCATACCCCATGTACAGCAGCCCACTGCCCAGCTCTCAAGCCATGTATACATCATTGCCATGTTTTACTTTCCCAAGGTGGTTACTGTTGTTAAGTGCTGTCAAGTCAATGCCAACCCATAGAGACCCTGTATAGGGTTTCCAAGAAGCAGCTGGTGAGCTTGAACAACCGACTTTGCAGTTCAAACGACTTCGAAGCCTGACGCATTAGCCCACAGCGCCACACCAGGACTCCAAGGTATGTAACGTTATCTAGAATTTCCTTACTTACCTACTTGTTCATTGTTTATTCTCTATGCTTCATAAGTGTAGGCGATTGATCCACCTTGCTCACACCTGTCTTAGCAGTACAGTTACTCAATAATGTTTGTTTTTAACTTGTGGTTTGGATAAAGTTGACAGAGTAAAAAAAAGTTGTCTTTTAACAATTTATATACACTCATTGTGATTAATAACATTAGTTGCAATTCCCTCTTTTAGGGTCTATCCTTCCTGGGGTTTGTTCAGCTTCTTCAAAGCTTATCTTCTCGTCCTTCAAGATGTTAGGGAAATTCTCTTCCAACAGCTCTTCAACGATCTCTTCTGCAGTTTTTTTTTTGTCTCTTCCTGTTCTGGAATTCCAATCAGCCTCAAGTTATTCCTCTTCATGTTGTCCCACATTAATCTTTGAGGTTTCTTCAGATTCAAAAAAAAATTTTTTTCTGCTTGTTTTTTTATCTTAGTAGTATTGAGAGATTTGTCTTTTAAGTTTGCTGATTCTGGCTTCCATCCCTTCAATTCTACTCCTTTGTCCTCAAGATATCTTAGCATTAATCGTGTGAACCTCTTTTTGCAGGCTTTTAGTAATTCCAAAACTGTATTGATTTTGCTCACCTGTTCCTATAGCGCTTTTCTGACTATTTCCTGATTTTCCTCTGCTTTTCTGTGGAATATTTGGATGCACTGCAATATCATTCTCCTAAATTTCCCCTCAGCCAATTCCAAAGCCTCATCACCCTCTACTACCATTCCTAGCTCCCCTTCTTGATCATTTATTTGAATTACTCTATTTTGTTTCTAGACATGAGCAGAAATTTTCTTCTGGCTTTTAAGTATTGCAGTGCTGTTGTATTTGTGTTAATTAGATGAAAGTATGATTGTGTATTCTTAAGCACACTCCAAATTATCTCACCTGCTGGGAGTTATCAGGTGATGGGCTTCTCTGTTCACAGCTCTTGTGACTCTCTTTAGAGTGTTTTTAACAGGTGTTTGCTGTATACGCTGTTCTGATGTATAGCAGTTGGTATTGGCTCTTACCCTATTGATGGGGTTTTACAAGGTGCAAATACAGCTTGGGTGTATGGCCAGAGTTGCTGTCCCATTAGGTGAGCTGCAAACAGACACTTCTATAAAAGTAGGAGGAAGGCCAATTTAGGACTATACCCCAAATGTCATAAAACCCACCAAAGATATTTATATAAAGTTATGTTGTTGTTATGTGCCATCGAGTCGATTTCCACCCATAGCGACCCTGTATAGGGTTTCCAATGAGCAGCTGGTGAGCTTGGGCCGCTGAACCCACAGCGCCACACCAGGACTCCATATAAAGTTATGGGATCCCATAAAATAACATTTTTAAAAAAGCAATAACTTAAAATTAAAAAATTTTAAATCTCAGGAAAATATGAATTATTGTTTGGCGCTACCTAGTGGACAAAAGAAAAAAAATTAATTGTAGTCTACAATGCTGACTGACACTTCCAGATGATTCCTGTTTGTGCCCTGTGCCCTGGGTAAATCCTTCCCCAGAGTAACTCAGGAGATCAGCATTAATCATTCTGCTTGTCAGAGACCTTGTGTGAGCAATGCTGGACCTTCCCTGGGAGTATGCACTCACCCACGTGGAGATGTTTAGACCAGACAGAGGAGTGGTAAGGTAAAGTGAAAAAAACACTGAAGATTAAAAAAAAAAAAAAGGCACTCGTACCTGTTTTGGTAGATTGCTGGGTGATTTCTGCCTCCTTGTAAGCTTCTAAGCTACTTATCACAGTAGGATATAGAATGCTGTAAATCATGTTATGTTCATTGACTCAGCTGTCCCCTGCGACTGTCGTATGAAGCCCCCAAGCCCAGCAACTTAATATCACAAGGAGTTTGGTTATGGCTAAGAAGTTTCCTATCTTTTCCCCGTTTGCTCTACTAAATACATGGATATGTTTATAGCCCATACTAACGAGCTCTGGTAGCGTAGTGGTTATGAATTGGGCTGTGGGCCGCAAGGTCAGCAGTTCGAAACTACCAGCGAAAGAAGAGGCTTTCTGCTCCCGTAAAGATTTACAGCCTCGGAAACCCTGTACAGGGTCGCTATGAGTCGGAACCGACTCCACGGCACACAACAACAACAACAATCCTAATACACGGTGTCCTGGTGTGGCGCTGTGGTTTAATGCGCCAGACTGCAAAGCCGTTTGAACTTCAAGGTCGGCGGTTCAAGCTCACCAGTCGCTCCTCGAAAACCCTGTTTAGGGTCGCTATGGGTCGGATCCGACTCGACGAAACTTAACAACAACAATCCTAATACACACGTAGAAATATTCTCTGCCAAACCAATACAGGACCCTTGGTGTGGCTTAATGAGCTGGACCGCAAAGTCAGGCTGAACCACAAGGTCGGTTGTTCAAGTTCACCAGCCACTCCTTGAAAACCCTATAGAGTTGCTATGGATCAGAACGGACTCAACGGCGTTTAATAGCAACAATAACCAACTAATACAAGGAGGCTTCAAAAAGTTTGTGGAGAAATCCCATCATCTTTTCATTTCATATTCTCATGAAAATTTTGGAGCCCATTCACATATGGTCATGGGTGTATCAATAAAGATTTGTGAATTAGTGAGTGAATGAATAAATTCAATCAGCTTGTGTTTCTTCATTTGAAGGCCACTTAACTATTTTAAGGAAGTCCTGGTATGGTGCTGCAGGATAAGCACTGGACTACTAACCACAAAGTTATCAGTTCAAACACACCAGCTGCTTCTTGGAAACCCTATTCAGGGTCACTATGAGTCAGAACTGACTCAAGGGTGTTTAACAACAACAATATGTTAGTAATGTATTTTTGTCCCCCTGAAGCTCAGATTTTTATGTGTGTGATAACACCAGTTCATTAATACTATATGGTACTGGGTGACTTTTCAATTTACATTTTCACATTGTTCTTAACTTCAGGTAACTTTTCTTCTATCAAAGATCATTTCTGTTATATTTGTTCAGGCATTTTCTTTAAAAATACTGCTTTGAGGTGTGCACTAATATTTTGAAAATGCTCTCAAATATCTCTCATTTCAAATTTCAACTAAAATGTCATTGCATCAGAAAGCCTTACCCGTAACTCCCTTATATTAAAGTGCTTGCCACCTTCTGACTTATCACTCTTTATTGGATATAACCCACTTAAAATGATACCTGCCACATGGCATGCTTGCTCATTAAGTGTATTATTATCTTTTGCTCGTTTATTGTCAGCATCACCCCATAAAAAAGGTATGTAAGAGAAGATAATTTGTTCTTGTCCACTACTGTCTTACTGGAAACTAGATAAAGATGTCTATAAGAATGTCATTAATTAATTGATAAAAATAGATAAAACCATGGAGTGAGTAATAATGTATGTATGTGTATATATGTATGTATATTACATAAAATTTATATTTATCTCTAATTTAGTTTCAAGTAAATTACTTTTTCTATTACTGTGAGAATTCAGTGTTGTTAATACAGTATGCAAAATCTGTAAATTACTGAAGTACTGATGTAGTAACTCAAGACCGAGCAGTTAATGAGCTATAAAGCTCATTTTAAAAATTAGCTGCTCTGTACATTTAATATGTAAACAATACTTCCACTTTTTATTGTCAGTATTTATTTTGGACATGAAGGGTAAACTGCAGAAACAAACTGAATAACTTGACTTTGATGCAGTTACTTCTACAGCTGTGGGCTCCTGGGAACACTGAACTGTAATTCATACCTGAAGCTTCTTCAATTTTTAATAGAATATTATTATGATAATGTAATCCAAGAATTTCAGAATAGCTGAATTTTACTGGGACTCAAGACTCTTCTATATCAGGGGATCATTTTATTTATTTTTTAAAAAAGTATTTCTCCTTGTCATGGACTGAATTGTGTCCCCACCCCCTCACCCCCCAATATGCCATATGCATCAACTCAGATGGGCCAGGTTTTCCAGTGTTTTGGTAGCTATGTAATTATATAATGTGGCAGCTAGGCAATGATGCAATTACCCTCCATGATGTGATCTCATGTGGTCAGCCCTGAGCTGATATAATTATCTAGTGTGTCGTAAATGCCCATTTTTATGATGTTAATGGGGCCAGATACAGTCTGCAGGATTAGGGTGCATCTTGATTTATTCTCTTTGGATCTATAAAAACGTTAAACAAGCAAGAAGAGAGCAAAGAGACCTAGTACCACCAAGAAAGAAGAGCCAGTAGTAGAGTTCAACCTTTGGACCTGGAGTCTTTGCACTATGGAAGCTTCTAGATCCAGAAAAAGACTGATGCCAAGACTCACAGAGATTTCCAGGGACTGATGGGCCTACAGATGCTAAAATGGACAAGAACTTTTCTCCAGAGATAACAAAGAGGGCAAGTCTTCCCCTAAAGCCAGCACTCTAAATTTGGGCTTCTGCTCTCCCAAACTGTGAGAGAAAAAATTTCTACTTATTAAAGACATTCACGTGTGGTATTTCTGTGATAGCATACTAGACAACGAAAACATTCCCTATAGCATATATCAGATGAGAAAGGGTTGAAATGTTAAAGAAACATTAGTATATTTGTTGTTGTTGTTGTTAAGTGCTGTGGAGTGGGTTTCAACTCAGCGATCCTTTATAGGGTTTCCGAGTAGAGGCTGGTGGGCTTGAAGTGCTAACTTGTGGTTAGCAGTCCAGTACTTATCCTATAGCATCATGCCAGTTTATTTAATATGACCTAAATTAGGGATGTTTCTTTCTGACAAAATTAGTTTTCAGGATGTCATTTGTTGCTGTTGTCCTGTGCGATCAAATCAGTTCTGACTTACAGAGACTGTATTTTCAGTCGAATGAAACTGTCTTGTCCTGCACTAGCTTCATAATCATTGTTATGCTTGAGCCCATTGTTGTAGCCACTGTATCAATCCATGTTGCTGAAGATCTTCTTGTTAGCTGAGCCTTTATGTTACCAAGCTTGATGATTTCTCCAGGGACCAGTCCCTCTTGATAACATGACCAACATACATGCGAAGTCTTGCTATCCTCACTTCTAAGAAGCATTCTGGCTGTACATCCTTCAAGACAGATTTGTTTGTTCTTTTGGCAGTACCTCGTATATTCAATATTCTTTGCCTGTACCATAATTCAAAGGCATCAACTCTTCTTCAGTCTTCCTTAGTCACTGTCCATCTTTTGTATGAATATGGGGCAGTTGAAAACACCATGGCATACAAAGGATACATAGAATGACATAAGAAATTACAAAAAGAGTCCTAATAAGAAACTCAATGAAAACAAGTTAGACAGTATATGTAAGTTGATTGGCTGTCAGTTCAACCCAAACTTTCCAAACAGCTGAGCCTATATACAGCTTTCTTTAACTGAAGTGAAATATTAACAATACTGATGATAATCAAAACATTCCCTTGTAAAACATATATTCATTCTAAGTATACTTTTTCTTGTTAAAAATCTTTTGAAAACTAGTCTTTTTCCAAAAAAGATTACTGTATCTAATTTGTTGCATGAAATGCCTCCTTGATTGTACATAATTTTGAATGTACCATCTACACCCCTCCATGTCTAATAGCAAAATGCCTCTTCAAATCTGACTTCTAATTAAATGGAAGTGTGAACATTAATGCAGATTTTTATAAGAAAAACATTATCTCTATACCAAAAAATATATTATGATATCATTTAGAGAGAACTCATGTAATAGCTGAGAAGTTATGAACTGATTAAAGCATTTAAAGTACATGGAATAATTTATGAAAATGACAGTTCATTTATTGCAATATCACTTTCAACATCCTGTATTCAGAAAATATTTAAATACTGTAGAATAGAAATAGAAAAAAGGACAAAAATTTACAAGCTATCTTTGATAAATGAGAAATTAAATAAAACTTAGTGACACTTATAAGTTAATAAAGACAAAGAAGGCAATAAAGAGGAAGAGAGATGGTACTGACAATATTATCAGATCTTTTACATTATAAAACAAATATTCATAATGGGAAATAATTCGTTCATAACTTACCTCTGCATACTTTAATTTCAATGTTTTATGCATTTCTCGAAAACGACTGTAACGCCTAAATATGGTCCATGTCTCATCTAGGACAGCAATCTATTAACCAGGAAAATTAAAATAATTAACAGCAATTATTAGGAAAAAGTAATTAAAATTTTTAAAAATTAAATGAAAAAAAAAAAGCAATTAGCATGTAATATTTTCCAAAATTAAAACATTAATGTCGCGACCTAAATAAGACTTACAAATAATAATTGTACTCTATTTAAATATCTTATTTGAATCCCAAATCTAATTATAATCAGTATGTGCCTATGAAAACTGACAGTTACTCTTAGTCAAAAAAGTGCCCTTTAACTCTCCAACTGGATGGTGGTGAAAAGGGAATCACAGGATGCCCTTTGTATTACACAACCAGGCATAGGTCATCAGATGGCACAAGATGGACAATATAGAGGAAAAAAAGAGAGAGACGCAGAGGAGAAAGGAGGAGAAGGGAAAACAAAGAAATAATGGGAAGAAGGACAAAGAGAAGAAGAAAAAAATCTTAATTTGTCATATTTGTTTGCACAAAAATATAGCAATATGTTCTGCTTTTAGAGAAAGAATGACTAAACCAGGCTTTATGTGGCAGTGGAACTTAATGTTCTGGTTGAGTAAACAATGGGTAGACTAGGGTGGAAACAATGGTACAAAGTGAGCTCAGATATTCACATCACAGTGACAAGAGGTTAGTAGACACCTCACCAGCCTTGACATTCACACCAAAATCACATGCTATTCATTCCTTCCCTATCTGACCCAGTGGTAGTATTGCAGCAAGGTGAGGGCCAGAGGGAGATATTAGAGGAAGAGGCTTTTATTGCCGGTGGAGCAGCGGTAGACTAACGTCCCAAAGAAACCGAGCTCCCCAAAAAAGCTTTCGTTTTAGCTTTATATAGGATTACATAGGGCTGAGTGGGGACCCCACTGTGTTAAGTTTTTCATTGGTGGTTCCTAGATAAGTGGTTTTTTTTTTTTACAAAAGCAGAAGAAGCTGTAAGTTTTTTATATGTAACCTGAGCTGCAAATTCCAAGGAACTGTAACTTTTCAGAGTTATTAGAACTCAGGGCTAGGTCTCAAGGGCCTATGGGCACGCAGCCTCCTCCCTCACTAGGAGGAGAATGAGTCACAAAGGTTTAGCTCTTTTAAGCACATATCCAACAAGGAGACATTTTTCTTTAGATTTTGAACGGGAACCTGAAATTCAACTTTCTATAACAGAACTCAACATATTTATCCCAGTCTCAACTCTAGTTCTTTGTTGTTCAGAGTAGCCCCAGATTAATGCCTTTGTAGGAGATACCACTTTCTCTAAAAACCTAAATAAAAAAGTGTGGGGAAGGCATGATGGCGCTAAGGACATACTGGCAGCATATAGCAAGGGCATCTGTATGTAAGCTAGCACAGAGAGAGCCCCAGGAAAACATCAGGACAATCCCTTTCTACATCCTGGATATTATACTACTTGTAATGAGATGCTGGATGTTAAAACATGTATGCGGAGCTGAGAGAAGACTGAGAAAGATAGTACAATGGTGGAGCAAAATAAAACTGTCATGATCTTTGTATATGTATTCCTTCAGTTGGGCTAATGAGGTGAATAAAGATAGCAGAAAGATCATTATCTTTACTGCATATAGTAGGTAAAAATGTGTTGCCCTAAAATTCATGTCTTCCTAGAACTTCAGAACGTGACCTTATTTGGAAACAGGGTCTTTGCAGAACAGGTTGAGAATATACTAGATGAGAGTGGATCCTAAATCTACTAACAGCAACTTTGTTAGAGACAGAAAAGGACACACATAAAGACACAGAGAAGGAGGTGATATAAAGATGTAGGCAGCGACTGAAGTGATCTGCCCACTAGTCAAGGAAGGCCAGGGATTGTCAGCAACTACCATAAATTCAAGTCAGATTCAGAAGAGGACGTATAAAGAGGGATATCATCATTGACTTCAGAGTATACCAAAGAGATACTCAGTTGTGTTTTATAGACTATGCAAAGGCATTCGATTGAGTGGACCTTAACAAACTATGGATAACATAGTGAAGAATGGAAATTCTAGAACACTTAATTATGCTCATGAGGAACCTGTACATAGATCAACAGGCAGTCATTTAAACAGAACAAAGGGATACTGAACGGTTAAAAATCGGAAAAGGTGAGCGCCAATGTTGCATCCTGTGACCATACTTTTTCAGTCTGTATGGTGAGCAAATAATTCATGACAGACATGTGGTATGCAGATGATACAAAGAAGATTTGAAAAACTTACTGATAAGCATCAAAATCTATATTATCCAGTACAGATTGCACCTCAATGTAAAGAAAACAAACGTCTTCACAACTGGAATAAATAATATCATGATAAACAGAGAAAAGATGGAAGTTGTCAAAAACTTCATTTTACTGGGATCCACAGTAAATGCTCAAGGAAGCAGTAAAAAAAATCAAAAGACAAGAAATCAATTGTATTATATTAGGCAAATCTGTTGCAAAAGGCCTCTTTAAAATGGTAAAGAGCAAAGAGGTTACTTTGAGGACTAAGGTGCACCTGACCCAATCTACAGTATTTTCAATGGTCTCATATGCAATTGGACAATGAGTAAGGAAGACCATGGAATAATCGACACATTTGAATTTTGGTGTTGGAGAAGAATATTGAAAGTGTTTTATAGGATTGCCAGAAAAACAAACAAATCTGTGTTGAAATAAGTACAGACAGAAGGCTCCTTAGAATCAAGGATGGCACATCTTTCATACTTAGAACATGTTGTCAGGAGGAAACAGTCTCCAGAGAAGGACATCATACTTGGTAAAGTGGAGGGTCAGTGAAGTAAGAGGAACATCCCTGAGCAATGGCTCAAGCCTCTAGGGCGATGTCCACGCCTGAACTCCTCCACTGGTAGAATCCTCACTTCTCCTCCTTTCTCTCTGAATGATTCACTCAATACCTCCTCCATGATTCCTCAGTATTTATTCCATACCTTGATCAGAACACACATCACTGTATAATCATTGTACGAAGTCATTTTTATTAGTCCATTGATATAATTAATACTAGCTTTATAAATGCCTTTCCACACTATACCACTTTGAGCTTTCTAAGTGAATAAGCCATCTACTTTTAATAGTATTTGAGGTAAAGGCAGAGAGATACTCATTACAGAGATAAATGTTGATTGCACACTTAATTACATGCCAGTACCATATTGCATTTTGGTGGTTTTCTGAGATATGCACTTAAAATTATTTTGTTCTGGTAGTGTTTCTGAGATTCACTGAATCAAAACTTACTGAATTAGTCACAACAATATGATTTTTTTAAAAAGTAATGAGAATACAGTGCATCCATCCTCAATATAAGTGTGTAAGTTTACAGTCAAGCATCAAGAGATATCCAAATTCTTCAACCTTGAGATTTAGACATGGATTTCAATACAGCGATTACAAAGGTTCATGGTTTCTAGTTAAGATATAAAACATTTAAATATTCCCTTGTTTATCAACATGTAATAGGAATCGTATCAACATGTCAACAGGAATTGACAATGACTCTCAAGAATGAAGATCATCAGGGATGATCCTAAAAGAGGTAGGTGAGGCAACTGGACATGTGATTCTACCATAAGAAAATGTATAAGTACCTTCACAGCTGAGCTAGGAGAATGGTGCATGAAATTTGGAACACATACACAGAAAATGTGTACTAAAGGACTATTTTGTCCCAAATTAAAATTGGGCATGAGAAAGGCTATTATTAATGCAGAGGAGAATGACAGAAGATGAGGATAACAAATAAATTTGACCAAAATAATTTTCTTCTTCAGTGTAGAGAATGCAGAGCTTCATTCCTGCATATTTTGAGAAGCAAATTCATTATTTCACTCATTTAAAGATTTTGCTGATACAAATAAATCCATCTTTTCTGGGGCATAAAATGATCAAGTATAACTTAAACACTACAAACATGTCCACAAGATGAACTGCATTTACTTATGAAAACTTCTAAACTGTGTGTGCCCCACAATTGATGTTATAGACATAGTGTGCTGGTTAAAGGATTGTTGACTTTGACAACTGTTATTAGTATATATTTACTTGTGCATATTTTCATCTGTAAGGAGGACAATCAACAGTTTTCCACCCAAACAAACATGAGCTGCTTCCCCATTTTAAATCATTCTTTCTGGAGTTCTTTTCAACAGCATTTATTTTAAAACAATCTTTGGGGGAACTACCTCAAATTTATAATAATATAATTCTTCATATTTAGTAAGAATTTTGGAAATATAGTCTAATACCAACCTGATCTACATTTAAAAAGTTTCATCAGGATTTTGCAAAACATGGTCTTATGAAGCAACATAACTATGATCATGCTTGTGGAAACATGCTATGGATTCCAATGGACGTATCCTGGATAGTACCAAGCATTGGAGTACTATACAATGATGTATTAGGTTTAACTAAAATACCCTCAGATAACTGTAAAACAACAAAAACGAATATACTTTCTGAGTTGGAAAACTTCAAAGTGAAGGAAGCAAGATAACTTACGAGGTATGGAATGAAACTACTAGAATTTAAAGTTATGCTTAGTTTTTTATTCTTTTACATTTTTACTTCTGGAAGTGTTTTATAATCGGTAACTAGTACAGTTAGTAAATTGCAAGCTTTATAAATAAGGTAGTTATGTTAGGTGTGTCTACTCAATAAGATTTTCACTGATAGGAATGCCTGAGTAAAAAAAAAAAAAAAATCAGCGGTTGGTACTCCAAGCTGTGGCTGGTAAAAGATAAATCCAAGGAAAAGGTTCTGCTTTTTCTGGGATTACATAATCTAATTCATTAATTATTTTTACTCAATTAATGAAGTTTAATTAAAATCTCTTTCAGATGACTGTTCCAAATGGAATTAGACTGGAGGTAGGAAAAGAAGCCAACTCCCTACTAATCAGAGTAATAATCCTGTAGAGATTGCAACCTGCCAATCAATTATAGCTTGCTTTGGTCCACCTCAAAGTTTGCCAGCTCTTACAGTGCCAGTATTGACTGACAGGTATGATCACCTCACAAGTGCTGAATCTGCTGGTCATCTTCAATGTGACTACTTCTAACTTCTTTCTGATCTAGCTGTCCTCTTACCTATGGATGACTCATTTACAGGTCCAGACGAGACTTTGGGTTCCAGCCTTGGGAATCAGCACCTCAAAGTCCCTGTTGTTGCTAAGTGCTATCGAGTCAATTGCAACTTATAGCAACCTTGTATACGGTTTGCAAGGAGCTCCTGGAGAAGTCAAAGTCCCTATTTCTTTGAGAGTGTGTGTGTGAGTCCTGGTGTGGTGCTGTGGATTAATGTGCTGGACTGCAAAGTCAGTTTGAACTGCAAGGTTGGCAGTTCAAGCTCAGGCTCACCAGCTGCTTCTCAGATCACTATGGGTCGGAACTGACTCAATGGCACTTAACAACAACAATATATATATATACACATGCACATGCTGTTGTTAGGTGTCATCCATTCAATTCCAACTCATAGAGAGGCTACACATAACAAAATGAAACACTGCTTCATCCTATTCCATCATCACAATTAGTGTTATGTTTGAATCCATTGTTGCTGCAACTGTGTCAATTTCTTTGGGGAGCTTCCTCTTTCTCGTTGGCTCTCGATTTTTCCAAGAACAACGTTGTTCCAGGTTGTTCCTGACAACATGTCCAAAGTTTAAGAGAAAAAGTCTTGTCATCCTGGATTCTAAGGAGCATTCTGACTATATTTTTTCCAAGACAGATTTGTTGGTTCTTCTGGCAGTTGATGGTACTTTTAATAATTATTCTTCTCTAATATCATAATTCAAATACATGAATTCTTTTACAGCCTTCCTTCCTTATTCACTGTCCAACTTCCATATGTATATGAAGCAACTGCAAGTACCATGGGTGAGTCAATTGGCCTCAGTCCTCAAGGTGAACTTTTTGCTCTTTGAAGTGGTCTTTTGCAGCAGATCTACTTAATGCAACATGTCTTTTGATTTCTTGACTGCTGTTTCCATGAGCACTGATTGCAGATGCAAGCAAAATGAAGTCACTCACACACTTCAATCCTACTCCATTTACAACGGTGTTATTTATGAGCCCAGTAGTGATGGTATCTGTTTTCTTTACATTAAGGTGCAATCCATACTGAAGGCTTTGAGCTTCATCATCAATTATTTCAAGTCCTCTTTGCTTCCAGAAAGCAAGGTGTGTCATCTGCATACTGTAGGTTGTTAATGAGTCTTCGTCCAGTCCTGATACCTCATCCTTCTTCATATAATCCAGTTTCTCAGATTATTTGTTCAACAGAAGACTGAATTTGGCGAATATAAAGAAGAGGGCTTAGATTTATAAAACAGAGAAAATGCCATTTGCCAAATTCCTTTTGAAGTACGCAGTCTCTTGAATGAGAAAAAATACTGCAAGAAAACATTTGGTAAGAATGGTGTAGGTGGCATGACACTCCTAAGAGCCACATCAAGGAACAAAAAGATGGTGTCCAAATTGATTTCAAGAGAACGTGCTCTATTAACTGAAGAGAATCTTTTTGTTTTTTTAAGTAATCTTTTCCTTTAAAGAAGCTAGGAGATAAAAACTAGAGAAATGGGCTAGAGCTGACTTCTTCTGCTTAGTACAGGATGAAGGGGGATGGATATCTAGAAAGCAGGAGTGGAAAGACTGGTAATTTGAGAACACAAATATCTAAGGTATTATTATTATTATTATTATTTTGCTGTTGAGAATGTACACAGCAAAACATACACCAATTTCACAGTGTCTACATGCACAAGCGTAGTGGTTACGAATCGGGCTGCGAACCTTAGGGTCAGCGGTTCGAAACTACCAGCCGCTCCGCGGGAGAAAGATGAGGCTTTCTACTCCCGTAAAGATTTACACCCTCGGAAACCCTGTACAGGGTCGCTATGTGTCGGACCCGACTCGATGGCACTTAACAACAACAACAACAACAACATGCACAAGTTAGTGACACTGACCATGCTCTTCAAGTTGTACAATGATGCTCATCCTTCTTTTCTGCGTTCTACCTCTCCTATTAATATAAATTCACAGCCGGCTAAAGTTTCTATCTAATCTTTTGATTGCTGCTGTCAGTTTGATCCCAGTTTAAGATAAATCTTAAAACAACATAATGCTCAAGGTTACTAGTTAAGCTAAACTATTCTTCTGTTTCCAAAAGAATTCAGTGGGTATTTTTGGTTTAATGTTTAGAGATGATCTCAAAGCAACAGTTTCGAGGGTTCACCCAAACTTTGTGGATCCAGAAGTCTGGAGTGCATAGGAATTTGATATTCAGTTATTTGTCCCTTTCTGATAAGGATTCTTCTATGAAATCTTGGATCAAATGTCCAGTAATGGTAGCTAGTCACTACCCACTTCTAGTCTTATGGCAAATAAAGCAGTTGCTCATGGAGGAAATTAGCCACAAATTTTAACTCCTCCATTATTGTTCTAGGTGAAAAGAGACTAATTTTTGTTCCTTGGATAGATGTTTGCAAGATTTTAAAAATGTCTAAGAGGATATTTTAAGTTGTTTTCTATGAAATATGCTAAATACCATCTTATCTGACTCCTGGGGGACCTTGAAGAGATTTTACATACTTTCTTTCTGGGAACTCAGGGAGTGTTGAGTTCTGTAGCCAGGATGGCATAAAACAAAAAAAGAACGCATCAGGGACCATCAGCACAGCTGTTGTTATTGTTAAGTGCCACAGAGTTGGTTTCCAACTCATAGAACTCATAGTGACCCTGTATAGGGTTTCTAAGGACCTTAGGTTTGAACTGCCAACCTTGTGGTTTGCTGTCCAGCACTGATCCTACAGCACCACACCAGGAGTCCTTAGGGTAAGGGAACAGTTCATGTCCACAAACTGTGTAAAAAGCTCCTGGTTTGAGAAAGCATTCCCTCTCTAGTGCAGCTCCCCCAACTGTACGAATTCTGTCTCAAAGGACAAGGAAATAAGCTGGGCCCTGGAAGGAAGGACCCTGGTCTTAAGGACAGCACTATGTGAAGAGACAGGCATCTAAGTTAGATCTGTTCAGTCTACTGGACACAAGGATGGGAGGTATATGGAGCCTGGAGAATGAAGATTCCTCAAAGGGCTTCGGAGACCTATGCAGAGACAAGATTATCTAAGAAAATTACCCATATACCCTTCTTGCAGGTGCATTACTGGCAATTTCACAGCCACTGGCTCCTGAACCTGGTATGAATCCAGTCTGCTAAGAAATGATCAATACTGATTCACACTCAGAATATAGAGAACTCTATCTAGTAAGGCTTTCAGGCTGACCAAAATCCAGCTTCTGCAATAACTAGAAATAATGGCTTCTTATGTATCAATTTCAGTATCTTCAAAATAGGGGGCTTTGTCATTTATTTTAGTGTACTTATAGGAGGTAGTCTGAAGGTAAATTTGAGAGGAGGTATGATGGTTTGGAGATAAGGACATTTTTCAAATCCAAGATCATTACCGATAAAGCACTACCCTAGCACCTCTGAGAAGCAGGTGAGGGATAGGTGGAATTATTCTACTTTAAAATTGTGGGCAATTGCAAGAATGACAGGTTGGCCAATTTCCTTTAAATTACCTATTCAGAGGCAAAGCACTGAATGCAAACTCCCTGCAAATCAGCACTGGAGAATTCCATAATGAAAGGCTCTGGATTAAGACAAATCAAAAGCCTTACTTTGGCCCAGTCACTTACTAGCTGTGGGACTCTGGTTAAGTTACCAAACTCTTCCAGACCTGTTTCTTCATTGGAAAATGGACTTGTAATATCTATCTTGCAGATGGACTTAAAAAAAAAAACCACACACACAAAAGCAACTACAGAGCAGTTGGGAACTTAGCAAGTGTGAGTGTTAACCACTGGCATGGTTGATGCTTTCCTAAAGAAAAGCATATGTATGCATTGTTGGAAGACAGCAACTGCAAAAGGAGCAGGGGGGTGAGGGAGTGGGGTGAGGAGGTGTTGCAAATCATTTTGTATTTATTTTAAAAAAGATTTTATCCCAGGAAGGGAGTTACAAAAGTCCCCAAATTCTGAAACAAGGAGGGAATATTAACAGATTATTTACGGTGAAAAGGGAATGCTGGTGGCTCTGTAGGATAAGCACTAGATTGCCAACAACAGGCTGGCAGTTCAAATCCACCAGGTGCTGTTAGAGAAAGATGAAGCTTTCTGCTCCTGCAAAGATTTCGTTTCAGACACCGTATAAAAGGGCCGCTATGAGTCGGAACTGACTCAACAGCATCTCATAACAACGAAGGTGAAAAACAAAAATTGGGGAGGAGGGGCGCGTGGACATGTAAAGTCTCGTCAAACGAGATGACTATTTTTCTTCTGGGCTTGTAACTCACTCTCATTTCTTCTTAGTCCTTTCTCATATAGGCAGCACTGCTTTTGTCAGCACAGATATTAATTCTCCACGTAAAAACAATAAAAAAGACTGCTTGGTTTGTGTGAAAACTGGGGAAGGGAAAATCTTTTTTCTTTCCCCCTCCTTAGTGGAAAAGAAAGTTATTAGGGAGACAGGAGGGGTGCTTTAAAAAGAAAAAAAAAAAAAAAAAAAAAGTTCAATCAATCAAAGCAGTCATTTCCAAGGGG
>NW_006408557.1:4221931-4234448 GCF_000296735.1 Chrysochloris asiatica
AGCAATTCATCTCGTATGCCGTCTTCTGCAAAAAAAAAAAAAAAAAAAAAAAAGAGGGACGAAATGTGATTCTTCAAGTCCTAATGCTGTTTCTATTACTGGCTAGTTATGTTTTAAAAAGCACAGAAACTGAGAACTTGAATCCAGGTGGACCACGGCATATGTAGCACTCCATTTGCTTCAGCTATGCTGACACCCATGCAGGGAGATAATCTATCAAGTTACTGATAAGCAGAGAATCAATGCCAACACACAACTCCTGAACATTTCTATTCTATCATGTTGGGGTAAGTATTTCCCAAAGATGTATATGTGCATAGTTTATCTCATAGCATGCAATGGCCCTTATTTCTGTTCTGCCAAATAAAGAGAAACGCTTCTGACTATAATTGTGATTGCTTTAGCTCCCAAACTACAAATTTTCTGGGCATTTCTTCTTCTTGTTTCCTGACAGGTCTAGCCACCATCAAATAAATTCTGCACGTTTTTCAAAGTCTTAGCAATAGTCTCAATTTACAAATGACTTGTGCCTTGGCCAGAATGCAAGATGAAAAGTTAAAACTCACAATAAAATAATGGCAAGGACTTGTAAATGATTGCTAAGTCTAGAACAATATTAAAATGGGTCTCAACTTCTAAAAAGCATAGAGTGATGTTTGGAAGGTATATTAAAATGAATGCACAAGGGATCTAGTATGAGTCCATGGACCTGGATCTGATAAGGATGCTTGATACCTAGTCCTACTTACTAGCTGTGTGGTTGGGCATAGATTTCTAATTGGTAAAGTAATACCTTATTTAATGACAATGTGTCACATGGTACCTCGAGTTAAAAAAAAAAAAAAAGTCCTTGGTTTTGTTAGTTTCCTTTCTTACAGAAAGGTTGCAAACTCAGAGATACCTACATACCTCCACAGTCGTAACAATAGTCAGGCTCCAAAACCATTTCTGTTGCTTGATGGACAGAGTAGAACTGCCCCATAGTCTCCAAGGCTGGACAGTTTGCCACATCTTTTTCATGCAGCGTCTGGTGGGTTAGTACCGCCAACCTTTCTGTGAATAGCTGATTGCTTGAGCACTGTGTCACCAGGGTTCCTTCAGAAAGGCTCAGCACGTATAAAATAATAGGACCATAGTGAGTTTCAGGAGCTCTGGTAGTATAGTGGTTACAAGTCAGACTGCTAACCTCAAGATCAGCAATTCAAAACTACCAGCCATTCTGCAGGAGAAAGGTGCAGCTTTCTGTTCCTGTACAGACTGACAGTCTCGGAAAGTCTATACAGGGATGCTGTGAGTTGGAAGTGACTCCATAGCACATCACCATCACTATCGTCACCATAATGAGTTTACCACATTATCTGAGAATATTCTGCTCTGCTAGATAGATGAAGCTCTTAAGAAAAGTTAAGCAAGACAGTAAATCAACTATCTTATGAGATATAGGCAAATCTCATAGAATGTGGCAGAATAGATGGCAAGTAAGCAAGTGGTTTGTGAGACACAGAATTCATAATAAAGGCAGCAAACTGTCAACTATGAAACATATTCAAACATAGAATAAAAATATGGTAAAACAGGCTATTGCTTAGAGAATAAAAACAAAGAGATAAGCCCCCTCTAGACTGATAACTGTATAACCCATCAACAACTACCAACAGGTAACAATGTGCACCACACAGACCTGCCTGAAACCTGCAGATAAAGTATAGCTGTTAGGCCAGCAAAGGAGAGACATAGTGGCTGATCAGACACAGCTATACCTGCTCCCTTTCATGCTGCTCAAACCTCAGCTCTGATCCTTTCACAGCATCCTCAGGGCAAAGGGATGAGGTGGCAGAGAGAGCCAGCACATGTGAAAACTGGGAACTCAGGTCCCTCGACCTACTTCCCCACTTCCAGTGAGCCAACTTGCACTGCCTTCACCCTTTGTTTCTCTGCATGTGTGTTTAGAGTCATTTAAGAAACTGCGAGATCAGAGACTTAGTTTGGCCTGAGAGTTTCTCTGTTACATACCCCTTGGGATGGTTGGCCTGACAGTACACACGGAGGCTACCACTTCATCAGGGGATTTCAAATCTTACAGCGGATACTGACTGAGGGAGTAACTACCGCTCAGTTCGAGTCCCATACTGCCATGCAGGAACACAGTCCAGCTTCCACATCTCTGATTTTTCACAAGATTTGGAAAACCTGAACCTCTATGTCAGATCTTCTATTTTTAATTAAAAAATATAACACATCTTTTGCCTGCCAACTTGCTCCTGCTGCTATAAGCTGAAGCTTTTCCATACCTATTCTTCAGATGCTGTTCCAATAGCCCTGTCACATGGCCCTTCAGTTGCAATAGTGAGATTCCTAGTTAACTGCCAATCGCACATCATCACATGTTACCTGCAGAGGTCGCTCCTGTCAGCGAGGGCACAGCAGATCTGACACCAATCAGTGCTAAGCATCTTCCCAGTTCTGGGGCCAGAATGACTAAAATTAGAAGGGAGGGGTCATATATCATATCTACACTTACATCATTGAAAAGACACTGACTGCTACTAATTGGGGTGGTGGTGGTGTGCCAGCGAGTTGGTTCTGACTCACAGTGACCCTGTACAGCAGTACTGGTATGGTTCTGTAGGATAAACAGTGGAGTTCTAACTGCAAGGTCAGTGGTTCAAACTCACCAGCCACTCATAAGTGAGGGTAACTTTGAGTTGGAAGTGACTCACTGGCACTTAACACCATAGGGTTTGATGTTGTTGTTAAGTGCTCCATTGAGTCGGTTCCAACTCACATTGACCCTGTGTAGGGTTTCTAAGGAGCAGCAGAGTTTACAAAGGCTTACAAGGGTTTGTTGTCGTTGTTATATGCCAGCAACCCTGTACAGGGTTTATGAGGCTGTAAATCTTTACGGGAGCAGAAAGCCTCATCTTTCTCCCACGGAACAGCTGGTAATTTTGAACTGCTGACTGAGATTAGCAGCCCGATTCGTAACCACTACACTACCAGAGCTCCTTTATAAGGGCTTACAAGGGTGTAAATCTTTATGGAAGTAGAAAGCTTCATTTTTCTCCCATGGAGCTGCTGATGAATCCAAAGTGCTGAACTTCTCATTAGAAGCCCAACACAAACACTACTATGTTACCAGGACTCCTGACTAACTGGGAGTATTGTTGTTTAGAGCTATCGAGTCAGTTCTGACTCACAGCAATCCTGTATAGCAGGGGTGGGGAATCTTTTTACTGTCAAATTTATAAAATCATTCATAGGTTATACAATTGAAAATCAGCCTGCTATATCTGGTCAAACATTTAATTAACTCACCCCTAATGTGATGCCTGGTGTGACACTGTGGGTTAATGTGCTGGACTATAAAGTCGGTTTGAACTACAAGGTTGGTGGTTCAAACTCACCAACTACTCCTCAGAAACCCTACACATACTTCTGGCCCAGACGGCTTCACTGGTGAGTTCTACCAAACATTCTGGAAAGAGCTGTCACCATTTCTACTCAAATTATTCAAGAATACAGAAGAGGATGGAAAACTTCCTAATACTTTTTATGAAGCAAGCATAATTTTCATACCAAAACCAGATAAGGACATCACTAAGAAAGAAAACTACAGACCGTATCCCTCATGAACATAGATAGGCACAAAAAATAATCAACAAAATCCTAGCCAACAGAATCCAGCACCAGATCAAAAAAATAATACATCATGACCAAGTGGGTTTCATAAAAGGGATGCAAAGATGGTTCAACATTAGAAAAACAATCAGTGTAATCCACCATATAAATAAGAAAAAGGAAAAGAACCACATGAGCATATAGATTGATGCAGAAAAGGCATTTGACAAAATCCAACATCCATTCCTGATAAAAACACTCAACAAAGTAGGAATTGAAGGGAAATTCCTCAATATAATCAAGAGCATACAAACCAACAGCCTACATCACTCTCAATGGAGAGAAACTGAAAGCCTTCCCTCTGAGAATGGGAACCAGACAAGGATGCCCTTTGTCACCACTCCTTTTCAATATTGTTTTGGAACTATTAGCCAGAGCTATATGGCAAGATAGGGAGAGTAAAGGTATTCAAATTGGCAAACAGAAAGTAAAACTCTATTTGCAGATGATATGATCCTATACATAGAAAACCCCAAAGAATCAGTAAAAAAGCTACTAGACATCATTGGAAAATTCAGCAAAGTGGCACGTATAAGATCAACCTACAAAAATCAATTAGATTCCTCTATAGTAACAGACAGCACTGAAAAAGACATTAGGAAAGCAATACCATTTACAATAGCTGCTCAAAGGATGAAATATTTAGGAATAAATGTAACAAGAGAAACAAAGGACCTATACAAAGAGAATAACAAAACACTATAACAAGAAACCACAAGAGACTTATAAAAGTGGAAGAACATACCATGTTCCTGGATAGGAAGATTCAACATCGTGAAATTGTCAATACTATCCAAAGCAATTTACACATATAATGCAATCCCAATCCAGATTCCAGCAACATTCTTCAAAGAGATGGAAAAGATAATTACAAACTTTATATGGAAAGGAAGGAGACCCAGGATAAGCAGAGCACTGCTCAAGAAGCCTCTCACTCACCGATTTCGAAATCTACTACATGGCTACAGTGGTCAAAACAGCCTGGTACTGGTACAATGAAAGATACATTGATCTATGGAACAGAATCTAGAATCCAAAAATTAACCCATCCACACACAGCCACCTGATTTTCAACAAAGTGCCTAGGTATGATACATGGGGAGGAGATAATCTCTTTAACAGATGGTGCTGACAGATCTGGAAAGCGATGTGCAAAAGACTGAAACAAGACCTTTACCTTATGCCCTATACAAAAACCAACTCAGCAAGACACTGTAAAATTCATGAAGATCTCAGTCCCTAATATCTTCCAGGAACTACAGTCAATTGGCCCAGAGAGTTGAAGAAAAGATGGGAAGCATGAAGCAATAGAAAGCATACTTGATTGAGAATAAGGAGAGGAGCAGTGTGAAGAGGCAAGAACAACCCAGGATCGACCAAAGCCTGCACGTAGTCGCATCTCTGCGTCCAGTGCCTGCGCCCCGCAGCAGAAGCCACCATGTCCCAGAGAAAGGCTGAAAGAGATGCTAAGGGAGATAAAGCCAAGGTGAAGGATGAACCTCAGAGGAGATCCAGAAGGTTATTTACTAAACCTGCTCCTCCAAAGCCAGAACCTAAGCCTAAAAAGGCCCCTGCAAAGAAGGGAGAGAAGGTACCCAAAGGGAAAAAGGGGGAAACTGATGCTGGCAAGGATGGAAATAACCCTGCAGAAAATGAAGATGCCAAAACAGACCAGGCACAGAAGGCTGAAGGTGCTGGCGATGCCAAGTGAAGTGTGTGCATTTTTGATAACTGTGGACTTCTGGTGACTGTACAGTTTGAAATACTATTTTTTATCAAGTTTTATAAAAATGTAGAATTTTGTTTTACTTTTTTTTTAAGCAATGTTGTTAGCACACAAAACACTTCATTGTTTTTGCGGAAAGGGGCAAATGTCACTAATACAGTGTCTCCAAAGCTGGACTGATGTGGAAGCAAACACCTTTCCCATCTAGTTTTGAAAGACTCCCTCTTGGTTCCCAGGAGGAGGGATTCCCTGACATTAACATACATTAGCCACCTTGGCACACAAATGCTGTGTGGTGTGGGAAAAGCACAATTTGTTTTTACAGCTTCATAGCCTCTTTGCCCTCTCTGCCTTCAGCATTAACTTGACTCCCATAAACCCAGAGACCTGTTGGGACCTGACCTCAGAGAACTGGATATTCATGTGTCAGGGAACCTGCACTTTCCAGTGGTGTCATCTCAGAGCACCCCTCAAAAGAGCAGCGGTTCCTTTGTTGAGATTGTGGGTCTTCAGATTGGTCATTCTGCCTTTTTCATTTCATTTTCTGAAAGTCAGGGTTGGCTTGTGAAAAGTTGTTAAACAACATGCTAAATGTGAAATGTCAACCCTCACTCCAAACTTTCCCTGTTCAGACCATCAGATGAAGACTTCATTGGGTTTAGTAGTGGCTTTCTGATTTCGGTAGTCCATCGAAGAAGGGAGTTTGAAAGTTGTTGTGTACTGTTAACATGTCCTGCCTGAATCCCATTGTTTATGAAAAGTATCTTTAATAAAGCTGGATACAGTTTGGCTTGGAAAAAAAAAAAAAAAAGACCATTATGAGAAGGATGAAAAACAAAAATACAATTACTTTTTTTAAAGCAGCAATAATTTTTCTAAAACGTAAGGTTCAATAGTATAAAATACCTGTGTACCTTAATATTATTCCTTCAAAAATGGCCTACAACTAACCAGAAAATAGTTTCCTTTCAAAATAATAATTTTTGCTTTAAGATTTTTAAGTTTACTTGCACACCAACAGAAGAATTTAGCAATAGACAAATAAAATTCCCTAACTGTAGCTATTTCTTCTAGGAAACGTTGCCAATACTTGAAATTTGCAAAGGATGGATGGAGGAAATTGGAATATCTAATTTTCAAATTAAGAATTTGAGAAAGAACAAATAACCAAAATCCCACAAGACCCACAAAAAGATAAAACTGTATGTTAAATGTCATTAAGGAGATTCCAAAGTAAAGTCTCCTTCATTTTTTAAACCTTTAATTTTTAATTATTGTTAATAAGAAACATGGATCCAGTGCCTGACAACCATTACCAACTGCTGTGAGAGGGATCACATTAGAAGGTCCCAGATACAGTGAGAGAAAATGTCATACAAACCTCAAAATTTTTAAATAAAGTCTAGGCTTAATGGTCATAAAGAGAACGGAGGAACCCAAGACCATTGGCCTTGACCACTCTTCAGGTCTGGAATGGAACTCACCCTTGTGGCCCAATTTTAAACGAAGCAGAAGATAGGTATATAGAAGGGGAGACAACAACACTAGGCATGCTAACCATGGAATGGCTAACCACTCAAGAGGACACAATTCAGAAGGATTGGGAAGAAGGGTGGAATGGAAATAGGAACCACAAGGAGGAAGTGGGATAACTGTGTTATATGGAGGGGATCGCAATCATTGGGATGAAATAAGGTGTATGATTTGTTGAATGTAAAACTGATGATCTGTTTTTTAAGCCTTTATTCAATTCACAATAAAAATGTCGCACACACACAAAACGAAACATGTATCCAGCATTTAGTGTGGCAGGCACTATTCCAAGTGTTTCACATACACAAATGTGCACAGCTTTTGGGTAACCCAGTAGGTGGGTTTTATTAACCCCATTTTATCCAAGGGGCACAGCAAGGTGGTGTGACTGGGTGAGGTTACCTGGAGGGGACCAGCCAGGACATCAGTGTACTCAGTACATTCTAATAGCTCCTTTGACTGAAGTGAGGACATTTTTAAGTTTTTTGTCAGGTTGTGTTTCTAGTTGCAGGCCCTGATACTTCTGTGATTGGATATCCCCTTGAGTACAGAGGCACACTTATATGTGAATGCATCAGTAGGTCCTTCCTAAGTGGAGAAAGAGGAACTCTCCCCCTTTAGGAAACTAAGAGTCCATTTTTGGTGCTAGTGATTATAGTACTTGTGATTGAATACAAAAGGAAGCGAAACAATGACGTCCTTTCAGAACTTTGCTTTGATAAATTCAAAGAAAGTAGAACTCTTTGGATTTGGGTTTTATGTATTTTAAAGTGAAAGCCTAGATCGCGAAAGGCACCATATGGTTTTCTGTATTTGGTTTTTCTAACTTAACCTTTACACAGCACAGTCGTTAACAATTTTTACCAGATCTTTATATCATCTGCACTATCATTTGCTTGCAATTTTTATGTAAATTGACTTAGCTAAAAATAAATTAAATATCTTTGTTGTTGTTGTTGTTAAGTGTCTTTGAGTAAGTTCAAACTCACAGCATCCCTGGTGGGTTTCTGAGGGGCAGCTGGTGGGTTTGAACATCCAACCTTGTGGTTCACACAGTCCAGTGCTGATCCTACAGTGCCACACCAGCAGTCCAAATATCTTCTTTAGCCATGTCTGAAATTTCTATCTGTGTAATCATAATTGTATGTAATCATCAATTATATTTAAGAGTTGTATTTTACTAGAACATTCTATTAGAATATGCACATATACCAACCAAAGTCACTGAATGCCTTCTATTGCAGAGAGTTCCACATGTTGGAGAATTCAGAGCTGGTGAAAGCCTATCTTTTACTGTCCAGTTCAGCAATGAGAAAATAATACAAAAAAACCCTCAGAAATTATTTTTTTCATACGTGTATATATCTTTAGAAGGAACTCCGGTGGCACAATGGTTAAGTGCTCAGCGGGTAATCAAAAGGTCAGAGGTTCAAATCCACCAGCTGCTCTGTGGGAGAAAGCAGTAGCAATAATTCCTATAAAGATGGCACCCTAGGAAACCTATGGGACAGTTCTACTCGGTTAAGTATCATCTATGTGAGCTGGAATTGACTTCAGGGCAATGGGTTTGGCTTTTCATTTTATAAACCATCACATTCATTATGGCATCACACCAGGACTCCAGGTAATAGGTTTGTTGTTGTTAATTATTAGGTTAGCCCATTGGAAAGTACTAGACCAAAGACATAGTTTTAATAAGAAACCAAAGATTCTGGCCAATACATTAAATACAACACCCAAGCACCCAAGCACCCAAGGATCAATGTCCAATGTTCTCAACACAAACCTGAAATACAAATTAATGACCAGATTAATAAAAAAAAGAAAGAAAGAAAGAAACTTAACTACATGGAGCTAAAAATCTAGAAAGCTGGTTAATTACAAAAGAAGTTGATTGTACTATTTCTCCAAGAAGACTGAAAAATGGTGAATTGCCTGCAGAGAAAAATTACCCAGAGTCAAACTGGTACCCGAGGCACATGCAATTTGGGAGGTGAAGGCAGACAGGTTTCAGGCTCCTTCCCTTCCACGTGAGACAATCTCTGAACAATTGACTTATGAGGGAAGAAGAAATCTGGAAATCACTGGTGTCACTCAATCTCTTCATTTTGCCAATGAGGAAACAGAGACTCCGAGAAGTTAAAAATCTTAGACTCGCTCACCAAACTGCTACAGAACCAGAGTCTATAAAACTCAGCATCTATATTCCCAATCTGGTGTTGACCTGAAATAAAACCACTGCCGAGAATACCTTTGTGCATTAATATATTGGTGATGCTGGTAGGCTTCATTACATCAATGGTCTCACCTCTACTTCAACACAAAGAGGTCTGACTGATAACTAGTTCCTTGAGAAGGGGAGGGTAGCTAGCAGCATTTAATGAAGTGTATGAGTCAACGGAAATAAATTAGAAATAAAGATGAAGTCATTAGTTTGGAAAGTATGATGTAAGGAAATCAGCACATCTCTTCCTGTAAAACTGTATAAATCAAATAATGCTTCAAACAGATTAGGCTAACTTCCTAATTAATAATAATAGAAACAATAACAACATTACCAGTAATAATTTAACAGCAATCATTTATTGTTTATTATATACTAGCCAATGGACTCAGCACTTCCTATGCATTGATACCCCTGAGATGTAAATATTTTTATTCCCATTTCACAGATAAGACAATTGAGTTTAAGGCAAGGGGTAGAGTGGCCAACAGTTCTGCTGTGCACTGGAAGTTCTATGCCCTGGGAAACCCTTTGATGTTATTGTTAAGTGCTGTCAAGTTAGTTCCAAATCACAGCCACCCTGAATAGGGTTTCCAAGCAGTTTCTGGTGGGTTTGAATCACCACCCTTCTGGTTAGCAGTCCAGTGCCTACCCTACAGCACCACCCCAGGACTTCAAATAATGATTAAACAAACCAGGATAGTTGGTTGGTCAATCAATGGGGTTATAGGGTTAAGTGGTAGGAACTGTGTAACTATTCAACCACCAAAATCATTTATGGAATAACTTCCTCTGTATTGTACAGTCTAGTTTCACATACTGAATTTAAAGAAGGGTGTAACTAATATCTTATATAACAAGGTATTCAAATGTAGTTTCATCTCTTTTGACAAAAAAAAAAGAAAAGAAAGAAAGAAAGAGAAAGCATTGCATAAAATCAAACATCTATTCCTCCAGAAAGGAAGAGAAGGCACCCTTACCTTGACTTCAAACTCGAAGTGCTCATCCTTTCCTTGTCCGCAGAGAACATAGCGTGGAATACTAATTTTAATTGGGTCCTTCATGTCATATGGATTTGCTCCCAAAGAGCGAGAAATCATCCGCTATCAAAGGCACATCAGATAGGGAGAACAAAGAGAAACCAAGATCACTCCACTGAAAATACTCTGACTGGGTAGGAGGGAGAAAATGCGTTTCAAGTAGAGAAAAGAACATCAAACCTGTAGAGTTTATTTAGAAAAATGATGGTTTCCTTTGAAAGAAAAATGCTAAGCCTCTCATAACAAAAGACCATTCTTTAGTTATACCATTCCAAAAAGCCAGGGCAAAAGCACTTCAAAATGTTGTCTGGCTTTGAAGTTCCTTTCAATTTATAAGAACAAGTGAAAAAAAGGATAGATTATATATCCTGACTTTTAAAAAATCAGTGTAAACCAGATTTCTTTTTGAAAAATCTTGACCATCTGACAAACTTCTTTCTTCTTCACTCAGATTGTTGTGCATAAAACTGCAAATGCTGGAGATTTTATTCAAATTTACTTCATTTTGAGTTTATGTGAATTTTATAAGTGAGTATAATATGAAAAGCTCTTTACATCACAATTAAAATAAATCCCAAGTACATTCTCTAGGTATCATTTGATTAATAATCAAGTTGGTCTGACAAATATTTATGATTTGAATGGTAGGAAGCCAGAGGAGTTTGAAAAAGGCATTATGAAAAAAATTAATCTTCAAAATGTGGGTTCTTGAACATGAACAAGAGAAAAATCTAAACAATTCTTATAATTTACACTAACCTGGGGCATTACAAAACATAAGAAAATGTTTATGGAGTAACAGCAGTAACAAGTAATAAAAATTAATAATTACAGCTAGCCTGTATAGAATACTTACTATATACCAAGAACTGTGCTCAGAGTTTATATGCAGTATTCCATTTGAACTTCCTAAGTCCCCAATGAGGCACTAACCATTATTAACCCTATTAATCAGATGAGAGGCCAAGATTGAGAGTTGAAGTAACTTGACTGAGACAAGTAGTAGAGCCAGGGTTTGGACTCAGACTAATCTAGAGCCCACTTATCATTGTCATAAAATTTCAAAGTAATTTCATCTGAGACAAATAGCACTAACAAACACATGAAACACAGACAGAATTTAAGATGAGGGAAGCTTCACAGTTAGCAGCGAAACCCACTCATCATTTAACTAAAAAGAAAACAAGGCCAATGAGCCCTCTTTCTCCCAGGCAGAAAGGGACTTGTATCCTTGGATCCTCAGCCAGGTTTATCATGGACGGCCCATGTATAAGGGAAACCTCAGATTTCTGGATGACATAAAGGCTCAGACTTTGGGTGGGATTACTGCTTTCAATCTAGTTGAGTCATGACATGATATCATGAGTCTCTTAAAACATCTTAATTCCTCTGCTCCCCCGATAGCTAGTCATCCAAGGTCATTAATTGTTATATTGCGATGGTACAATTATTTTGCTGTTCTTGGGTGTCAAAAGCCATGTGGAAATTCTTCTTAAAATGAGGGCTTCTTAATATGTGCATTATTTAAAGATCTTCAATTTACTGAAAGTTCATTTTCAAATTTCATTAAATGTAGACATTTGCCTGACATATAGAATACATTCATCTATTTAAATGTGGAAAGACACTGAAATAATTTTATGGCCCTACTTTTTTCAAGGAGTCCTGACATGGTATTAGAGGATAAGCACTGTATTGCTAACGGTAAAGTCGGTGCTTCAAACTTACCAGCAGTTCCTATTCAGGGATGCTATGAGTCTGAAGTCACTCGAAGGCACTTAACACCATCAGCAGTGGCAACAACTTATTTTCAAAGAATGCATTCAATGTTAAGGAATGTCTGACAACACATGCCATGCAACTCTGTAGGTTTAGTCATGTAATTCTTGTGATTAATATCTATGTTCTTCATGTAGGAACACATTTTCTATTTTATATATGATACAATTCTTAGCGAATCAATTTGTTGCAGTGTGTGTGTATATGAGAAAGGTTTCTAAAATTTCATGGAAAAATTCCATTATCTTATAATTCCATTTTTCTAAGAACTTTCAGAAGCCTCCTCATATGTGTGTGGGAGTTGTGAGTACGGATCATGTTACAGCTAGAGACAGCCTCAGCAACAGGGGAATGTTACTTCACAGATTTCAAGTATCTATTAGCAACTGATAATGCTAATTAAAAGGAGCTCTGGTAGCGTAGTGGTTACGAATCGGGCTGCGAACCTAAAGGTCAGCGGTTCGAAACTACCAGCCGCTCCGCAGGAGAAAGATGAGGCTTTCTACTCCCGTAAGGATTTACACCCTCGGAAACCCT
>NW_006408557.1:4244018-4245523 GCF_000296735.1 Chrysochloris asiatica
CCATCTCTTTGAAGAATGTTGTTGGAATCTGGATTGGGATTGCATTATATGTGTAAATTGCTTTGGGCAGTACTGGCATTTTCACAATATTAAGTCTTCCTATCCAGGATTATGGTACATTCTTCCATTTTTGTAGGTCTCTTTTGGTTTCTTGTAGTGGTGTTTTGTAGTTTTCTTGGTACAGGTCCTTTATTTCTCCAGTTACATTTATTCCTAGATATTTCATTGGGAAGCTATAGTAAATGGTATTGCTCTCCTTCCTAATGTCCTTTTCAGTGCTGTAGTTTTTGGTATAGAGCAATCCAACTGATTTTTGTATGTTGATCTTATATTTTGTCACTTTGCTGAATCTTCCAATGATGTCTAGTTGCTTTTATACTGATTCTTTGGGGTTTTCTATGTATAGGATCATATAGTCTACAAATAGAGTTTTACTTCCTCTTTGCCAATTTGGTTGCCTTTAATTTCCCTGTCTTGCTGTATAGCTCTTCCTAAAACTTTCAGCACAATATTGAATAGGAATGGTGACAAAGGGCATCCTTGTCTGGTTCCTGCTCACAGAGGAAAGGCATTCAGTTTCTCTCCATTGAGAGTAATGTAGGCTATTGGTTTTGTATATATGTTCTTAATTATGTTGAGGAATTTCCCTTCAATTCCTACTTTGTTGAGTGTTTTTTATCAGGAATGGATGTTGGATTTTGTCAAATGGCTTTTTTGCATCAATGGATATGATCATGTGATTATTTTCTTTTTTCTTATTTATATGGTGGATTACATTGATCATTTTTCTAGTGTTTTTGAACCATCCTTGCATCCCTGATATGAATCCCACTTGATCACGAGGTATTATCTTTTTGATGTGCTGCTAGACTCTGTTGGCTAGGATTTTGTTAAAAATTTTTGCTTCTATGTTAATGAGGGATATTGGTCTATAGTTTTCTTTCTTAGTGACGTTCTTCCCTAGTTTTGGTGTGAGGGTAATGCTTGCTTCATAAAATGCATTAGGAAGTTTTCCATCCTTCTCTATATTTGGGAATAATTTGAGAATTGTGACAGCTCTTCCCAGAACGTTTGGTACAACTCACCAGTGAAGCTATCTGGGCCTGGACTTCTTTTGGTTCAGAGTTTTTTGATGACCTGATCAATTTCTTCTTTTGTTATCAGTCTGTTCAGGTTTTCCACTTCACTCTGTGTAAGTTTAGGTAGGTTGTGTTTTTCTAAAAATGTATCCATGTCTTTTAAGTTTTCAAATTTGTTGGAGTACAACTCTTCATAGTATTCTGTTATTATCCTTTTAATGTCCTTTGGTTCCATTGTGACATCGCCCATGTGGTTTCTAATGTGTGTTATTTGTGTCTTCTCCCTCTTTTCTTTAGTTAGCTTTAGTAATGGTCTGTCCATTTTGTTAATCCTTTCAAAGAACCAGCTTCTTGTCCTGTTGATTGTTTCTATAGTTTTTCTGTTTTCTATCTCATTTATTTCTGCTCTAATCTTTATTATTTCTT
>NW_006408557.1:4245623-4251730 GCF_000296735.1 Chrysochloris asiatica
CTCTAGTCGAGTTCTGATTATCAAACCACAAGGCTAGGTCAAATGGGTACTATCTGCAAGTTTGGGTGTTCTTGTGCATCCTCCCTTACTTCATAGAAGCTGGATGCTTCACTCTCAGCTCTAACCCTCTGTGCCTATGTCCTTGTCCATGGGCTCACATGTCCCCAGGTCTCATCAAACTTTGGACCAACCATCCCGTCCTCTTCTCATGCTCATCTCCAGGTCAACGGGAGTCAATGGACTATGGTTGAACTCAGCCCATTTCTTCATTGCTGCCTTTCCCCCTCTTCCACTCACCAGTAGACCAATGTGGTCATCAGCAAGCTTACATGCCTGTTCATGTGTTCCCTTTGAGTTTCACTCTTGAACAAGGGTTTGTCCTGAAGGAACTTGATTGCTTGCCTTGATGGGTTCCCGGCAAACAGCTTGCTTATTCTTGTAGTAGCCAGTAATATTGACATTTTTGTTTGGGGTTTCTCCTGATGATCCTTCTTTGAAGAGGTATCTTCTGTTCCTCTAGCTGTTCCAGGCTGGCCTGATTGTCCTTTCTTTTGGGAATGTCCCACCTCAGAAGGTTCTGGATGGGGCTCAGAATTCCACCCTAAGGTCCTATACACAGCAAAGGCTTTGCAAGAGGCCCTATTTCACTGGGCAATTTCTAGAACTCCTTTTAGGTATTCCAATTGGTTATAGGCTGAAGACAGGCCTATTTATTTACTTTTAATATTTAATATTTCTTTTGGTGAAAATAAATACATCAAAGCCTTCTCCCATTTCTGTTTCTATATGTAATATCTGTGACATTGATTACATTCTTCATAATGTTATTAACATGTTCGTTGCTTCTGTTCTGTTTGACTTTCATTTACTTGAACTCCTTTGTCCTTAAACCTCTTAATCTATGCTTTAAAATCACTGTTGATCCTTTGATCTTAAATACACAGTTTTCTTTTGTTAAATGAAATACTCAAGGGTCACAATCTTTATTCTTTTTGCTAAATAGTTAGTTGAAAGGTGACTTCTAGGGGTGGTTTCAATTCAAGTTTTAAAAAGGAACTTAGAGCCACAGACTCAGGGACTCCTCCAACCTCAATAAGTATAGTAAGGCTGGATTCCTTAATAATGTGAGGTTCTGTCCCACTTTTTCTCCCTTTATAAAAAATCAGAATTCATTTATTTTGTCCCATATGAGAAGATTCTATAGTGGTAGCATGGTACCAGCTAGTCATTCTGGTCGCAAAGTAGAGGAGGCAGTGGTTCATGGAAACCATTTGTCCCACTGTTTAGTTCCTCCTGCATTTATTTTCTATTTAAAAGTAGCAAGATCTTCCCTAGGATCATCAAGGGAGAAGAGCACAGGTGGAATGAGAGACCTTATCCAGAGAAGCAGCAACACCAGAGACGGAGGCAGAGATGGGGACGTGGAGAGACGGAGCAGCTGATGATCCTAGATTCATGGGAAGTGAGGGACTACGAGATGGAGGCCAGGAGGCACACTTGCAGAATGTGCCCTTTGGTAGTGTAAATTATTGTATATGCCTGAGTGTTTTTTTTTTTTTTTAAAAAGAGCTAAAGCGAATAGAGAGAAACATTTTTAACTGATGGTACATGGAGGGGATTATAATCATTGCAATGAAACAAGGTGCATGATTTGTTGAATGTAAAACTGATGATCTGCCCTGTAAACTTTTATTCAATCCACAATAAAAACCTTAAAAAAAAAGGAGAGAGTACCAAGATCTTGAGTTTCTTGAGTTTAACACTAGACAAGTAAACATGTACTGTGTCACATTGTAAAGCATTACTTAGGTATGCTTTTGCGGTCCTGATGTGGCACTTGTAGGATAAGCACTAGACTACTAATGGCAAGGTCAGCCGTACAAACTCCCTAGCCACTCCTCATTAATCACATACAGGGTCACGATGAGTCAGAACCAATTTGACAGCACCTAACAACAACATGGGTGCTGTTAAAGTTCAAGGAATTCTTTATTATGAGTACAAGTCACAGTTTTTCTTCAAGCAGCAAAGAATTTTATATTTAGAAGGGGACACTGATTATACATCATAGCAGGAGGTAAAAAACATGAAAAGTGGCATATTCCAAGAACTTTTCTGAAGCAACTCCAGTAGAGCAAAATGCACACGACATTTCAGGCCAATTTGAGATGCATTTTGGAATAGTTTTATTTAGAAATTACAAGTCAAGAAGAAGTATATAACTTAGTAGCTTCAATTATATTTCTGTGTATAATAAGCATCTTTTAATATGAAAATTCAAATAAATATTTTAATGAAGTAATATTCTTGTGTCACACAATACATGCCATTTTCCATTGTTGGTAAATAGAGTCAGGTCCTCAGCCAAAAGAAATAGACAGAGCATAGACTATATTTTAAATATTCAGATTAGAATCTTCCTTGGCTCATGCAGGTTGTCTCTTTCAAAAGGGACAAATTATGGAAATTCACAGGAAATGACATTAACATCCACTCAGCTCACTATCCAACACTGCAAAGGGATATGAATGGTGCAAATCTGAAGGGAGTCATAAACATTTCTCCCTAAACACTCTAATTATGTAATGGATGGATGAGTTCAGTATACGCTCGATTATGACAAGGTCAAACCTAATGCCCATATTCAAGCTTTGCTTCTACAATATCAGCAAATTTGTTTTATAAAAAGATTTAACAAATTTACCAATTCTATTTTTATTCCTAGTAGAGCACTTATTTCTAATCCTTCATTTTCCCAACTATGTATGTCATGATAGGTTATAAGATTTCTGAGACCATAACTCTTTACAAGAGCAGACAGCCTCATCTTTCTCCCATGGAACGGCTTGTGGTTCTGAACACTGACCTTTTGGTTAGCAATTTAACACTTAGCCCACAGCCCCAACAGCGCTCCTTAGGTGCAATTAAAATATACTATTTATTAAGCACTTACCGTAGAGTACTAGAAGGAGCTCTGGTAGCGTGGTGGTTACAAATTGGGCTGTTAACCTCAAGGAAGGCAGTTCAAAACTACCAGCTGTTCCATGGGAGAAAGATGAGGCTTTCTGCTCCTGTAAAGATTTACAGGCTTGGAAACCCTGTGCAGGGTCACTATGAGTCGGAACTGACTCCACAGTACTTAACAACAACAACAGAGAGTACTGGAGGGGCCTTGTAGGATAAGCACTGGACCACAAAGTCGGTTTGAACTGCAAGGTTGGTGGATTAAACCCCAGCTGCTCCTCAGAAACCCGACAAAGGGCTGCTATGAGTTAGAACTGACTTGGCAGCACTTTACAACAACACGAGAGCCCTGATGCAGTGCAGTAGGAAAAGTACTGGAGGAAACCAACTCGACAGCATTTAACAAGGTCAGCCATTCAAACCCATCAGTCATTCCTCAGAAATCCTACACAAGGATTCTATAAGTCGGAACTGAATCGACATCACTTGACCACATATGTCCTACTGGCTAGAACATAGGGATCTGGGACAGGCGAGATGGTAAAAATGTTACATTTTCTAAAATGAACCATATTATAAGAAATATGAAATAAAAGTAATCTGTGTGAGCAGGTACAATAAATAAGCAAAACATGTTTATATTCATCTCCAGATGGTGAAGTGTACCTATGCACTGAAGGTACCTTGTCTTTATACCATGCTACCATCGAAGGCTTAGGAAATACAGCTGTACTGCATTCTTTAAGACATGGTCACACAAGCTTCAATATACCCTAACTATCCCAGTCAACAGTAAAATAACAATTTGATATGAAGAAACCAGAAAACTCATATCAGGAAACAGAGAAAAAGGTTTTCAAATAAAAGAGCATTTAAAAGTTTTTAATAAATTCTTTTTGAGAGTTGTTATTTTTTTTTAATGTTTTATTATGAATTATGTGATAGTTTACATGGGAGAACATTAGCTTTACATTCATCCTACTGTATGTCATTTCAATGCCATGGTTACAATCCCCTCCATGCATCATCAACCAACCAAAGGGTATACCCTGCAAGCCTGCCCCCACAGCTGGCAGCACACAGCCCCTCTCCCTCTCTGGGTCTAGAGTTCACAGCCATTCCATCTCTGGCGTCATTGTTTCTCTGGGTAGGGCCCACACTCTGCTCTTCTCCCTTGATGGTCCCAGAGACCTCTGCTACGGACTGCAAACTCAGTCATTTCCCTCCTTTTACCATAAAGCATCTACCTTTACATTTCCAACCCTCACAGTAAGTCCTGATAACAATTATTCACGATTGTACAACAAGAGACCTATGCCCATCTACTTTTATCAGCCTTGCCCAGACAGACTGAATACTACTCAGTGGAGATTCTACCTTCTTCTTTGCCCTCTGGATCTAGGCTCCCTCTTGAAAGCTTCTTAGCCAGTCACTTCTTGCCTTTGTAGCCCCCCTATTTTGGGTAGTCAATGTGCAAGTTGCCCATCCTGGTATACTCTGTGTATGGAGGGGTGGGACTGATCCTCACTGTAAAGATTTGTTCCCTCTTTTGAACTACTGCATCTATAGGTGCAGGTCAAGTTCATGAAATTGTATCAGAATACTCTTTCCTCTTTTTTCTTCTTCTAGTTGAGATCTGATCATCCAGTCATTGAAGCCAGGTCAAGTGGGTATTATATCCAAGTGTGGATATTCTTATGCATATGCCCTCTCTTCTTAACAGCTGGACACTTCACTTTTGACTCTAGTCCTCTGTGGCTATGTCACTGAATATGGGCATAGAGTCCCCAGGTCTTGCCACACTGCTGGTCAACCTGGTCTCCACCAGGGTTCACAGGAGTCTATTGAACGTTGTAGGGCTTAGGTCGCAGCTTCATTGCTGTCTGTCGCTCACCTCCCCTTATCAGTGATGAACGTGGTCACCAATCAGAGTGCATGTCTGCTCATGTATTCCCACTGAGTCTTAGTCTTGGAAGGGGGTTTGCCTTGAGAGGACCTGAACACTTGCCTTGATATCTCCTGGGCAATCAACTTGCTTGTTCATGTAGTAATCAGTTGGACTGCCATTATTGTTTTGTATTTTTCCTGTCTGTCTTTCTTTCAAGAAATATCTTCTGTTCTTCTAGCCTCTCCAGGCTGGTCTGCTTGTCCTTTCAAGTGGAAATTTCCCACCTCAGAAGATTCTGGAGGTGGTTCAAGAGGCTCCACAACAAGCCTCCTTCACTGGATACTTTAGAGCCCCATTTTAGGTATTCCAATCAGTTATAGGCAGAAGACAGACTTACAAGCTTTCTATGGTGACATTTTGGCTATTCTTTTCTCTCCCCTCAAGTTTCTATTTTATAATGTTATGCCAGGGAAACCAAGATTCAAAAGACAGCCATGCATCTTAACATTATTTTCCCCCCTTTTCCCCATTCCAACCATGTCTCAATCGCTGTATCCCTGAGCCCTGTTGTTCCAAGGTTGGGCATACATTATTATTTGCCTCTGTCCCACTTAGTCCATGCAAACCTGCCTAATTGTTTTCCCATCAGCCTTGTTCTTCCATTCCCCTCCCCTTCTTATGTCTTGCCTCCCTCCCTAGCACCAAAACTACCCTGTATCTATTCCCTACCCTGTGCTCCACTTTCCCCTCCCTCCATTCACCCCACCCCCCAGCATTCAGGTAATCAGCAAAGAACCTCCACTCCCCGCTTTAGTATGGGTTCTTTTTCTTTTACAGTAGTGGTCCTATGCAGTATTTCTCCTTTTGTGACTGACTTATTTCACTCAATATAATGTCCTCAAGGTACATCCATGTTATGTATTATCTTACAGCTTCCTTGTTCTTCAAGGTAGCATAATATTCCATTGTGTGTGTGTATCACAGTTTGTTTATCCATTCTTCCGATGATGGGCATTTAGGCTGTCTCCATCTTTTTGCTATTATAAATAGTCCTGTTACGGACATGGTGTGCATATATTTACTCATGTTATGGCTTATATTTCTTGTAGGTAAATGTCAAGTAGAAGAATTACTGGATCATAAGTTATTTCTATATCCAACCTTTTGAGGAAGCGCCATATTGCTTTCCAGAGAGGTTGGACCATTTTGTAATCCCACCAGCAATGCAGGAGCGTCCCATTCTCTCCACATCCTC
>NW_006408557.1:4253932-4265593 GCF_000296735.1 Chrysochloris asiatica
AAAGAACCAGCTTCTTGTCCTGTTGATTGTTTCTATAGTTTTTCTGTTTTCTATCTCATTTATTTCTGCTCTAATCTTTATTATTTCTTTTCTTTTGATGGCTGTAGGTTCCCTCTGTTGGTCTAATTGTTGGAGATGCTGTGTTAATGTATTAGTTTTGGTTCTTTCTTCTTTGTGGATGTGTGCATATATTGCAATAAACTGTCCGCTAAGCACCACTTTTGCCATGTCCCAAAGATTTTAGTATGTTGTGTCTTCATTCTCATTTGTTTCTAGGACCTTTGTGACTACCCAGTCACTTTTCAGGAGGGTGTTATTCAGTTTCCATGTATTTGATTTCATTTCCTTGGTCTCCCTATTGTTGTTTTCTAATTTTGTAGCATTGTGGTCTGAGAAGAGGCATTGTAGTATTTTGATATTTGTAAATTTATGGAGATTTGTTTTTGGCCTAACACATGGTCTATTCTGGAGAATGTTCCATGTGAACTTGAAAAAATGTGTATTGTACTGTTTTTCAGTTAAATGCTCTGTACACATCCATGAGGTCCAGTTGGCTGATTGTGTTTCTTTAGTTCTTCTGTATCTTTGTCAAGTTTCTTTCTGTTTTTTTCTATCCATTTTTGAAAGTGGTGTATTAAAATTGTACACATAATTACTGCAGATTCGTCTATTTCTTTTCTAATCTATTAGAGCTTGCTCTATGCATTTTGGAGCTCTTTCATTGGAAGTATAGATATTTATTATGGTTATGTCATCTTGTTCAATTTTCCCTTTAATCATGAGGTAATGTCCATCTTTATCTATTATGCTGGATTTTGCCTTAAAGTTTATTTTATCAGAGATTAGTACTGCCACTCCTGTTCATTTTTATTGCAATTAGCTTGGTATATTTTTTTCTATCCTTTGACTTTTAATCTGTTTTTGTTTCTGTGTGTAAGAAGTGCTTCTTGAAGACAGCATATTGAAGGATCTTGTCTTCTTATTCACTCTGCCACTTTCTGTCACTTAACTGGTGCATTTAATCCATTTACATTCAGTGTAATTATCGATAGATATGAATTAATTGCTGCCATTATGTTTGTTTGTTTTTTTGGTAGTGTTGCTGCTTTCTTTGTTCTGTGTGTCTTCCTTTGCTGAGTTCATGGTTTTTGTGTTCTCTCTTGTGAGTTTCCTCATAGTTTTAGTGCTTCCATGTTCTTCTTGGATATTCATCTTCTTGGTATGTTGTGAAGTTTTAATTTTCTTTGAGGTTACCTTATAGTCCATTAACTGTTCCCTCCATTTAGTGCAATCTATTTTATCCTGTAACCTACTTCACTTTCTCACCATCTGGATCTCTGTTCCTATGTGTTTACCTTCTTTCACATCATAATTGTTTTGGTCATACACTGACCTTTCAGATTCTCTGAATTTGTTCTTATAGTTTTGTTCTGTTCTTGACATTCCTTTTGTCTATTTAGTTCTGGGAGGTACTGCCACTTATCTCAATTTTTAGTTGTTGTCTGTTCTTGTTGGTTCTCAGTCCACAGAACTCCCTTTAGGATGTTTTGTAGTACAGTGTTGGCTTTGGCAAAATCCCTTAGCTTCTGTTTATCCTAGAATGTTTTGATTACACCGTCGTATTTGATTGACAGCTTTGCTGGATAAAGGATTCTTGGTTGGCCGTATTTTTCTTTCAGGGTTTTATATATGTCTCCCCATTGTCTTCTTGCTTGCATGGTTTCTGCTGAGAGATCCGAGCTTAATCTGACTTTGTACGTAATGCTTTTCTTTTCCCTAGCTGCTTTCAGGATTGTCTCCTTATCTTTGATTTTGGAGAGCTTGATTATGATATGTCTCAGTGATTTTCTTTTGGGGTCTATCCTTCCTGGAGTTTGTTGAGCTTCTTGAATGTTTATCTTTTCACTTTTCAGGATGTTAGAGAAATTTTCTTCCAGCAGTTCTTCAACTATTTCCTCTGTGGGTTTTTGTGATTCTTCCTGTTGTGGAATACCGATAATTCTTAAGTTATTCCTCTTTATGTTGTCCAACACTTAGACCTTCTTCAGAATTTTTTATCCTTTTTGCTTGTTCGTCTATCTTACCGATATTGAGAGATTTGTCTTCCAGTTCACTAGTTCTGCCTGCCATCTCTTGTATTCTACTCCTTTGCCATTTGAGTGTATTGTCTTTTTCTGGTATTCTATTATTGACTGTTTGGACCTATTTCTGTAGGTTATGAATTATTTCCAATGTTCTAATTTATTTAATTGTTCCTATAGCACTTTCCTGATTTCTTCCTTATTTTTCTCAACTCCATTATAAATTGTTTTGAAATATTTTATAATTATTTTTTTGGAATTCCTTCTCAGGCATTTCCAAGGCCTGCCCTCCTTCCAGAATGCACGTCTGGTCATTTGTCTCAGACATTTTATCTTGTTTCTGGACATGTGCTGATATGTTCATCTGCTTCTGCTTCTTGGACATGTTTAGTGTTTATCTGTTGCCTTAATACTTAATTAAGTGTGTGTTTTGGTATTTTTTATGCTTTCTGATTGCTTCCAGGTAGATGTAATCAGGATGTGGGCTTCCCTTTTCATTCTTCTTATTGCTTAACTCAGAGTAACTTTCACCGTTGTTGTCTGCCTCTGTGGTGTATGGCAGTTGGTAATGTTTCTTGCCTGGATGTTGGTGTTTTATAGAGTGTGACTGTAGCTTGACTATATGGCAGCATTTTCTGTCTCTTCTTGGGTAATACAGGGAGAGAAAGAGTCCCCCAAAGGTAAAATGGGGAGCATAAAACAGCAAAATAGCAACTGAAAACAAACAAACAAACAAAAAAACCCCACTACCACCACCAACAACAAAACCTGATGGATACTGTAGTCTATAATTGCAGAAAAGGGAGAGAAGAAAAAAAAAAAATGTAGCCTAATATGAGTATGACTTTAATGTCCTCTTTTAGCTTCTTGCCTTCAAGGCCATCTGATAAATTTCAAGATGCCACTCAGGATTTCATTAACTTTCAGCCTGTTTTGTTTTTAAACCCTCTTTTCCTCTCCACACCCCTTGGTCTGGCCTTTTCCCTATTAAAAAAACAGTTTAGGGCCGGCTCTTGGGTTGAGATTATCTGTATGCATGCGTGGCAGAAGAACCCACCAGTGGTGGGGGTGGGTGGTGTCCACTCGCTCAGGCACCCCCTCTAGTCACCAAAATGGAGGTGTGCAAACAGTGGGGCGGGGGGGCAATGAATAGATACCAAAAAGAAAAAAAACAAAAATCAGAACATAGCAAAACCGACAAAGTGTATTGTCCACCTTTGCTCCAAGGCTCCCGTGGCATTATTCCATGGTGGGTCTGTTCCCCAACTTGGTCTTGCCATTTGTTCTCACCCACGTTGTCAGCTCTGGGCTGCCAAGCCCAACAGATTTAAAAGTATGCGATTTCTTACTTCTGCTACAAGTTCCACTAGCTATAAGCCTATGAACTTTAAAAATATTCCTACCTATGTGGTTCAGAGTTTTGGGGCTCTGCCCTGAATCTGCTTTGCCTGGTATTCTGTGGTCTTGCTGATGGCGAACTTCATTGCACCTCTACCCTATCTGCCATCATGCCTCGCCTCTCTTAATATAATATATTCTTGGGGTTATAGTATCTGCTGTGATAGTTAATGTTACATTGTTACATGTCTACTTGGCGAGAACATTCTGCTCAATATTTTGTGTCTGTCTTCCATTTTTTGATCTGGTAGTTATCCTCCATTTTGTGATGTTATATAATTATCCTCAATTTTATGTACTGCAAACCATAACCTCTATATATTAATGAGGCCAGGTCACTGTGGGGTGAAGCCTGATTCACAACCTTACAAGAGGATGCGACTGAAGTCACACCTTGGCTGAAGTCCCACCTTATTCAAACTATATTCTTACAATCAACAGGTCAGACAACAGGCTATTGACTCATGGACCTGTGGAAGCTGTTGAATCCCAAAACTGGCAGGTCTGACAGCCAACTGTTAGCTAAAACCCTAAACAGATGACAGCGAGTCAGATGCAAAATTCATAGGAAATGAGACGCTGATTGCTCCCTTTCCATCAGAGTAAGGCTGTGACTGGAGTTCTCCTGTGGCGCTATAGCATAAGCACTGGACTGTTGACTGAAAGGTCAGTGGCTCAAGCCCACCAGTCACTCCTTGGCAAATCGACTCAATAGCACTTAACAATACAGGTGCGATTTTGTAAAGGTACTTGAGTGAGGCGTCACTTAAGAGTGGGACTTGAGTAAGTGTGGGACTCAAGATACACCCCACAACAATCCTGCCTCATGAACATATAAAGGTTTTGGTCTACAATTATAAAATGGGGAATAATTACATAATATCTTAAAATGGATGATAACTCTATCAGATCATAATCAAACAATACTGTGAATTATGGCCTAGCCAAATTGACATGTAACGTTACCCATCACAATAGGTACTTTAACCCCAAGGATGTCTAAAACTAAAAGAAACATTTCTGCTTCCTGGTTTGAATTTTCTGATTTCTTCATGTCAGACGGTTGTTAAGCCCTGACCTTGACAGGAGTGGTCTGGGTATGCCGACATTGTGGCCAAACATCTAAGCAAAATTCAGTTCAGTTGTATTTCCCAAGCCTTCAAAAGTAATGTGGTGTACAAGTCCCTTTGCTGCATAAGTCAACTTCATCGTATGGAGATGAATATAAACATGTCTTGGCTATTTACCATACTAATAATTTGTACCTGCTCACTCAAGAAGGCATTATCTTATTTCCAAGGTTGGGACATAGCATGTATCTTATGAATTATTAAAAATATTGTCATCTTTCCACAAATCATGAAAGGGCACCCCTCACTGGGCCACAGTTTAAACCCACCTCAGAAACCATACACAGGGTCGCTATGAGTCAGACTGACTTGATCGCACTTAACAACAACACTCTAATCAAATTCTAACCAAATTCATAATGAAATCACTATTTCCAAAAATATGTAAAAAGGTATTATCTAGAATGACTTCACAAGTCCCACAATGTAAATGTTTATGATTATATTATAACGCTGCAAAATGTCAATATGGAGTAAAGCTGATGTTCTCCCATGTAAACTATCACTCAATTCACAATAAAAACTTAAAAAAAAAAAAAAAAGTTAATATGGAGTCCTGGAGTGGCACTGTAGAATAAGCACTGGGCTGTTAACTGCACAGTCGGTGGTTCAACCCCTATACAAGGTTGCTATGAGTTGGAACTGATTCAAAGGCAATTAATAACAACAACAAATGCTAATATAACAAACTTTGCATGTATTTATGCTCTTCTGATTCAGAAACACATTACAATTAAGAAAATTTTACACAGGTTGAATATGTAGATTTCGTAACTGTTGTACTGCAGTTGAGTTAGGGTTTAAAACTCTTGGAAAACAAGAGTGGATCCAGAAGGAGCTTGCTAAAGTTGTGTGGATAATGGCATAAATACTATACCACTGGCTTCCACAGGTATTATCCGAAACCTTAATTCTTTAGGAATAGCAAATGAAACTCTTATTGTAGAACCATATTTTACCTCCAGGAAAAACGTGTGTGCTTAAGTGAGAGAAGTGACATGAAGAATCTGAATACAGTTAGCTACTTCTACTGTGTAGTGACTTGAGTATGGATTACATCTCAATGTCAAGACAACAAAACTCCTCACCACTGGACCAATAAACAACATTCTTATCAACGGAGAAAAGATTGAAGTTGTCAAGCACTTCATCCTTCTTGGATCAACTACCAACACTCATGGAAGCAGCAGTCAAGAGATCAGACGATGTATTGCATTAGGCAAAACTGCTGCACAAGATCTTTTTCAAGTGCTGAAGAGCAAAGATGTCAGCTTGAGGAGTAAGGTGCACCTGACCCAAGCCATGGTATTTCCAGTCACTTCATATGCATGCGAAAGCTGGACAGTTAATAAGGAAGACCACAGAAGAATTGATGCCTTTGAATTACGGTGTTGGAGGAGAATACTAAAAGTACCATGGTCTGCCAAAGAACCAATAGATCTGTTTTGGAAGAAGTGCAGCTAGAGTGCTCCTTGGAGGCCAAGATGGCCAAACTTCATGTCTCATACATTGGACATATTATCAGGAGGGACCAGTCGCTGGAGAAGGACATCATGTTTGGTAAGATGGAGGGTCAGAGACAAAGAGGAAGAGCCCCAGTGAGATGGATTGGCCAGGTGGCAGCATCATTAGACTCAAGTGTGGCAACAGTAGTGAGGTTGGCCCAGGATCAGACATTGTTTTGTTCTGCTGTGCATAAGGTTGCTATGAGTCAGTGCCAACTCGATGGCACCTAACAATAACAACAACTGTGTAGTGAAATCTGAATGTGAGTTTCATTGTATCCTACCTTGGATCATAAAGGCAACTGGAGACATTATCATGAGTAATATATATGGTCATGCAACACTCATATTTGCTGTATGCTCCTTATAATACAAAATACTAAAGACTAGGATTTATAACATAGAAAAATTATGCTTTTTTTACTCAAGAGTACAGTTGAATTTACCTATTGAATATTTATTCTTTGCTGAAACTGTGTACTAGTTATGCAGTGCTGGCTTTTCCCAACTATGGCATCCCTCTACTGTCATCTTTAATTCTATTCTCTGATCTTTATGATCATTCATCTATTTTTCTCATCAAGGATATATAAGAAAATTGTGAATGGGACAGCTAATGTAACAATGTAAGATATACTAGCTGGAAAACTATATAAAAAATTATCAATCAGATATTAGAAGATTACCATGGTATTTCTTGGCATAGATGAGTGAGTGTCTTCAATGCTACATCAGGTTGTTGACAATTTCAATCTGTCTTCCATCAATTCCTGGAGCCTCATTTTTCAACAACACCTTAGTGCAGTTTGGACTTCTTCCTTCAGTATCTGTGCTTTTTTAATCATATGCTACCTCTTGAAATGACTGAACATCAACCATTTCTTTTTGGTACAGTGACTCTCTACATTCCTTCAACTTCTTTGTTGTTGTTTTTTTGCATCATTCAATATTTTGCCTACAGAATCCTTCAAGGTTTGAATTTTTTCTTCGGGGGTTTCAGCTTGAATAATGCTGAATGTGCTCTTCCCTTTTGATAGTCTAACTCCAGGTCTTGGCACAGTTCATTATACAACTTTACTTGGTCTTCTCCAGCTGCTCTTTGCAATTTCTGTTCATCTCTTTTACTTCATTTCTTCCATTTACTTTAGCTTCTTTCTTAAACTTTAGTTTCAGAGTCTCTTTGGACACCTGTTTTGGTCTTTTCTTTACTTTCCTGTCACAGACACCACTGTACTTCAAAACAGATCTAGAAATGTTCTTTGTTGACAATAAATGTGATGCCTTTCCTCTTCAATTTCTCATTCTTGGCATAAGCCATATGATTGTCTGATTCAAAGTGGTCAATACGAGTACATTTCAAAGTTCACTAATGCCTAGGATATCAATCTTTAGGCATTCCTTTTACATTTTTGACTTCCAATTTTCCCAGATTTATACTTCATACATTCCTTTTTGTGACTATTAATGGATGTTTGAGGCCACTTCTCCTCATTTTGAGTTGTGCCTCAGTAGCAATGAAGGTCCCAAAAGCTTTACTCCATTCACATCTTCATGGTCAGCTGCTTTGAGGAGGCAGTTCCTCTCCAGTAGTATTTTGAGGGCCTTCTAGTACTATATCTGACAATGATCCTGTGCCATTCATAATGCTTTCATCTTCTGGCATGACATCTGAAAAAATTCTGCTGCTATCATAAGGTTCTCATTGGCTAAACATTCGGAAGTCGTCTGCCTCCCCCTCTTTGTCTGTCTTAGTCTGGAAGTGCCACTGAAATCTGTCTACCATGGATGACCCTACTGATATTTCAAATATTGGTGGCATAGCTTCCAGCATCACAGTAACATGCAAGCCACCACAGTATGACAAACTGACTCTGACTTATAGCAAACCTATCTAGGGTTTCTGAAACTGTAGCTATTTAAAGGTGCATACAGCCTCATCTCAGGTGGAATGGGTGACTTTGGAATAGCAGTCCAGTGTTTATCCTACAGTACCGCCACGGCTCTTGGGGGGTGGGAGGCTCCTTCATTTAGAGACTTGAAATTTAATAGGGCACATATACCCAAGTAACAGGAGAATATAAGCAGAGTGACTCAGGTTCAGAAGAAATAAAAAATAAACAGGAAATATATATCCTGATCTTTTATAGGAATTTGAAGGGGAGGAGAGTTAGTGTAAAATAATAAATAAAATAGAGAAATCAGGGACTGCAAAGGAATAGTCAAAAAACATGAAAGGAGGAAGAAAAAGGCAATTCACTGAGGAAAAAGACTGCAGGGCGAGCGTCACTATTTTCACATCTCTTATTGTGATGGGAGGACAATCTAAACCCATGGATCCTTATAGGAAGCTTGATGCATCATTAATGGACTCTGTTATACAACTGTCCTAATCGCAACTAAAATGGAGGATGTCAATGAAGGTCACCGCCAGTCTGGGCACTTTTTCAGACGACACAAATTAGCCTGTTGGAATCTCACAGGCACACACAGATTCCAAGTCATCGTACAATCAATCAACACTGAAGCCAAACACAATCAGAAAGGCTTTAATTGCCTCACAATAACCAGTGGACTCAAATTTACAAAGCATCAATTTCAAGCAAATGAAGCAAGGTGGTGTCAAAGTCATTTGATCAGTGCTTTGCTAACCACTATTTCATTATATGGTAGATATTTAAAATACTTACATTTCAATTTTAGAGGTCTGCAGGCCTGATATTTTCATATATCTCAATTCACTAAAAAACCAGAAATACATGTAGTTTGGAACCCTCATCCATTGTTGGTTGGAATTTAAGGTGGTACAGCCATTGTGACAAACACTCTGACAAAAACTCTACTGCCCAATGACCCAGCAATTCCACTCCCCGGTATTCATCCAAGGGATCTAATACAAGTGACATGAACACACATATGCTCTCTCATGTTCACAGCAGCACTATTCCCAATAGCAAAAAGATGAAAATATCAACTGCCTATCAATGGATAAGCAAAATGAAGTCTTACTCTGCGACAAAGAAAAATGAGTTCCCAAAACATCTTGGAACCTGGATGAACCTGAAGATTATATTAAACAGAATAGGTCACAGGTCAAATGGCAAAAGAACAAATATTGTATGTTCTCACATGAAATACTATGAACAGGCAAATATATAGAAAGTAATGTTCATTAGTGATTATGGGGAGAGGGAGAAAAATTCATTTTCTAGACAGCTGTTGTTGAGTGCCATTGAACTGGTTCTGACTCATAGTGCCCCTGTATATGGTTTCCGAGGAATGGCTGGTGGATTTGAACCGCTGAACTTGTGGTTAGCAGTCCAGTGCTTATCCTACAGTGCAACACCAGGACTCCATTTAGACAGTAGATATATGCTATGTCTACTGTCTAAATGGAGTCCTGGTGCTGAAGATGGGAAAGGCAACACCCACTGAGGGTGAGGTGTGCAGGGCCTAATGTAAATAAATGATGCCACTAAATTTACACACAAAAAAGAGATTTTTTGGTAATTGCTACAGCACATGTAATTTTGAAAAAAACACAACAGCCACAAGAAAATTTATGTATGGAAATATACATATGTGTACAGGTGTAATTGTACGTAAGTATTTATATATGTACACATATACATATATAAGGAGTTTTGGTAGCATAGTAGTTATGAGTCAGCGTGCTAACTACAAAGTCAGCAGTTCAAAACTGCCAGCTGTTCCATGGGAGAAAGATGCTCCCATAAAGATTAATAGCCTCGGAAACCCTATGCAGGGTTGTTATGAGTCAGAACCAACACCACGGTCCAACATCACCACCACTACCACCACACATATATAGTTGTAAGGAACCCTGGTAGCATGACAGATTGCAAGCTGCTAATCACAAAGTCAGCTGTTTGAATCTACCCATTGCTCTGTGGAGAAAGATGAAGCTTTTTGCTCCTGTAAAGATTTACAAGAAATCCTGTAAAGCCTCAAAAACTCTATACATGGTTGCTATGAGTTGGAACCAACTCATTGGCATGCAATCACCAGTACCACCATATATAGGTATATATACACATATTCATGTGGATATATAATCACATAAGGGGCACAATTATGGATATTTTTAGAGATAACCAAACATCTCAAGGGAGTGGCATCCTAGGTTTGAAGGATTATGACCATATATCTTTTGGGCTTCTGAGTCAATTGGCATGATATAGTTCATAAAGTTTACATTCTATATTCCAGCTTGATAAATAATATCTGGGATCTCAAAAAGCTTATGAACAGTCATCTAAGGTACAACTATTAGTATCTACATGTCTGGAACTAAAAATAAAGAAGAAAACCAAACACTCAAAGAAGAAACTAGTCTATAGGACTAAAATCGGTTGGAATCACCACCACCTCATCTATCCTGAGATCTGAAGAATTAGATGGTAGTAGATTGTTAAGTGCTATCGAGTTAGTTCCAACTCAAAGCGACCCTGTGTGGGGTTTCTGAGGACACCCGATAGGCTTGAACCGCTGACCTGTGGTTAGCAGTCCAGTGCTTATACTACAGCACCATACCAGATACTAGACTGTTGTTAAGTGCTATGGACTCACAGCAGCCCTGGTACAGGATTTTTGAGAAGCGGTTGGTGAGTTTTAACAGTCAACCCTGCAGTTCAAACCAACCTTGTAGTCCAGTGCTTATCCTACAGTGCCTTACCAGGACTCTAGGTACTAGGTTATTGTTAAGAGCTGTGGAGTTGGTTCCAACTTATAGTAATCCTGTATAGAGTTTCTGAGAAGTGGCTGGTGAGCTTGAACTGTTGACCTACGGTTCAAACCAACCAGTGCATTAACCAGCAGCACCACACCAGGACTACGGGTACTAGATTAGTCAGCTACTAAGACTGAGTGTTCTAATTTAGGCCACAGTAGATGGGCCTGAGAGAATGCAAAAGAAATGTGGAACAGAACCTCAAATTCCTAAGAAAGAGAGAAAAGAAAGACTTAACTAGACCAGATGGGATTGGAGGACTCCCCACAACTACAGTCCTGAGATCCTCTTTAAACATGGAACCTGAACTAGCCTTGAAGTCACCATTTAGCTAAGTAACTAACTGGCTCATAAAATTAAGAGAATCATTTGTACTACGTTCCTTTAAAAAATCATCCCTTACATGAAACCAAGTGGTCAAAATTACTTTATAAAGAGAAAGTAAAGGGACTGAAAAACTAGATTAATGGAAATGGAACAACCAGAACGGATATACGAAGAATGCCCATGCATGATGAAGAATGTTAACCAATGCCACTGAAAAATGTCTGTAGAAACAGTTCAATGAGAATCAAACTTCTGTGTAAACCTTAATTGGAACAATAAAATAATAGTGAAAAATATTCCGTGCATTTTTCAAAGTTTCCTTCCTAGAATCTTGTTAAATATGATTAGCTAAAGAGCCTCATCTTGCGAATTGACGGTTACTCTCAAGACCTCCGGTGTCACATTCTTGAGTCAGCTTCAAGTTTGAGTTTTTGTGAGAAGACAAGTTCTACTGTAATTTTTTTTTTTTTTTT
>NW_006408557.1:4268938-4273827 GCF_000296735.1 Chrysochloris asiatica
GCATCATTGATGGACTCAAGTGTGGCAGCGGTAGTGAGGTTGGCCCAGGATCGGACATTGTTTCGTTCTGCTGTGCATGGAGTTGCTATGAGTCGATTCCGACTCGATGGCACCTGGCAACAACAACAACCACATCTGAGTTCATTTAAAGCATGGCATTCAATAACTTCAAATTTTGCAGATGGAGAAGATAGGTTTTAAAGAGTTAGTGCAGGGATGAAAAAGGCATCTTTCCTCACAAGTGCAATGCAGGTGTTCGGAAACACTAGTGATTGGCAATGGCCTTGGCTGGAGTTACCCTTAACTCTGACCAATGACTGAACCTCTGCCAGAGAGAGAATGTAGATTTCCATATATCCATGAAAAAAGTCAATCATGTTGACCAAGTATTCTGGAATTTGTAGGACAACTGAACTCTGTTTGCCAAAACTAAATCAGAGATTTCTGCTTTCCAAGGGAAAAGCTGAACCAGATCTTGCTTAAGGCAAAGGAGATTAGTGCAGGCAGGAACCTCAGACTTTGACATCAAGACAAACAGGAGGTCACAGCATATCTGTTGAGAGAGGTTTCTGTGGTCACAGAACACACTGAGCAAGAAGACCTCAACAGAGCTCAGGAATCAAACACTGTCAGCCAAAGCTGATTTGAATCTCCTTTAGTCCAGAGAAGTAGAGCATGAAAAATGTTCAATGAGCTGAGGCGATTATCAGACAGAACCAGAGCATATGAAATTGAATGAAGCAGGAGCAAACATGCTAGCTGGGGATGAGGCTTTATGCAGTTAGCAACAGCAAGTCAGTGAACACCAACATGTTGGTTTCATTCAGGTCACCCAAAGGGTCTGGTTGAGAACAAGTCACATGTACACGAAAGTCTTTTAAAGAGCTCTCTTTAAATTTCAGCATTTCTTCTACGTCTGCTTAAATGCAGAGCTTTCTACCATCTTCATATTCAAGCCAGAACACTGAGCTTGGCAAGGAACCTAGTAACTATGCAGCTGGGAAGATTGGAGCTGTTGTCGGGTATGGTTCTCTTTGCTAACCTCAGGTCCCCTGCCTCTTCATGTGGCTGCTGCCAACCTGAGCTTTGGGGAAAAAATTCAGGGGCATGTCCAGGGGTGATGAAGGTTATTACACAAAAGGTCAGCCCACTTGAGTCACAGAGGCCACCCACATGCCTGGCTGATCACCTTTGCACCAGCCTGTAGCAGGTGATGACTGTTATCTTTATCAAGGTCTGAGAACTTGTGGTAAAAATACTCCGGTCCACTGTTTACTGCTGTTCGGGTGTTTACAAGTGACTCTGGAGAGCTGGTGGTCTCAAACCACCAAGCATGTCCAGTGCTTATCCTAGAGGGTCACATAAGTTGTTTTCTTGTTTTTGTTTTTTTAATCTAGGAATGTATGGGAAGAACAGAGTCAATCAGCAAAGGAAAGTACAAGTAAAACCTTGCAAATCACACGCCCAAATAAATGTTGGTTTGACAATCCACCAAAAAAATAGGTTAATCAATCAAGATTATTTCCTTTGTAGTAATGCCAACTCAGTCTATAATAGGAACAGGACTTTCCAAACACAGAGAAAGTACTCTGTTTCATTTCCAAATGCTGTATCTGATTCTGATTATATAATTCTGCCTTTCAAATAGAGACCAAGGGAAAGGATACTGTTACAAAAGAAAGAGTGGGCAAAGGGCCTCCACCAGGTACATACCATTCAAATAAAGCCAAAGCACTTTTAAACCTGCAGGATTCCATTTAATTTTAAGTCTATATAATAACTTGCTTTTCCTAGTAGCCATTAATCTCCCTGGGACTTCAAAATTCTAATTATACAACTCAACATTAAGAAAATTTAATCACACGAGTATGCCATAATTTAAAACGACCCTATCAATCTGAAAAATCATTACCTACCTCATATTTTAGTTTACGTTGAATAGTGCCATTGTGAAGTTTCTCATTATCCTGAAAAGAAAATAAAAAGTCCTTTGTTAAATTATAGTATTTTATAGAAGGGTTAAGTTGATTTGATTAGAAATATTTATGAGAACAAAATTCTAAAGAAACATACTTACCATTCAACAATGACACCGTCTATAGAATTTACATTCCCTAGTTGAACATCTCTGGTAGCGTAGTGGTTACGAATCAGGCTGCAAACCTTAAGGTCAGCGGTTCGAAACTACCAGCTGCTCCGCGGGAGAAAGATGAGGCTTTCTAGTCCCGTAAAGATTTACACCCTCGGAAACCCTATACAGGGTCGCTATGGGTCGGAACCGACTCGATGGCACATAACAACAACAACAACAGTTGAACATCAGAGCATGGTGGCTGTGTAGGATAAGCACTGGTCTGGGAACCACAAGGTCGGTGGTCTAAGCCCACCAGCTGCTCAGCATGAGAAAGATGAGGCTTTCTGCTCTCACAAAGATTTACAGCCTCAGAAACCCTATACAGGGTCGCTATGAGTTGGAACCGACTCCATAGCACTAACAACAATAGGTGAACATTACTTTAGCAATCTATCTGCTTGTAAGACAATTTAACCATTTATTTCTAATCTTCAAATTCTAAATTTAAAGATTTCCTTAGTACAATCCTTAATATGTATGACAGATATGAAATATATTTGTTGATAAAAATTAACTTGTCACAAATAAACATCTGAAAGGCAAAAATGTATATTTCTAATTTGGGTAATTTACAAAATAAATTAAATGCCTTACGGAAATAGGAATTGTTCTTTACATGAAATGGAAAAATAACACATGTAGAATTTTGATAAATCAAGCAGAGTATATACAACATTTTAAGATCTACTAGAAGACGAAAAATTTTAAATAAAATTTTGTCAAAAAATAATTCAAGAATAGTATTTAAAAACTATTAAACTCCATCCAAACAAGATTTGGAGTTCTGGTGTGGCATGTAAGATAAAGCACTGGACCACAAGGTTGGTTTAAAATGCAAGGTCGGCAGTTCAAACCCACCAATCACTCCTTGAAAATCCTGTATGGGGTCACTGTGAGTTAGAACCAACTTGACGGTACTTTAACAAGAAGAAGAAACCAGGATTGAATTTGCATTTTTAGAATGTTCCTTATTCAATCTGTATTTCATTGTAACATCTAAACATTCTCACTTAGAACCAGTAATAAGCCTTCACCACGACCACCACTAACTTAAGTGAATAATCATCTTGAATACAAATGATCATATGACTTGGTTCCTTCAGTTTACCTTTATTGTTTCTGCAGATGTATTGCCACCATCGCCAATCACACGATGAAAATCCTGAAGACGTCGTTGGACTTCTTCTTCAATATAGGCATTGATCCTTAAAACAATGGAACCACATGAAACATGTTGAGTTCCTTTCATTATCACTCCTTCAAAAAAGAGGACTTTCTCATTCGAAACGCCCAACACTAAAACTACCTCTGAACCATGAACATTTTTCTCCTAAGAAACCTAGTGCTAAGTGTGTTCCTCAAACCAGAAGTAAACTGACAAATAACAGAAACTTGGGGAGTGGACAGAAGACTAACTGCTCTCATCCAAAACTTCCAATGTGCTCTTAGTGGAGATTCCACAACAGATCAGGGAGAAAGCAGAGACACTGGGTTCACAAAGCTCCATGGTCTCAGGCAGACACTTCACATGCTGAGCCTCAGTTACTTCAAACATAAAATGGTAATAATTATTTTTCACAGCATAAGGTCATGAAGATAAAAAAGATAGGTGGATGTTGTCTCTGTGAATCCTTGTTAATAACATCAAACAATATCTTGCATTGTTCCTTATCTGTCTTGTCTGTCCAACTGGCCTATCTGCACTAGTTGGTAGAAATCACATTTTCAAGCCACTCTGCAGGATAAAGATGAGGCTTTCTGCTCCTGTAAAGATTTTTAAAGCCTTGGAAAGCCGATACAACAACAATACTATAGGGGTGCTATGAAGTCAGAAACAACTGGAGGCCAATGAGTTTGGTTTGGTTTTCTTTCCAAAATGCCTAGCAGAGAGGAAGCCCCAACAGATGACTTTTGAGGGAACTGTCAACTGCATACAAGAGGTTTCAAAAAGTTCATGGAAGAAATTGCAGTATCTTCTAATTGCATTTTTCCATGAAATTTCTGAAGTCCTCTTATACATAATTATACACAGAATATATGTGAAGTTGTATGATGTACAACCAGCAGCCTTCACCATTCCAGTAGTTCCTGATCTCTGGTTCAGCTGATTTGATCTTAGACTGTTTCATTCACAGGGACCCAAGAGACCAGAGAATGTTAGCTCCATCTAAAATCTTTCTAGAGGCTCAGTGTGCTCAAAGAGAAGTCTTACTAATTTCTAAGCACCCTTTGTCCCCAATTCTACAGAAACCAATTAGATGCATTATTTCACATAAACTGCTTTCCATGTTTACATCTTAGCATATTTTAAAAACAAATAATTTTTAGTTGTACAATTCTGTAACATTAATTTCATTCATGAGGTTGTGTAGCCATCATCACTATCAATTCCAAGTTTCCAATCACCTTCAACCGAAACTCAGTAGTGCTGAAGCTAGCCCTCCTCGAAATCCCTTTCCAGTAGCCATGGTAACAAAGCGAGATTTTAACCCAGGTATCCTAACTCCAATATATATATATATATCTTCTTGTTGTTGTTAAGTGCTGTTGAGTTGTCTCTGACCCATAGCAAGCCTTTATAGGGTTTCTGAGGAGCCACTGGTGAGCTGAACTGCCAACCTTGCAGTTAAAACCAACTTTGCAGTCCAGCATATTTACCTACAGTGCTACACCAGGACTCTCTCACTCACTCTCTGTCTCTCTGTCTGTCTGTCTCTCTCTGTGTCTCTGTCTCTGTGTCTCTGTCTCTGTCTCT
>NW_006408557.1:4274140-4277020 GCF_000296735.1 Chrysochloris asiatica
TATATATCCTGTTATGGCACATAACCACCACCACCATGGCACTGTAAGATAAGCACTTGAATGCAAGGTCACTTTAAACCACAAAGTCAGTGGGTCAAATTTGAGTGGTTCAAAGTTACCAAGTTGCTCATCAGAAACCCTATACAGGGTTGCTATGAGTCGGAACCAACTTCATGACACTTAACAACTATATATATATATTTAAATGAGAAAAAATTAAGTACAGCTTTTATTAATTTATGAAGATTCTGATTTTCAGTTCTGTAAAAATCGTGCAAATAAGAAAAAATATATGCAATTTCTCCTATTACTAAACTGAAATTCTGAAAAGCTATTTTTGTTTGCATTCACATGTCTCTGGAATTCTTTTTTATTTTTTTATTTTTTATTTTAACTGCTTCCTAGCCATGATAATTTGGCTTCATCTTCTAAACATATGCATAATCAATCACTTTGTACTACTGACCAAGATAAAAATGATTTTATAAAATTTTAGGTAAAGATATTATTTTAAGTAAAATATCTCAGAATAATGCTCTTAAGGTAATAAAGTGCATTACTGACCTTTCAGTACTGAAAATAAAATCAGGTGCAAATGAACCTGAGTCAAAGCCTTTACATGACCTCTATTTAAATTTGAAAGTCACAATGTGGATGGATGCAGAGCTAGATTTAAGGGGACACAGAGGTTCATGCCACTCAGGTTACATTTAAATATCCAAACACTCTACATCTCTTAATATCCAGAATTCAGATGACTCAATTTAAAATGTTCCTTTGAGCTAGATGGGGATAAGGAAAATAATCATTTTCTTAAAGGCAAAGAATAATTAAGGTGATTTATCTGGGAGCTCTACGCTATGGGACAATTTACAATGTCACTAAAAAGAAAATCACTTTTATTACAGTAACATCAGTTATATGAGGGGCTTTAAAAGTTCGTGGAAAATGGAATGAAAAGATAATAGAATTTTTCCACTCATATTTTTATGCTATTCATTATCATTTTGAAAATACTAGTATAAGTTTTAACAACAGATTTTTATCTATCTATAATCAATGACTTATATAAAATTAACTATCAGAATAAGGTCCTCCATCTTCATATAATTCAACTAATTCTACTTCTTTGTTCTCCCATTCTAGCCTTTTATTACTCCTAGGCTAGACTGATTTCCAGACCTTTTAATTCTATCTTCTCACACAAACAACTTGTACCAATACTCCTTGGATCTGGTCATCTAATTTCCAGATCGTCAATTTCCTTCTGATGACAGCCTATGCCACCACAGGTCGGGCAACAGCTGGTGAAGATGAAGCATATTTTAGGCACACACATTATCTGATGCCTTTTATAGATCATGCAATTTGATCAGTATAAGGGCCAGTGAATTATCAAATCATATTACAAATGCAGACATGACATCCAGTGAATGTCGAGTACCTGGAGTCCATTAGGGGGCCCAGATGAGCCTGAGATTTTTCAGTACTGAGTGGAAAATTAGGAGCAGCAGCCTTTCCCTCCAGGTTCCCACAATGCCATTTCTGCTTCAGGTCCTGGATTTCATGTTCTAATCTACAAACAGATGGGAGCCACACGAATTCATTTGTTAACAGTATTTCCTGAGCATCTTCTTTATGTGAGACATTGATCAGGAACCCTGGGAGGATCCAGACAAAGCTCTGTGTATAAAAATCTTTACTCTGTGGTAGCAAAGGTGCCACATATGTTTAAGACAAGCTGTGAGGTGACACTGGGCCACAAAAAGAGTTCAGAACAAGGACTGCAGGTGTCTAAAAGTTGGAGACAGAAGTCCTCAGAGGTAGATGTACATGATGCTAAGCCCCTTACTCCTGCTTCAATAGAACAATTGTCTGTTAACCACATATTGAGATTTCACTAAAAAAAAAAAAAAAAAAAAAAAAACTGACATAAGAAATCTTTGCTCTGTAGAGTTTTTAAATCACCAATCAAGAAGAACATTCATGATCTATTCAGTGGCCATTGGGAATCTGAACTTTTGGAAATGATGAAAGGCCTTCCAGGTGCACAAGCAATATGAGGAGTCCTGGTGTGGCACTGTGGGCTAATGTGCCAGACTGCAAAGCCGTCTGAACTGCAAGGATGGTGGTTGAAGCTCACCAGCTGCTCCTCAGAAACCCTATACAGGGTTGCTATGGGTCGGAATTGACTTGATGGCACTTAACAACAACAACAAAGCAATATGAATGAAGGCGTGAAGCCAGGAAAACCAGAAGTCCACTTTAGTTAAAGAAGAGGGTATGGGAAAGGGGAGGAATAGGAGAGACATAACAAGGAAAGTAAGGTGAGCACCACAGTAATTAAAATAACCCTAAAATTGTGGAACTAAACACTTCTCTCTAATGATAAAGAATGAATCTAACATGATATCAAATGTACCTTTCTACTGGCACACGCATGCTTGAAGCTGGACCATCAGGCTAGAAAGGCCAAGTTTGTAAGTAAACTTGGCCAGAGGGAGCATTAGATCTGGCTAAGGGCTGCAGTCACTCATTATGTGAACTTGGTCAACTTACTTCAGTCTGACTCTTAATTTCTTCATGTATCACATGAAAGTCAATTAAATCACAGATTCTAAATGTTAAAGATGATACACCATAGTATCCCCAGCTGGGTCATTAGAGACAACTTGACTGGTCTATCTTGAAAATGTAAGTCAATCTCTGAACTCTCAGACATATGCTTGTTATCATGGGGTCATGAGAGTTGACACTCATGGGTTTCATAGAAGGCACTACCTAGCTTAACTCAGGCTTTTGTCTGTCTACTGATTAGCATGAACTTACTGAACAGTAACTCGCAGACTATATGACATTTTCAAAAGAGGAAGTTATATA
>NW_006408557.1:4277120-4291447 GCF_000296735.1 Chrysochloris asiatica
CTCTTAAGTTCAAAATATATACACATACAAACATACAGATATAAAAATATATGGGATGTAAGGTGGTAGGCAAAGGACAAAGAACCAGGGAACAACAGTAACAAGTTCTCAAAGATGGCAGAGGAAATGAGTCCCATGTGAGTAGGCAGCAGCATATGTATAAATAAGACAATGCAGGGGTTTCTCAGGAAGTCAAGTCCTTCAGGATGGGGCAGGTGAAAAGACTTCACAGAACAAATGGGATTTCAGTGGTGCCTGAAGGCTGAACAAGCTTTATATAGGTGGCAAAGGACAAAGTGGGCAACTCAGGAAAGGATAATAGCACTGTGAAGAACTGCCTGGCAGCTATGTGGCCAGTAGGTCAAGAGGGCAAAGTAGTTAAGAGTTGGATGTCAGTAAACCTTGATTCAAGTTGTTACTATCCACTTTCTGTGTGATATGGTCTTCAATGGTTACAGTGTAAGACTTCAATTTGCCTAACTACAAGCTGGGGACACTAGCATTCCCCTCATTTGAAGAACAAATGATAATGGACATAGCATTAAACACATAGTCAGGGTTCACAATTATTCTTCATAATTGGAATCATTACTAATATTACTACTAAAGGAGACCTGGAGATGCTATGGGTTAGGCATTGGGCTGCTATCCACAAGTTTGGCAGTTCAAACCCACAGCTAGTCTGTTGGAAACAGATGAGGCTTTCTGCACTCATAAAAATGTATAACCTTAGAAAGCCTATACAGGGTCACTATGAGCTGGAACCTACTTGATGGCAGTGGGTTTGATTTTTTGGAACTATATTCTTTAAAGGGCTCTGAATGTTTGCTTCATTCTGACCCCTGGTGTGGTGATGTAGGATCAGCACTGACCTACTAAATTCAAGGTTGGTGGTTCAAACCCACCAGCCGCTCCGTGGGAACCCTATTCAGGGTCACTATAGTAAGAACTGACTTGTAGGCAGTTAACGACAATAATAACAATCAAGTTCTTAAATCAGTATACTATCTGCAACCTGTGAACTCAGGCATGAACTTTATTGTCACAAATGCTAGTCAGAGAGAAGCCGTGAAGCCACTGGAGAGGGAGGAAAGGCAAGAGGGGAGGGAACCAGATAAGGGGGCAGAGAAAGGAAAAAGGGAGAAAAGGAAGGAAGAGAGAAAACAGAGGAAGAAGAAAGGGAAGGAAGAAACTAAGTAAGGGAAACAGAAAAGAAAGGGAAGAGAGGAGAGACAATTTAAAAGGAGGAGGAAAGGGAAAGGGAGTGAAGGAAGTTGAAGAGGTAGGAAAGACAGGGAAAGAAGGCAAAAGGAAGAGAGGGATCAAAGCTTGATGCTTTCTCAACCTTCCATCTTTTTCAAAATATTACAACATACACCTTCTGTAGGTCAACAGAGTATCGACAGGGGCAATGCACTTGGGTGATTTTTTTTTTTTTCTTTTCAACTTTAGGCCAATGAGTCTAAAACAAGGATACTAAGGAGAAATAAAAGAGTGTCTAGAGTTTTGGTAAAAATAAGCATTTGTCTATGTGTTAAGAGAACACGAAGGTTAAAAAGACTCAAAGAGAGACCATAACGAGTTGGAAACAAACAACCATTTGGACCTACCACATGCCACCTCTCACCTCTCCTGGTCCTTCTCCAAGACTTCCTGCTCAGGCTCCAGGCTGGCCCGGAGCCCTGACTGTGTGCTGCTGCTGCTGCTGTTTCGAGTTGTGAGTTTCTGCCTCTGATCTTCATTTTCCAGGCCCAGGGTGGAGCGCCTCTGCAAGGCGGAGTGTCTCTTCTCCAGCTTGGCAACAGCCTGCTCTAGTGCCTCTCTCTGTTGTTTCTCTCGGGATTCAAGAATCTCCTTTTCTTTCTTCCTCACTTTCTCTTCTTGACGTGCAATGTTGGCAGTGAATTCAAAGGTGGCTTGCAGCTTTTGCAGCTGGCTGGCATTAGCGTGGTACTGCATAAGTTGTTCTTCTTTTTCTTCCATCTCTTTTTCTACTTGATAAAGAGTGTTGTCTAAGCCAAGTGGGCCTCTGTCAAGGATTTCAAATGCCCTCTGTTTTTCTTCCAACAAGGTTGGCAGATGATTCTGCAGGAGATACTGTAGTTGACGTTCTTTATACTGCAGACGGTACTCCACTGGCTTTATTTTGTCTAAATCTTGAGCAGCCTGGCTAGTATATTTGACACTACCATCATTTTTTGCCAACCTAAATTCATCTTTATTTTCACATTTTAAATGCTCTAGGATCTCTTGTTCTTCTTCAACTTCTTTCTTCAGGAGGTCTTTCTGATGAGCCAGGTCCTTCTCCAAGTTGGCTAGCTTGACCAGTTGCCTTCTCTTGAACTCTAAGAAATGCAGTTGAGCCTTTTCTAGCTCCTCACCATCATCATCCCCTTCAACCCGTGCTTCCTTGGCCCGGAGGAGGGCCTCTCGGATGTCCTCTAGGTCTTTCTTCTCCTCTTCCACACGCTGGACCTCCCCTCGCTGTAGGAGTTGGATCATCTCCTGCTTCTCTCGGATCTGCTCTTCCAGATGTGCCACAAGCATGAACTGCTCCTGTTCTTGCTCCTCCAACCTCTGCTTTTCCCGTTTAAGCTTGGCACACTGTTCTTCTTTTTCCTTTTTGAGCCAGTCTAGTTCTTGAAATATCTGAATCTTCTCAGCCTTCTCGTTATTGTTGAGTTCTTGGAGCCAATGGAGTTCTTCTTTGGCATACAAAAAGGTCTCTTCTTCTTGTCTCTTCTTCTGCAATTCGTTCTCCTGCTGCTCCCTCAGCCTCTCCTCTTCAAATTTTTCCTTCTCAGCAAGCAAATCCTTCAGTTTGCTCTCAATATGGAAACTGCGTCGTTTGAGGCTCTCCTCCTGCTTGCGGATCTGAAGCTGTACAATTTCTGTCTCCTTGCGCTGAGTCTCCACCTCCTGCTGCATCCGCTCCAGTTCAGCCTTGTCTGATTTCTGCTTTTCCTCCATTTCTTCTATGAGTTTCCTACAACACAAAACAACTGATCATTATTTGATCACTATGTTTAATTGTTATTCTAACTTTCCCTTAACTGAAATGTCCTGAAAAAGAAGATGCAACTATAAAGCCAAACCCTTCATTAAAATAAAAAAGAGGATAAATTGTTTTCCTTTTAATTTCCAGCAGCTTGATTTTTTATTTTTTACTTTTTAGCTGTCTAACATTTCATTGCTCTAGTCTCCTGAAGTAGCCTCTGATATTATTTCTTTCTAGAGTCTAAAATCATGTGTTATACATAAAGAATTTTTCAAAAGCCCCCCTGAGTTCAAAGAGAAAGAACCATGCCCAATTTGAATTTAAATGTGAATAATTCTATTCAACCCAATCAGTAAAACTCAGGTAAAAGTTCTTTTACAAGATAACATTAAATTAAAATGCTTATGCTCCCCTTAAATCCACTGCCCTGAGATAATCTTTAAACCTTAAACCAAAAATCTCCCCTGAAGTCATCTTAAAACAGAACAGTAGTTTAGCAAAATAAAGTCTACCTTGAACATTATACTCTTTTAAGAACTGTCTAGATGGATCAAATTGACAACAGCAACCTGATAGATAGGCACCTTCGGAGGCTAATGGGGAGGAGCAAAAGGAGGATGAGACTGGGAGTACAAGTCAAAAAATGCACTCAACTCTACATGTAGGCTGTGAATCTTTACAGAAGCAAACTATCATATCTTTTTACTGTGGAGTAGCTGCTGGGTTTTAACTGCCAGCCTTTTGGTGAGCAGATAAGTGGCTGAACCACTGAACCACCAAGGAAGGGTAGTACAGATGGCCACAAATAAAAGGAAAAATGTTTAAAAAAGAGAGAGATGGGAAAAAGGAAGTGTCATACTTTTCATTTTTTAAAAGATCCAGAGGATATTATTAAGAGAAGCAACACCTTACAGTTACATTTTACTTAATTTAATTGGTATATTAAATTTGCCTATTGATTCTATTCCCCTTTTCTCATAAGAATCCGAAGGTAACGTCTTTTTTAAAAATTCAAACATTAAGTAGAAACAACTGGGTACAAAACAACTAAAAGCCATTAGACATGTAACTGGCACAAAGCAAGAGGGAGGTATTAAAATAGATGGAATCAGTTCAGAACATGGACACGATTCTATAAACTAAAATTTATACCTCACATGGCTTACCTTTTACTTTCTAATTTTTCAAGTTCTTCACGTTGTTGCCTCTCAAATTCAAGTCTAGTAAAATCAAATGAAAATGAGTCACTTTTCTTGAAGAGTTTCTATCTCATTCTCTGTATACGAAGTCACACATATTACAATGAACATCAGTTTTTCATGTATTTTATTTACTATAGATTAGCAAGCTTTAAGATGCATCCTTTGCTCTATGACTATATTAGAAATTAGACATACTTCTGAATGCTTGAATTCAGACTGAAAATAGTTGAAGGAAAACAACAAAACACCACTGTACTGAAAAGTCAGAGTTAGATGAGATTACTAAATGATAATTATGCCTAGTCCTGCCAGCTTAGTCATTGGTATGTATATAGAAAGGGAGAATCTCTACCTTAGACAGATGGGTCCTTTAATAGGGAAAAGACTGCTATGGGATAGAGAGAGAGAGAGAGAGCACAGACGTCAATTAAGAAAAAAAATAACAGGGAAGCATCAAGAGAAAAGCAATAGATAATTAAAAGCCACTTCTTGTTGTTGTTAAAAGCCACCAGCTATATATAAATTAAAACATCTTTTTATAAATATCACATTTCCCAATAATTTCTGAATCAAAAGCTCCAAAAGGTTGGTTCTGTTAGATATTGACAATAAATCACCCAGTACTAATAATAACTGAATACTAGTATTCAGATTTATGTTTACTGTTTTATAGGTTTTCTGTGTATAGGTTCAGCAAGACCCTCCATAATTAGTAGTTAGGAGATACTAGACTTACTGGAGGCCATACAGATTTACCACAATGGAGTTATGTCATTAAAAAAATCTAAACATTTTACTGAAATATTGATAACACAAGTTACTTTTTTCACAAACATTAAACTTAATGATTGCAAGATTTCATTATTTCCAGTAAACAGCATTCATAAATTTATACCACTTCATGTTATGGTACATGGTAGATAAAGCTGCAAAGCCGAACTATGGGAAAATTCACAATAAATCTTTCACTTGGGATAATGTTCAAATCCAAACTGTCAACAGAGTTACTTTCACAATGAACTAACAAATATTTCCAACATATTCTTTTCAGTTTAACTTGCCTTAATGCTGATACAGTTTGGTGGCTTCTGTAAAGCAGAACCCCAAGTACATCTCTAGGGCAGATGCTGTGTTAAGTGATTTTCATATGTTCTCTTACTTTGTTCGCCGGAAAATCCTTAAGGTAGCAAATTGTAGCACCATTTTACGGATGAGGAACTCAAACCATGGATATGTTAAAACACTTTGTCCAGTGGAGACATGTGAAGAAGATAGGATTTAAAACTAACATAATCTGATTCCAAAATACTCTCGAATGACTCATTTTATAAGCATTGCTCAAATTTGTGGCACACAAAAATTAGATTAATTTTTTCAATTAAAATGTTTTACTAAGTGCCATCAAGTCGGTTCTGACTATAGTGACCCTGTAATAAAGTTTCCAAGGAGCAGCTGGTGGGTTTGAAATGCCAACCTTATACTTCAAAGTTGTTCAGGGTTGTATTTATGCTAATATCAAATGAAAATAACATGTAGCTTATTATAGTCATTTCCACCCAGGAATATTAAGTCACACAAATATCTATTAGGGGTATTTGCCTGTTACAGAGCTTAGCCTATACAACATTCCATAAAGTTGTTTTGTTTTGTTTTTAAAGGATGTCATTTAATTGAGTCCAATTCATGGCAACCCCATACTTGTCACAGCTGAACTGTGTTTCTCAGATTCCTAAATATTCTTTCTCCAAGTCGTTTTATTTTATTGTGAATTATGTGATAGTTTACATGGGAGAACATTAGCTTTACATTCATCCAATCATATATCATTTCATTGCCATGGTTACAATCCCCTCCATGCATCATCAACCAACCAAAGAGTATACCCTGCAAGTGTGGTCTCTCTCCCCCCCCCCCCCCCCCCCCAGTAGTGAGCACACAGCCCCTCTCCCTCTCTGAGTCTAAAATCCCCAGCCCCTCCATCACTCTACGTCATCTTCTCTGCCTCCATCTCTGGCATCACTGCTTCTCTGGGTAGAGTTCCACTCTCTGCTCTTCTCCCTTGATGGTTCCAGTGACCTCCGCTCCTAGGCTGCAAAGTCAATCACTCCCCTCCATTGCTGCAAAACATCAACTTTTACATTTCCAACCCTCACAATCAGTCCTGATAACAATTATTCACTATTGTATCACAAGAGACCTATCTACATTTCCTTTCATCAGCCCTGACCCAGACAGACTGGCTACTACTTAGTGGAGTTTCTACCTTTCTCCACAGCCTCTGGATGTAGGCTCCCCCTGGAAAGCTTGTAAGCCAGTCACTTCTTGCCTTTGTAGGCCCCCACCCCCATTTTGGGTAGCCAATGTCCAAGTTGCCCATCACTGCCAATTCTATGTATGGAGGGGGTAGGAATGATACTTGCTGTAAAGATTTGTTTCCTCTTTTGAGCTACTGTATCCATAGGTATAGGTCAATTTCATCAAATTATATCAGATTACTCTTTTTCTCCTATTCTTTCTTCTTCTAGTTGAGCTCTGATCATCCATTCACTGAAGCCAGATCGAGTGAGTATTATCTGCACGTGTGGGTGTTCTTGTGCATATGCCCTCTCTTCTTATCAGCTGGATGCTTCACTCTCCACTCTAGTCATCTGTGGCTATGTCACTGACTATGGGCCCAAGAGTCCCCAGGTCTTGCCACACTGCTGGCCAACCTGGTCTTCACCAGGGTTCACAAGAGTCTATTGAACGTGGTAGGGCTAAGGTTGCAGCTTCATTGCTGTTTGTTCCTCACTTCCCCTTTTCAGTGATGAACATGGTCACCAATCAGAGCGTGTATTCCCACTGAGTCTCAGTCTTGGAAGGGGGTTTACCCTGAGGGGACCTGACCACTTTCCTTTATTTCTCCTGGGTGAGCAACTTGCTTGTTATTGTAGTAGTCAGTCAGACTGCCTATATTGTTTTGTATTTTTCCTGTTGGTCTTTCTTTCAAGAAGTATCTTCTGTTCTTCTAGCCACTCCAGGCTGGTCTGCTTGTCATTTCAAGTGGAAATTTCCCACCTCAGAAGATTCTGGAGGCATAGGATTCCACCTATGATCTTATATAATGCAGAGGCTCCATAGGAAGCCTCCTTCACTGGGCACATTGTAGCTCCATTTTAGGTATTCCAATCAGTTATAGGCAGAAGACGAAATTACAAGCTTTCCATGGTGATATTTCTGGCTATTCTGTTCTCTCCCCCTTAAGTCTCTATTTTATAATGGTATGCCAGGGACACCAAGATTCAAAAGACAACCGAGCATCTTAACATTATTTTCCCCCTTTTCCAGATTCCAACCACGTCTCAATCCCTGTATCACAGAGCCCTATTGTTCCAAGGTTGTGCATACATCATTATTTACCTCTGTCCCGCTTAGCCCATGCAAACCTGCCTAATTGTTTCCCCATCCACTTTGTTCTTCCGTTCCCCTCCCCTTTCTTGTGTATAGCCCCCCTCCCTAGCACCCAAACTATCCTATGTCTACTCCCTACCCGGTGCTCCACCTTCCCCTCCCTCCCCTCATCCCACCCCCCACGTCCCAGTAACCAGCAAAGAATCCCACCCAGCCCCCTCTTTGGGTTCTTTTTCTTAGTCTTTTACAGTAGTGGTCCTATGCAGTATTTCTCCTTTTGTGACTGACTAATTTCACTTAATATAATGTCCTCCAGGTTCATCCATGTTATGTGGTGGCTTGCAGCTTCCTTGTTATTCAAGGTAGAATATTCCACTGTGTGTATGTACCACAGTTTGTTTATCCATTCTTCAGTTGACGGGAACTTTGTCTCCATCTTTTTGCTGTTGTAAATAGTACTGCTATGAACATTGGTGTGCATGTATCTACTCATGTTACGGATCGTATTTCCTGTGGGTAAATACCAAGTAGAGGAATTGCTGAATCAAAACGTATTTCTATTTCCAACCTTCTGAGGAAGCACCATATTACTTTCCTGAGAGGGTGGACCATTTTGCAATCCCACCAGCAATGCAGAAGTGTCCCAGTTTTTCCACATCCCCGCCAGCATTTATTGTCCTCTACTTTTTTGATCTTTGCTGTTATTGCTGGTGTGAGATGATATCTCATTGTTGTTTTGATTTGCATCTCTCTAATGGAGCTCTGGCAGCGTAGTGGTTACGAATCAGACTGCGAACTGCAAGGTTAGCAGTTCGAAACTACCAGCTGTTCCGTGGGAGAAAGATGAGGCTTTCTGCCTCATAAAGATTTACAGCCTCAGAAACCCTGTACAGGGGCGCTATGAGTCGGAACTGACTCAACGGCACTTAACAACAACAACAACAATGGCTAGTGATAGTGAACATTTTTTCATATGTTTGTTGGCTGCCTGGATCTCCTCCTTGGTGAAGTGTCTGTTCATGTCCTGTGTCCATTTTTTAATTGAGTTATTTCTTTTTCTTGTACTGGTGGTGTAGTCTCCTATATGCTTTAGAAATGATTCCCTTGTCTGATGTGTTATAGCAAAAGATTTTTCCCATTCTGTGGGTTCCCTTTTTACTCTTTTGGTGAAGTCTTTTGATGTACTCATCTATTTTGTGTACTTTTGTTTGTGTAGTTTTTAAAATGTTTGGTAGTCTGTGTATTCCCTGAATTAGTGACCTCACATTTGTCCCTATTTTTTCATTGATGGCTTTCATAATTCTGGGAATCACATTTAGATCTTTAATCCATGTTGAGTTGGTTTTTGTATAAGGTGTGAGGTGAAGGTCTTGTTTTTGAATTTGTTGGAGTAAAACTCTTCATGGTATTCTGTTATTATCCTTTCAATATCCTATGGTTCTGTTTTGACATCGCCCATGTGGTTTCTAATGTGTGTTATTTGTGTCTTCTCCCTCTTTTCTTTTGTTAGATTTGCCAATGGGCTGTCAATTTTGTTAATCCTTTCAAAGAACCAGCTTCTTGTCCTGTTGACTGTTTCTATAGATCTTCTGTTTACTATCGCATTTATTTCTGCTCTAATCTTTATTATTTCTTTTCTTTTGGTGGCTGTAAGTTCCCTCTGTTGTTCTGTTTCTTATTGTTGTAGATGCTTTGTAAATGTGTTAATTTTGGTTCTTTCTTCTTTTTGGATGTGTATATTTAGTGCAATAAATTGTCCTCTCACCACCACTTTTGCCAAGTCCCAAAGATTTTGGTACGTTATGTTTTCATTCTCATTTGTTTCTAAGAACTTTGTGAGTTCACATTTAATTTCTTATACTACCCAGTCACTTTTCAGCAGGGTGTTTTTCAGTTTCCATGTATTTGACTTTATTTCCTTGGTATTCCTATTTTTGATTCCTAATTTAATAGCATTGTGGTCTGAGAAGATGCTTTGTAGTATTTTGATGCTTGTAAATTTATGGTGATTTGTTTTATGGCCTAAGATATGGTCTATTCTGGAGAATGTTCCATGTGCACTGGAAAAGAATGTGTGTTGTGCTATTGTTGGGTTGAATGCTCTGAACACATCTATGAGGTCCAGTTGATTGATTGTGTTTAGTTCTTCTGTGTCTTTGTCAAGTTTCTTTCTGGTTGTTATATCCATTTTTGAAATCGGTGTATTAAAATCGCTCACTATTATTGTAGATTCATCTATTTCTTTCTTCAAATCTATTAGTTTGCTTTATATATTTTGGAGCTCTTTCATTGGGAGCATAGATATTAATTATGGTTATGTCATCTTGTTCAACTGTCCCTTTAATCATGAGATAATGTCCATCTTTATCTATTATGCTGGTTTTTGCCTTACAGTTTATTTTATCCGAGATTAGTACTGCTACTCTTGTTCATTTTTTATTGCAATTAGCTTGGTATGTATTTTTCCAACTTTGGCTTTTAATCTGTTTTTGTGTCTATGTGTGAGATGTGACTCTTGCAGATAGCATATTGAAGGATCTTATTTTCTTACCCATTCTGACACCCTCCGTCTCTTAACTGGTATATTTAATCCATTTACATTCAGTGTAATTATTGATAGGTATGGATTAATTGCTGCCATTATGTTTGTTTCTTTGTGTGGTGTTGCTGCTTTCTTTGTTCTGTGTGAGTTCATGCTTTTTGTGTTTTTTCTTGTGAGTTTCCTCATAGTTTTAATGTTTCCATGTTCTCCTTGGATTTTCATTTTCTTGGTATGTTGTGAAGTGTTAATTTTCTTTGGACTTACCTTATAGTCTATTAACTTTTCCCTCCATTTAGTGCAGTCTATTTTATTCTGTAATCTACCTGACCTTCTCACCATCTGGATCTCTGTTCCTACGTGTTTAACTTCCTTTACATTGTAATTGTTTTGATCATAGACTGACCTCGCAGATTCTCTGAGTTTGTTTTTATAGTTTTGTTCTGTTCTCGACTCTTCCTTCTGTTAATTTAGTTCTAGGAGGTGCTACCACGTATGTCAATCTCTGGTTGTTGTCTGTTCTTGTTGGTTCTCAGTCCACAGAACTCCCTTTAGGATGTTTTGTAGCACAGGGTTGGCTTTGTCAAAATCCCTTAGCTTCTGTTTATCCTGGAATGTTTTGATTATACCATTGTATTTGATTGATAGCTTTGCTGGATAAAGGATTCTTGGTTGGCAGTATTTTTCATTCAGGATTATATATGCCTCCTCATTGCCTTCTTGCTTGAATGATTTCTGCTGAGAGATCTGAGCTTAATCTGACTTGCTTGCCTTTGTATGTAACACTTCTGTTTTCCCTAGCTGCTTTCAGGAGTGTCTCCATTTTGATAGCTTGAATATATGTCTCGGTTATTTTCTTTTGGGGTCTATCCTTCCTGGGGTTCACTGAGCTTCTTGAATGTTTATCTTTTCACTTTTTATAATGGCAGAGAAATTGTCTTCCAGAAGTTCTTCAATAATTTCCTCTGTGGAATTGTGTGATTCTTCTTGTTCTGGAATGCTTATAATTCTTAAGTTACTCCTCTTCATGTATTCTAACAAGAATCTAAGATCTTTTTCAGATATTTTTATCCTTTTTTCTATTTGCTCTTCTATCTTAGCAATATTGAGAGATTTGTCTTCCAGCTCACTGGTTCTGCCTTCCATCTCTTCTATTCTACTTCTTTGCCTTTTCAGTGTATTGTCCATTTCTGGTATTCTATTATTGGTTGTTTGGACCTCTTTCTGTAGGTTCTGATTTCCAATGCTCTATCTATCTTATTTGATTGTTCCTGTGGCACTTTCTTGACTTCTTCCTTATTTTTCTCAACTCCATTCTAAATTGTTTTGAAGTATATGTTTATCTTTTTTCTGAATTTCTTATCAGGCATTCCCAAGGCCTGCTATTCTTCTAGAATGCAGCCCATGTCTACCTCTAGGTCATTTGTCTCAGACATTTTATCTTATTTCTGGACATGTGCTGATATGGTCATCTACTTTTGCTTCTTGGGCATGTTTAGTGTTTAACTGTGGCCTTAATACTTAATTGAGTATTTGTTTTGGTATTTCTTATGCTTTTGATTGCATAAAAATTCTACCTCCAGGTAGAATTGATCAGGATGTGGGCTTCCATTTTCTCTCCTCTTATTGCTTAACTCAGTAACTTTCACAGGTGTTGTCTGACTCCTTCGTATTTGGCAGTTGGTATTGGTTCTTGCCTGGGTTTTGGTGTTTATATAGAGTGTGATTGTAGCTTGACTATATGGCAGGCAGTTGCTGTCTCTTCTTGGGTAATATAAGGAGAGAAAGAGTCCCCCAAAGGTAGACGGGGGAAGCATAAAACAGCAAAAGCAAAAAAAAACTAAAAAAACTAAAAAAACAAGGAAACAACAACAAAAACTAGACTGGATACTGTTATCTATAATTGCAGAAAAGGGAGAGGAGGTAGAGGAGGGGAAAAAAAAATCTGTAGCCTAATACAAGTATGACTTTAATGTCTTCTTTCAGCTTTTTGGCTTCAAAGCTGCCTGATAGATTTCAAGATGCCACTGTTGGTTGTTATACTATACCACAGGATTTAATTTAATTTTCGGCCTGTTTTGTTTTTAAACTCACTTTCCCTCTCCAAACCCCTTGTTCTGGCTTTTTCCATATTTAAAAAAAAAAAAAAAAAAAAAACAGTTCAGGGCCAGCTCTTGGGCTGAGAGTATCTGTGCACATGTGTGGCAGAAGAACCCACTAGTGGTGAGGGTGGGGGGTGTCCACTCTCTCAGGCACCCCCTCTAGTCACCAGAATGGAGGTACACAATGAGTTGGGGGGGTGGGCAATGAATAAATACCCAAAAGAAAAAGAAAATTAGAACATAGCAAAACCAACAAAGTGTATTGTCCACCTTTGCTCCAAGGTTCCTGTGGCGTTTTTCCATGGTGTGTCTGCTCCCCCACTTGGTCTTGCCATTGGTCTTGTCCAAGTTGTTGGCACCAGAGGCAGATTCAAAAGTATGTGATTTCTTACTTCCGTTTCAAGTTCCACTAGGTATAAGCCTTCAAACTTTTAAAATACTCCTACCTATGTGGTTTTGAGCCTTGAAGTTCTGCCCTGATTCTGCTTTGCCTGGTATTCTGTGGTACTGCTGATGGAGAACCTCACTGCACCTCTACCCTAGTTGCCATCAAGCCTCTAAGTCTTTTTAAAGGCATCACTGGGTGGACTCCAAGCTCCAACATTTTGGTGACCAGCTAAGCATGACAATCATTTGCACCACCAAGGAACACCCTAAGTAGGTGTTCCAAATGTACAGTTTGCTAAGTGAATTCTGATTCATAGTTATCCTTTACGACAGAATATTATAATATTCTAAGACGGTAAATCTTTATGGAAGCAGATTGGATATCTTTCTCCAAGAAGCAACTAGTGAGTTTGAATTGCTGACTTATTTGTTAACAACCAAGTTGCTTTAACCCGTGTACCACCAGGAACCATATAAAGTAAATAGTGTTGTCATTAAGTCCAGTCGAGTTGATTTCGACCCACAGCGACCCTGTACAGGGTTCCCAAGGAGCGGCTGGTGAGTTTGAACACCAACCTTGGGATTCAAACCAACCATGCAGTGAAGCGCATTAGCCCACAGTACCACCCCAAGACTCCAAAGTAAATATGCCACATAAGTGCTGAGCCACAGCAACCCTGTATAGGGTTTCCAAAGTGCAGCTAGTGAGCTTGTACCATCAACCTTGTGACCTTGTAGTTTAAACCATATGTTGTTGATGTTAAGTGTCGTTGAGTCGGTTCTGACCCATAGTGACCTTGTATAGGTTTCCAGGGAGCAACCAGTGAGCTTGAACCGTTGATCTTATAGTTCAAACAACTTTGCAGTCTGGCACATTAACCCACAGTGCCACACCAGGACTCCTTGAACCATATGTTGTTATTGTTGTTGTTGTTAGGTGCCATCAAGTCGGTACCGACTCACAGCAACCTTATGCCTAGCAGAATGAAACACTGCCCGATCCTGAGCCAACCTCACTATTGTTGCCACACATGAGCCCATTGTTGTTGCCACTTTGCCAATCCATCTCACTGGGGGTCTTCCTTAAACCACATGACTTCATTAATGGTAATATAAAAGCATTATTTTATACAACAAAAACTTTGGGAAAAATTTCCAGTGGATAGATTCAGATTTTAATATAGGTTTCGTCTTTGTAATGATATATGTTGTTTTTGTTAAGTGCTGTCAAGTCAGTTCCGACCCATGGTGACCCTGTACAGGGTTTCTGAGGCTGTAAATCTTATGGAAGCAGAAAGCCTCATATGAGTGTAAGTAAAAAAATTGCTACTACAGATTCAGTTCATACATGCACAGTTTTTTTCCAAACAATAAGACATATGTTTCGTAAATCAGTGGATTGTTATTGCTGTTAGGTGCCATCGAGTTGGTACCGACCCTTATGCACAGCAGAACGAAACACTGCCCAATCCTGGGCCAATCTCACTACTGTTGCCACACTTGAGTCCATCAATGCTACCATGGTACCAATCCATCTCCTTGGGGGTCTTCCTCTTTTTCTCTGATCCTCCACCTTACAAAACATGATATCATTCTCCAGTGACTGGTCCTTCCTGACAATATGTCCAAAGTATGAGAGATGAAGTTTGGCCATCTTGGCCTCCAAGGAGCACTCTGGCTGTACTTCTTCCAAAATGGATCTATTGGTT
>NW_006408557.1:4291547-4302466 GCF_000296735.1 Chrysochloris asiatica
TGATCCATAGCGACTCTGTACAAGGTTTCCGAGGGTGTAAATCTTTACGGGAGTAGAAAGCCTCATCTTTCTCCTGCGGAGCTGCTGGTAGTTTTGAACTGCTGACCTTCAGGTTCGCAGCCCAATTCATAACCACTACGCTACCAGAGCTACAAACAATTTTCTCAGTAATACACTGGTCTTAGTCTCCTTAGGGTGCCATCAAAACAGAGTCCAATTAAAACAGTGAGCCAGGTAAATTCAAAGTAGAGAGGTCAGCTAAGAAGTTTATGACCATTATTTTTTGGATGTCAAATGGTTAATCTTGATAGATTTTCTTAAAGAATACTAAACAATCATTAGGTTCTGGGATGAGGATAGTACAAGTGATGGGGATGGGAATGTGATTTAGCAGGGAAGTTAAGTGGGGACAAGACAAGGCATACCAAAAAAGGTAACAAATCACAGAAAAGTCGAGGATGAAGATGTGGGTATTACAAAAGATACTATCCTGGAAGATTAATTCAAATAGTAATAAGACATAAAAATCATAAACCAAATTTGCAGAAGGAAATATCTGAATGGTGACTGTTGTTGTGTTAAGTGCCACCGAGTTGGTTCCAACTCATGGCAACCCTGTGTAGGGTTGTGCAAGAAGTTACTGCAGCGTTTGAACAGCCGACCTTGTGGCTAAATGTCAAATAATATTGTTACATGATTCCTACATTCCTTTGGGTCACTGCTCTGGAATGGTCACAAACATGGATTTCTTCCAATAGCTTGTCTCACAGCCCCAAACCAGGACTCTGAATGGTGAGTAGATGACAATGAAGAGGAGAGGCAGAGTGGGATGCTCAAATTTTATAACACTAAAGGGTCATGACTGTTTCCACAGATTTCTGTTAGAGATTAATTATTTAGCTAATCATTCTTTAAAATGCACCTCTTTCCATAATTAATGATGACAATGAAGATTCCATTCAAAAGAATCAAAATGCCTACATCTGTAGGAAGAGAAAGTGGAAAAGAGCTCAATACTATCAGCCAAAACAAGACCAGGGGCTGAATGTGGAACAGACCATCTACTGCTTGTATGCAATTTCAGACTGAAGCGGAAGAAAATCAAAACAAGTCCATGAGAGTCAAAATATGGCCTTGAACATATCCTACCTGAATTTAAAGACCATCTCTAGAACAGATTTGATGTATTAGATACTAATGACTGAAAACCAGAAGAGCTGTGGGATGACATCAAGAACATCATACAGGAAGAACATAAAAGGTCATTAAAATAACAAGGAAAAAGAAAAGACCAAAATGAATGTCAGAAGAGATTCTGAAACTTGCTCTTCAGGGTAGAGATGCTGAAGCGAATGGAAGACATGAACAAATCACAGAGCTCAAGAGAAAATTTCAAAGGGCAGCTGGAGAAGACAAAGTCAAGCTTTATAATCAAGTGTGTGTGCAAAGACCTAGGGTTCAAAAGCCAAAAGGAAAGAACACATTCAGCATTTCTCAAGCTGAAAGAACTGATGAAAAAAGCCAAGCCTCAACTTGTGATTCTGAAGGACTCCAAGGGCAAAATACTGAATGAGGCAGAAAACATCAACAGAAGAAGGAAGGTATTCACAGAAATACTGTAACCAAAAGAAATGGCCGATGATCAACCAAGAGGTAGCATGTGATCGTGATCCAATGGTACTGAAGGAAGAAGTCAAAGATGAACTATGTCTTGGCAAAAATCAAGGCTCCAAGAATTGATAGAATACAAATTGAAATCTTTCAACAAACTAATACAACACTGGAGGTGCCCATTCAGGTATGCTAAGAACTTTGGAAGATTACCTAGCCAATTGACTAGAAGAGATCTATGTTTGTGACCATTCCAGAGAGCTGACACAAAGGAATGTAGGAATATTATTATTAATAGTTTATGCAAGCAGAATTTTGTTGACAATCATTCAAAAATTGCTTCAACAGCACTTCAACAGTGAACTCCCAGAAACTCAGGCCAGATTCAGAAGAGGACATAGAACTAGGGATAACACTACTGACATCAGAAGGATTTTGGCTGAAAGTAGAGAGTACCCAAAAGATGTTTACTTTGCTTTATAAACTATGCAAAAGCTGTGTGGATCATAACAAGCTATGGATAACATTGAGAAGAATGGGTATTCCAGAACACTTCATTGTGATCATGAGGAACATGCACATACTTTCAATATATTATTAGGAAGAACCAGTCCCAAGAGAAGGACATTATGCTCGGTAAAGTGAGGGGGTCAATGAAAAAGGAGAAAACCAGTAAGGGATAGATTGGCACAGTGGCAGAAGCAATGGATTCAAGCAGGGCAAAAATTGTGAGTATGACACAGGACCAGGCAGTGTTTGGTTTTATTGTGCATAGAGTTGCCATGAGTTGGAACCATAACAGTACCTAACAACAAACAACAACATACATATATATTTTTTCAGCTTTATTAATTTATTTTTTAAGTTTTCATGATTGCTTTTCTTTTTTTTTTTTTTTTTTTTCCTCTGACTTATACCTAATTCTAAAAAAGACATTTTCATACCACTGTTTCATTGCAGTGATTACAATCTCCTCCATGCATCATCATTCAATAGTATTTGCTTCCATTCCCTCTGTTCGCCATAACTCAAAAGCATCAATTCTTCTAAGGTCTCCCTTATTCACCATCCAGTTTTCACATGCATATGAGGTTACTGAAAATACCATGGCTTTAGTCAGGCACACCTTAGTCCTCAAACTGACATCTTTGCTCTTCAACACTTTAAAAAGGTCTTGTGCAGCAGATTTGCCTAATGCAATAAATACATCGTTTGATTTCTTGACTGCTGCTTCCATGAGTGTTGATAGTTGATCCAAAAAGAATGAAGTCCTTGACAACTTCAATCTTTTCTCCATTCAATATAAGAATGTTGTTTATTAGTCTAGTGGTGAGGATTCTTGTTTTCTTTACATTGATATGCAATCCATACTGAAGGCTGTGCTCTTTGATCTCCATCGGTAAATATTTTAAGTCCTGTTCACTTTCAGAAAGGAAGGCTGTGTCATCTGCATATCGCAAGTTAATAATGTGTCTTCCTCCAATCCTGATACCACTTTTTTTTTTCTTTCATATAATCCAGGTTCTTGAATGATTTGCTAAATCAAGCCATTGAAGCTAGGTCAAATGGATACTATCTTAAGTTTGAGCGTTCCTGTGCATCTCCCTTCACTTCACATCAGCTGGATGCTTCACTCTCAGCTCTAGCCCTCCGTGGCTATGTCCTTGTCCATGGGCTCAGGAGTCCCCAGGTCTCACCACATGGGCGGACCAGCCAGCCCTTCCTCTTCTCTCTCTCATCTCCAGGTCAATGGGAGTCTGTAGAATATGGTCAAACTCCGTGTGTTTCTTTATTCCATTCGACAATCCTTCCCAACCCTTGTGAACTTTAAACTTATGTAAATGTTGCCCTGTTGATATTGAATGGTACTGTGCTAGTACTGTTGTTCCCCCTATAGACCTATCTACTGCCTGGCTTAAAACTGGCCTATAAGAGTGAGTTCTGGTCCAGACCTGAAAAATAGCTAAGGGACATAGTTTCAGGTTCCTCCAGTCTGTTTCTGACCAGTAAGTAAGCTCAGGCTATTATTTGGGCATTCTACCACCATATACTTTTGAATTCTGTTCTACATTTTCTTACACTCTTTCTGGGATCTTCTCTACCACTCATTCATCTGTCGGCTTGTCCTATTACAGTGGCTTGTGTGTTGCTGTGATGCTAACGTTATACCGTTGGTATTTTAAATACCAGCAGGGTCACTTATAGTAGACAGATTTCAGTAGAGCTTCCAGACTAACAGAAACTAGGAAGAAAGGGACACAGGCTACTTCAGAATGCTTAGCCACAGTAAACCTTATGAACAACAGCTAAACATTATCAGATACAGTAATGGAAGATAAAAACATCATGAATAGCACAAGAATACTGTTAGACATAGTGCCGGAAGACGCAGCTGTCAGGTTAAAAGGTACACAAAATAAAGACGTGGGAAGAGCTGAGTCCTCAAAGCAGAGCTGACTGTGATAATATGGATGGAGTAAACCTTTCGGGACCTTCACTTGCTGATGTGGCACAACTCAAAATGAAGACAAAAAGCTTCAAATATCTGTTAATAATGGAAGCATGAAATACATGAAATTTCAGTCTAGGAAAATTGGAAGATGTCAAACATGAAATGGAATGCATAAGCATCGATGCCCTAGGCATTCATAAGCTGAAATGAACTAGCATTTGCCATTTTGAATAAAAGAAAATAATGTGGTTTACAATAACGGGTATGTTAAATTGAAGAGGAATGATACCATATTTATCATCAAAAAGAACACACCAAGATCTGTCTTAAAGTCCAACACTGTGATAGAAAAATATCCATAAGTCTACAAGGAAGACCAGCTAGTGCCACCATTATTCTAATTAATACACCAAACACTAAAGTAATGACGATGACATTGAACCAATTTGACCAAAGTCTTTCCTCTGAAATTGATCAAATATGCAATCAAGATTTACTGATACTTATTGATGACTAGAATGTAAACATTGGAAACAAAGAGGAAGGATCAGTAGTTGGCAAATATGGTGTTAGTGACAGACATGATGATGTAGATCATGTGATAGAATTTTTTAAGACCAATGACTCATTCATTGGAAATGCTTTTTTCAACAACATAAAACACAACTACATACATGGATGCAACCAGAAGGAATACAAAGAAATCAAATTGAGTACACCTGTAAGAAGAGATGGTGTAAATGCCCAATATCATTAGCCAAAGTTAGGCCAGTGGCTGAATGTGGAAAAGACCATCAATTGCTTTTAAGTAATTTCAGGTTTAAGATAAAAAAAATTAAAACACGTCTATGAGAGCCAATATATGGCATTGAACATATCCCACCTGAATTCAGAGATTATCAAGAAAGATGCGATGCATTAGACACTAATGATGGAAGATCAGAAGAGTTGTAGGATAAAAATTAAGAACATCATACAGGAAGAAAGCAAAAGATCATTAAGAAGACGAGAAAGAAACAAAGCTGGAGAGCTCATGATAGGATATTGCAAGATCAATTAATGTATCATAGCAAATATAATTTTAAAAAACTGTTTAAGATGATTATACACATGGACTTCACCAGACAGAATACAAAGAAATCAAATTGACTACATCTGTGGGAAGAGACAGTGGAAAAGACCAATAATATTGGCCAAAACAAGGCCAGGAACAAATTGTGGAATAGACCATCAATTGCTTACATGTAGATTCAGGCTGAACCTGAAGAAACATTTTAAAAGTTCACAATAACCAAAATATGATCTCAAACATATCCTATCAGAATTTGGAAACCAGCTCAAGTGTAGACATGGATTGAGACATAGGCTGAATGGGTAAGGAGAAAAAGTTTCTTTTTCTTATGTGTGTATCTTAGTTCCTATTCTGCTCTATTTAATGAGATGCTACTTAGAAGTGAGTAGGTTTACTCCCCAATAGGCAAATCTGCTGCACAAGACCTCTCTAAATTGTTCAAGAACAAATATGGCAGTTTGTGAACTAAGGTATGCCAACCATGGTATTTTCGACAGCTTCATATGTGTGTGAAAGTTGGACAGTGAACAAGGAAGACTGTAGAAGAATTGGTGTATTTTAATTATTTTGTTCGAAAAGAATATTAAAAATACCAAGGACTGCCAAAAGAACAAACAAATCTCTGTTAGAAATAATACAGCCAAATTACTCCTTGTAAGTCACGATGGTGAAACTTTGTCTCTCATGCTTTGTACATGCTATCAGGAGGGACCTGTTCCAAAGAAGGACATTATCCTGGTAAAGGGGAGGTCCAATGAAAAACAGGAAGACCTGCCAATGAGATGGACTGACACAATGGGAGCAGCAACGTGCTCAAGAACAATAGCAATTGGGAGGCTGGCGCAGTGCCAGGCAGTGTTTCATTCTTTTGTGCACAGGGTCGCTATTAGTTGGAACCTATTTGGTGGCACTTATCAACAAAATTGTTATTGTTGTTGATGTTAGGTGCCATCGAGTCAGTACTGGCTCATAGCGACCCTATGCACAACAGAACGAAACACTGCCTAATCCTGGGCCAACCTCACAATTGTAGCCATGCTTGAGCCCACTGATGCTGCCACTTTGCCAATCCATCTCACTGAGAGCCTTCCTCTTTTTCTCTGACCCTTCTCCTTTGTTGTTGTTAAGTGCCGTGGAGTCGGTTCCGACCCATAGCGACCCTGTACAGGGTTTCCGAGGCTGTAAATCTTTATGGGAGCAGAACGCTTCATCTTTCTCCCGCGGAGCGGCTGGTAGTTTCGAACTGCTGGCCTTAGGTTCGCAGCCCGATTCGTAACCACTACGCTACCAGAGCTCCTTACCAAACATAATATCCTTCTCCAGTGACTGGTCCCTCCTGAAAATATGTCTGAAATATGAGAGTCGAAGTTTGGCCATACTGACCTCCAAGGAGCATTGTTGTTAAGTGCCACTGAGTCAGTGTCAACCCATAGTGCCCCTGAATAGGGTTTCCGAGGCTGTAAATCTTCACGGGAGCAGAAAGTCTCGTCTTTCTCCTACGGAACTGCTGGGAGTTTTGAACTGCTGACTTTGAGATGAGCAGCTTGACGTAACCACTACGCTACCAGAGCTCCTTCAAGTAGCATTTTTGTTGTTGTTATGTGCCGTGTAGTTGGTTTTAACTCATAGCGACCTGTATAGGGTTTCCAAGGCTGTAAATCTTTACGGGAGCAGAAAGTCTCATCTTTCTCCCGTGGAACAGCTGGTAGTTTCGAACTGCTGACTGTGAGATTAGCAGCCCAATTCGTAACCACTACACTACAGAGCTCCTTCAAGGAGCATTAGGAATGTTTAATATGACTCCTTTCAGTGCAGTTACCAGTGGTAGCCAGATACCATGTAATTCTTCTGGTCTCAGAGTCGTGGAAAACTGATGTTCACATGTTCCATTAGTTCACTGAGCTAATAGATTCTAAGTCCAGGTGTCTTCAATTTTCATTGCTCTTCTGCCTTACACACATGGAGAAACCAATGGGTGCACCTTAAATGACCGCTCATGAGCTTTTTAGATCTCAGTCCCTAATCACCAAAGTATATTGTAGAACATTGTCTTGGGGGGGGGCTATGTTATGTCAATTTACCATGGTGCCCCCTGAGACTATGGCGGTGAGCCTTCAGGCCAAGCAATTTGTTCTAAAGATATTTGGTAATGTCTAAGAAGTTTTTATTATTTATTCCCCTGTATACTCCACCAATGTGGTGCTACAGAGTAAGCACTGGAGTATTAACCACAAGATTCACTGTTCTAAATTACCAGATGCTCCTCAGAAACCCAATACAGAGTCGCTATGAATTGGAACTAAATGGCATACAACATGCTTGGCCATATTCATAACTGAGTTTGCAGCAAGGATAAATACCCAGGTACAGATACCCTGTCTAACCCTTATTTAGAGTCCTGGTGTGGCACTGTGGGTTATTGTGCTGTACCGTAAAGTCGGTTTGATCTGCAAGCTCGGTAGTTTAAGCTCACCAGCTGCTCCTTGGAAACCCTATATGGTATGGGTCAGAACCAACTTGATGGCATGTAACAACAATAATTACCCTTATTAATTTGTGGGTATCCTCTTACTTTCCTTCCCATACCTGTTAAGCCTGTGTATAGTGCATGTATCTACCCGTAGAGCACTGCTGTTACAGGTTGTGGTTACAAGAGTTACCTCAATCCTCTTCAACCCTTGCATTCCTCCCTGCGTCTTCACCTACTTTAATCATTCTTCTGCCAACCTCTGTCTTGTTGCCTTCCCCATCACCTTCTAGCCAGTGAATCACTCTCCCTTCCCTTCCACCCCTGGCAACTATCAAACAATATTTCATTTAGCATGAAGACCTTTTCTTGAGTTGTCAACAGTGGTCTTATTCGATATGTGACTAATTTCATTTAGTATAATGTCCTTCAGGTTCACCCATGCTATGAGGGGTTTTGCAGATTCATCATAATTCTTTAGCCCTGTGCAGTATATTTCACTGTATGTATGCATAAACGTTTATTTATCCATTCTTCCATTGTTGGGCATTGAAGCAGTTTCCATCCTTTTGCTGCTGTGAACAGTGTCGCAGTGAACATGGTGTGTATGTATCTACTCGAATCATGGCTCTTATTTCTTGGGGGTATATAACAAGTAGAGGAATTTCTGTGTCATACAGTATTGCTATTGCCACCTTTTTGAGGAAGTGTCATACTGTATTCTACAGTGGTTACATCATTTTACGGAGTTCTGGGGAGGGCTCCCTGCTCTCATAAACATTTAGAGCCTCAGAAACCCTGTACAGGGTTGCTGTGAGTAAGAACTGACTCCACAGCACATAGCCACCAGCTACTGTGGGTTAATGAGCCAGACTGTAAGGCCATTTGAACTCCAAGGTCGGCAGTTCAAACTCACCAGCTGCTCCTCAGAAATCCTACACAGGGTCGCCATGGGTCAGAGCTCACTCGATGGCACTTAAGAACAACACCACCATTTTACAATCCCACCAGTAATGTAAGATGGTCCCAGTCTCTCCACACCATTGCCAGCACTTGTTGTTTCAGCTTTTTGGAACTTTTCTAACACTGGGGTGAAATGATACCTCATTTTTATTTTGATTTGTATCTCTCTAATGGCTAATGGGAGTCCTGATGTGGCTCTGCGGGTTAATATGATAGGCTGCAAATCTGGTTTGAACAGCAAGGTCAGCGGTTCAAGCTCACCAGGTCTGCTCCTTGGAAACCCTACACAGGGTCACTATGGGTCAGGACCGACTCAACAGCACCTAACAAGAACAACAATGGTTAATGAGGAGCTCTGCTAGCATAGCAGTTATGAGCCAGGCTGCTTACCTCAAGGTCAGCAGTTCAAAACAACCCGCTGTTCCATAGGAGAAAGAGGAGGCTTTCTGCTCCTGTAGAGATTACAGCCTCAGAAACTTTATGCAGGGTTGCTATGAGTCGGAACCGACTCCACGGCACATCACCACCACCACCACTGCTGAATGATCATGATGAACATTTCTTCATATGGTTGTTGGCTACCTCAATGTCTTCTTTTGTGAAGTGTCTGTTCATGTCCTCTGCCTAATTTTAATTGGGTTGTCTTGTTCTTATAGAGATGTTGCAGTTTTCTATGGTGGTGGTTATGTGACATGGAGTCGGTTCCAACTCATAGCGATACTGTACAGGGTTTCCAAGGCTGTAAATCTTTATGAGATCAGAAAACCTCATCTTTCTCCCATGAAATAGCTGGTAGTTTCAAACGGCTGACCTTGAGATTCGAGCCCAATTCGTAACCACTACACTACCAGAGCTCCTTGCAGTTTCTGTAAGTTTTAGAAATTAATTCCTTGCCCAATATGTCATTGAAAACAAATGTTTCCAAATCTGTGGATTCTCTTTTTACTCTTTAGGCAAAATCTTTTGATATACATAAGCATCTAAGTTTTAGGAGGTCAGTCATCTATTTTGTTTTCTGCAGTTTGAATGCATTCAGTTATGTTTGATAGTGTATTAATGCTATGAATCAGAGCCCCTAATTTGTCTCTGTTTTTTTATTGATCATCTTTATAATTCGCACTTTCACATTTAGGCTTTTAATCCACACTGTTTGCTTTTGTGCATAGTGTGAGATATAGATCTTGTTCATTTTTCTGAAAATGGATTTCCAGTTTTGCCAGCATTATTTGTTGAAGAGACAATCTCTTTCCTATTTAATGTATTTTGGTCCTTTGTAAAAGATCAACTGACCGTAGGTAGATGGATAGATTTACTTCTGGGTTTGCAATTCTATTCCATTGATCTATGTATCTTTCACTGCACTACTACCAGGCTGTTTTGACCACTGTGGCTGTGTAAGAGCTACAAATTTTATGAAAGAAGACTGTCACATTTTTCTACCATGTAGCAATTGGCGAGTTCAAACCACTGGCTATTTCGTTAGCAGTCAACTGTGCACGAGGCTCCTTGGCCTCATTTTAATTAAGTGCAGTTCACTATTTTAATTTACAGGAATTACCCTGGCCTTAAGAGCAAATTTCTGAAATGCTGTAATTAAAAGGAAAATACATGAAAGTAGATTTTTGTAGGTGATTTTAGCGTTTCAAAATCTATGTATTTAAAAGATACATAGATCAATGGAACAGAATTGCAAACCCAGACATTTGGAAGTACATATACAGTGTTCGGTCCGAGCCAAAGTATAGCATACAACCTATTTTTTATCTTGCATTTTATCATCCTTTTCTCTTGCACTCAAATACATCTAGCTACAAGTGGTGCATCTCACAATTTATATCCCTATTACCATTGTCAATGAAGAAATCAAGATGTGTGAATTTTTCAGCTCACACCATTATACTTAACATGAGGATGTGATGGAAAAAGCAGGCAGGAAGGAACGTAGGAAGCAAAGAAAATTTCAATGAATAAAAAAACGAATATTCATTGTTCCAATAGTGATTAATCATGTAGATTTCATGTCATTTCATTTCCTAAGAGGACAAAAATGGTTACTCAAGTCCAGCTAACACTTGAACATGTTGATAGTTCAAACCCACCAGCCATTCCTTGGAATCCCTACACACAGTTACTATGAGTCAGAACCGGCTTGATGGCACTTAACAACAATAACAAGCAATACACACATACATATGGATTAAAAAATCCACAAGAGAGTGTATTTTGTGATCTTTTTCTTAATATGAGATGACTTCAAAAAGTTCATGAAAAAACTGTATTAAAAGATAATGGGGAGAACAAACAAGATGGCGGATTGGGTGGACGTATAGCAGAGAGCTCTGCCAACAACAACA
>NW_006408557.1:4305556-4315966 GCF_000296735.1 Chrysochloris asiatica
AGAGAAATACTTTTAACTGATGGTATATGGAGGGGATTATAATCAATGTAATGAAACACGTTATATGAATTGTTGAATGTGAAACTGATGATGTGCCCTGTAAACTTTCACTCAATCCACAATAAAAACCTTAAATTAAATTAAAAAAAGATAATGGAATTTTCCCATGAACTTTTTCACGCCCCCAGGTGGACAAATGGCCAAATCATTAGTGATTATTAAGCCACTTTAATATCGTGGAATTCTATAATATAGATACACTGTGATTTACATAAACAGTCTCATATTGTGGGGAACTGATATGATAGTAAATCTGAATAAAACAGTCTGGTGGAATTTATATTGAGTAGCACAAGGTCAAGAGAAGCATTTAGTTTATTTAGAGAAAAGTCATGCACATTTGTGAGCAGAAGGGGAAAAAACGGTCAGAACAGGAAGTATAAAATGCAAAAAAGACTTAAGATGCATCACAGTTTCTCTGCTGTGAAATACAGGGTTGAAGTGAAACACTTGACACATCTGCTTTGCACATTTCTACTCTCTGATACCGCATGTGTGAGAACCCACCTAACCAAGCGGGACTCGAAATGTTGTGTCTGTTTGGACAAATTGGGACTCAGTGGAGGTCCTTGTAAGATGCTTCTCTGTCTCCACTGGTTGGTCTGCCTACTCCCAGCTCTCCTGTGCCCTTTTTTCCTTGCTTAGTCTCCAACCCAATGGCCCATCCCTTTGTTTATTTCGCTGCCTGACACTTCTCTTTTCTTCTCTTTTTACTTTAATGCAAGCAGCATCTGCTTCAAATAAGGATTTCTGTCTGTAGACTTAGCTGACAAAATAAAGTAGGCAACTATTTATATAAAAGGATTAACTACAGTGTTATATATGTTGTACATAAAAAATTAGTCACATACACACACAAAAAAAATTAGTCACAGATGTTTTTAGTGATTATGAAAGAGTTAAATAAATTATGATATAAACATAAAATAATCATATTCAATGACATGGGGTAAGCTCATAATAAAAAATTCAGAAGAAGAAACATAATACAGAACTCTGTCGCTAATGTACAGCACAGGACGGGCAGGGTTTCATTCTGTTGTTCATAGGGGCACTATGACTCAGTGCCAACTCAATGGCACCTAACAACAACAACACTATGTCTAATGTAAGCTTTATTTTTAAATTTTAATATATTATATATAAATATTTGCTACATATACTCAAATATATGTTCTTTAAAATAAAAGCAAATACTATACACATAAACTGGTCATTATTTCTTGGTAAAAGGACCGTGAAAGTTTGTGATTATTTCTGAATGTTGTACTTAGTTATAACAAACAGAGAATATCAGAAAGATATTTACTTGTCTTTGATTGACTATGCAAAGGTATTGGACTATGTGGATAATAACAATTTATGAAAAACATTGCAAATTAAGGGAACTCCTTTTATGATGAGAAAAAAATGATCTGTTTTTGTTTGAATTTTTCAATCAATTATGATTATAACATCTGTCTTTGTTCCTTTTTGTTTCTACTGATTTCTGGTTTGTTTCCATTTCTTTCCAACAATGATTAAGACTGACCTTGGCTCACAGATATGGGTGGTACTGACGGTGGTCAAACATCTGATACTACTGAATGGTAAACATTTAAGATTAGAATTCTAGCCAATGCTGAAACAAGTGGATGGGAAGTGCCTCATCTGGGTTTCAGTCATACACAAAGAATTCAAAAAGGGAACATTCCATGACCTTTTCATTCCATTTTCCACAAACTTTTTGAAGCATCCTCATATAGCCTGCTATATAATCAACAATTATTTTTTGTGACCCAAAGGAATGCTGAAATCAAACAACATCATCAATACCACACACAAGTAAAATGCCGTTGAAGATAATTCAAAAACAGTTGCAGCTGTACATCAACAGGGAGCTGCCAGAAATAGAAGAGGGCACATGAAACAAGCAGTATCATTGGTGTCTTCAGATAGATTTTGGCTGAAAGCAGAGAATACCAGAGAGATGTTTATTTTTGCTTTATTCACTATGCCAAGACATTCAACTATATGGAATATAACAAACTAAGGATAACACTGAGAAGAACTGGAATTCCAAAATATGTAATTGTGCTCTAGCATAACCTTGAAGAAGCCATTTGAACAGAACAAGGAGATAATGTTTCAAAATCAGGAAAAGTGTGTGTCAGGATTGTATATTTCTTCAATCTGTATGCTGAGCAAATAATTTAAGACCTGGATTATAGGAAGAAAAATGTGGCATCAGGACTGGAAGAAGACTCATTAACAACCTATGATATGCAGATGACACAACCTTGCTTGCTGGAAGCAAAAGGATTTAAAATACTCACTGAAGAAGATCAAAGATTACAGAACTCAATATAAATTGTATCACAATGTAAAGAAAACAAAAATCGTCACCACTGGACCAACAAACAACATCATGATAGAGAAAAGATTGAAATTGTCAATACTTCATTTTGCATAAATTCATAATCAACGCTCATAGAAGCAGCAGTAAAGAAATCAAATGATGTATTTTATTAAACCAATCTGCTACAAAAGACCTCTTTTAAGTGTTAAAGAGCAAAGATGTCCCTGTGAGGACTAACATGTGACTGGGCCAAGACACGATATTTTCAATCACCGCATATACATTATCAAAGGTGGACAATGAATAATGAAGACTATTGAAAATCAATCCATTTGAATTATGGAGTTGGCAAAGAATACTGAAAATACCATGGATGCCAAAAGAATGAACATATCTGTCTTAGAATTAGTACCGCTAGGATGGTGAGACTTTCATCTCTTGTACTTTGGACTAGTCCTTGAAGATGGATGTCATGATTGGTAAAGTAGAGGGTTACTGAACAAGAGGAAAACCCTCAAAAAGATGGAATGACACAGTGACATCATAACAATTGAGACAGCACAGGGCTGGGCACTGTTTAGTTCTGTTGTGCACAGAGTTGTTATGAGTTGACTTGATGGCACCTAACTACAACTACATACGTTTAAAAGTAAGGATACAGTATTGAGAAAATCAGGCTCTGAACTTACCACTAAGAAGTTGAGACAGAGAGCAGACATAAAGTTATACCAACAGATATAATAGCCAACTCTTTAAATTGCTACTAAGGTGAGATGAGAGGTCCCAGTATGGCACTGTAGGAAAAGCATGGACTGCTAACCTCAAGGTCGGCAGTTCAAACCCACCAGCCGTTCCTCAGAAACCCTGTACGGGGCCGCTATGAGTTGGAACAGACTTGACAGCACTTAACAACAAAGGAGAGATGAAGAGAGTTTTATGAGAGAAAGGCAAGAAGAAAAAGTTTGGATTAAGGGTTAGGACGTCCTCTTTCAGAAAATGACATTTAAACTGAGATATTAAAGACTTTATAAGAAGTAGTCAAATGAAGAGTTGGTGGACGCCACATAGACAAATGATCTAGGTAGAGAAAAGTATAAGCAAAGAACAAGTAGAATCCTTGGCTGAATCAGCAACGTGATCTTATCAAAAATTAAAGGTAAAAGAACAAATGACAGGGAGCTGGTGTCATGGAATCAAGTGACAATAACACATCATTTCAGAGGAAAACCACGCTTTCCTAGAGGCCTGCAGCAGAGCAAATCGACTGTTTCCCATTCTTCCCCAAATTGCCATTCACCGTTTCCTTAAGAAAATGCTGAATTTGCGCAGTTGACCTTCACACTTCAGCTTTAAATGTTCAATTATGAACTTGGTGATGTTCAAATTCAACCCGCTACCCAGAAAATAAGGAGTTCTAGTAGTGCAATAGTTAAGCACTCAGTTACTAATTGAAAAGACCTGTTGATTTGCATTTGTAAGGATTGTTGCTGTTGTTATTAAGTGCTGTCGAGTCGGTCCGGACTCATAGCAACCCCGTATAGGGTTTCCGAGGAGCGGATGGTGAGCTTGAACCACCAACCTTGCAGTTCAAACCGACCTTGAAGTCCAGTGCATTAACTCACAGCACCACACCAAGACTAAACCCATGATTACAGTCTAGCTAGCACATTCTATAAATCCACTGCCACCGAGTCGATTCCAACTCATAGTAATCCTAGACTAATCTGTATGGAATCAGAGACTAATCTTTAGTGAAGCAGACAGCCTCATCTTTCTGCTAATCTTTCTCCAGCAGGGCTCCTTAGAAAACCATCCAGAGCAGTTCTATTCTGTCATACAGGGTAGCTATGAGTCAGAATTCACTGGCTAAAAAACCAGACAATGCAAATCTAAAGTACCTGAATAAAGACAAATTGTTCTTTGAATTTAACAACTCGTATATCTGCCTATTTGAAAGCAGAAATCACAAGGAGCTCATTATTTAAAATGACTCACTAAAGAATCTTATTCAAGGACAAAAAGAAATAAGTCTGTAATTAACACTAATCTCTGCTAATGAAGAAAGAAACTCACTTATTTCAACTGTTTTCATCACAAGTTTCCAAGACTGTGTGTGTATCTTAAGCTATCTATAGCAACTGTAAAGTTAGCAAATGGTCTCTAAGCAAAGCAAAACAAACTATAACTGAGACCAAAAACTGGAGAAGAAACCAGGCTTGCAGGGTATCAGACTTTTGAAAAATGGCAAGGCCCAATAAAATAAACCAGCAGAGACAAACACAATAAATAACCATCAAGTAAAACACAGACTAACTACAAAATTACCAGCAACATGAATACTGTCAACTTCCATGTTCAAGGTCAGCAAAAAGAGAAATAAGGATGAAACCATTTATAAAGTACCAGAAGAGAGAGAACGTGAAGCTATCAGGCTACTGGGCTTGTAAGCAGATGGGATCTTTTATCCCAGGTCACACCGTAGAGACTCTGACTTCACCTGCAGGTTCAGGTGCAGCTATGAGCAGGTTCTGTTTCTAATGTCCCTTCTAAAATAGACATGAAACAAGGGGGAAAGGTGCTTACTTCTTAGTTTCCATTGATCTGCTGTCTGTTAAGTTCTAGGCACTATGTGGAACTAAACTGGAAAATCATAAATGACACCACCCTGTCACCCATGTCTTGTTGTTGTTAAGTGTCATCAAGTCGGTTCTGACCAAAAGCAACCCTGCATAGGGTTTCCGAGGAGCGGCTGGTGGAGTTTAAACTGTTGCCCTTGTGGTTCAAACTGAATAACAATCCAACACATTAACCCACAGTATCACACTGTAATGTACGTATCTGTTCTTAGGGGTGGGAGGACATAAGGAACAAATGGGATAGGAAGGAAAATGAAACTACTTTTTCCCCCCATATAGTTGTTATCACCTGGTGTAAAGTCCTAAACCCAATCTTGGTGCCTTTGGCTTTTTGCATCTAAAGCCCAGATTTCTTTATTCTAAGTCTAGTTCCTTCTGCCAATTTTACATTCCAGAACTCCATTCTCACTGTTAACCTGCAAACACTGAAGAAGAAGGCTGAAAAGCTTACAGCACACAGCACTAGAACTAATTAGGTGCATCGTGAATTTTTGATGATGACCTGGATGTCCTAAGTGTGCTGCTAAAGAATGTAGGATTTCTTAGAGGCTAGTCTTGGTGTGGTGCTGTGGGATAAAGCACTAACTAGACCACAAGGTCAGTGGTTCAAACTCACCAGCTACTCGTTGAAAATCCTGTATGAGTGGGAACCAACTTGATGGCACTTAACAACAGCAACAGTCCTGCTATGGCACTGTAGGAGCAGCACTGGACTGCAAACCACAAGGTCGGCAGTTCAAATCCACCAGCTGCTCCTTGGAAACCCTATACAAGGTCACTATGAGTCAGAACTGACTCAACAGCAGTTAACAACAACAGTTACTATGAATATGGCCTAGAACTACATCTGGAAGGCTGAGCTTACTGGTGCATGCAATATTTTCAAGATGATCCCTTTAACAGTTGCAAGAAAATACTCTATGGGTTGAAATGGTGGTGATATGTACAAGTATTCTGTAAACAGTCTGTATCAAAAGCCTTAAAACTTTACACATCTTCTGAACTAGCAACTCCATGTCTACTCCTTTTACTTCTCTGCATGAAGAAGTAATCATGGGTAAGTGAAAAAATTTAGCTGCCAGTCCCTTCATCCCGAATTGCTCATCACAGCCAAGAACTAGACAACAGAATATCTAACAAAAGAAGATAAGTGAAATGAGATATGGAACATCTATTCAATGGAATATCAAATGACCATAAAAATGATGTAGAAAAATGTTTATGAAAGGAAAAGATAAATATAATACAAAAAGCTCTTGTACTAAGTATGATGCAATCCCATTTTGGTAAAAGAAGACATATAAATATGTATGTGATGTGTGCATGAGTGTATGTGTAGTAAGAGAGATGGATAGAGAGTGCGACAGACAGATGTATGGACTGAGATTATGCAGCAATACAGTATCCAGCAAAGGAATCCTATGACAGGAAAAACAGATATGCCCAACCAGAACCCTTTAATAAATCATAAGAATTGTTCTTTTTGGCTTATATATGATTTCTAAATATTCAGTAATGAACAAATTAGATGAAAAATAACTACCACTCCTCTGTCTTCTTTCCAACTGCCAATGACTCAAACCTTCATCAGAGTAAAGGGCCTGCTGCAGCTCTGAAGGTTGGTGTTGGCCACAGTGCCTAACAAAGTCAATCTCAACCTGCAACATTCCTTCAGTCTCCTAGGAGATCTCAAATAAAGGCCTGATTCTGACTTTTGATACTTTCTGGTCTTGTTGTTGGTAAGTGCCATCAAGTCATTTCCAACTCATAGCAACCCTGCATCAGGGGTGGCTGGTGGGTTTGAACCACTGACCTTTGGCCTGACTGGATTTAAAACCTAGGTATTTATCCCCAGGTTTCTGAGGAGTGGCTGAGCTTGAACCACCAACCTTATGGTTCAAACGGACCTTGTAGTACAGCACATCAACCCACAATGCAACAACAGGACCCCAATTATCCATCTACATCTATTCAAATGGGCTCAGGATGATGGGTTAATGCTTAGAAGAGACAAACGCACAAGTGAAAATTTCTTCATTTATGCTCAAGATTAAATGAATTTGGAATGTATCTAATTTGCTTACAGCATTTTCAAGAAGCTGTGAAAGCTTCCACATACTGCCAAATTAGCTGCTTCTTTGCAGCCTCAGAGCAAGACAAGGACTATGGAAGAATCGGCTCAGTTTCATCTTAAAGACGCTGTGCTGTTTGAGGAGAATGTTTCCCTGAAGGGAAATTATTTCCTGGCACAGATGTTGGCTGGGCATGTCTCCAAAGTGGAGCTGACTCCCAAACGAAGTCACCAGGCTGCTTTACCTCATCCAAAAAATCTCTGGCACAAAGTCCCATGCGTGTGTATACACAAATCATAGCTTCTAGGGAGCATCAGATCTGAGCCAGTGGCAGGTTTCAAAACTGTGCAAGAAATGCACAACCAACTTAATGTGCCTGGCTGGTTTGGAATTTATTTAAAAAAAATTCTAACTCTTACTACAATTTAGACTATGGGTTTTGAGTTGTTTTTAAGACATGAGCTATTGAGAAGAACATAGGTTGCCCATTGAAAAAAGACAAACAAAAAAAAACCCACATTGTTTTGAAAGTTGTTGTGATTTGTTAAGTGCTGTCCAATCAGTTACAACTTATAGCAACTCAGTACGGATTTCTGAGGAGCGGCTGGTGGGTTTGAAATGGTATTATAACACAATAATTTGCAAACCAGTCTTAATTCTTTTGCAGAGTTTTGTTCTGGAAGGAACCGGGTCTAAGCAATAGTTTTTTAGCCTATTGCAAAAACCATATTCAGGTCCACATGATATTAAAGAAGTCAAGAAACATGTAAAATTTCAATAGTTAAGAAAGCCAAAAAACATGTATGAAGTACATCTGAGTAGGTGAGAGACTCTCAGAAATGGGGACGGGTTTACCTGCTAATACTAAATAGTGACTATAGCCCATTAAAGCACTTGGAGATGTTCAGCAGGAAAATCATTTGACTGAGAGTCATCTGATGACTACAATCTACAGTTAAAGGAACATTTGCTAAGTGTCCACTAAGTATGGGCTTCTGGAGATTCAAACATAAGACAAAGTCCCTGCTCTCAAGAAACATACTGGGAAGGCAGGGACAAGCATCAGTGAAATGAATTTGGAAATACAATGATAAAAGTATGTCCAAAATCCTTGTCAGAGAAAAAAGGAGCAGCTTTTTTAGCCCAAAGTGGAGATTCAAAGAGTTTCCTCAAGAGACTATTTCTACATTCAGTGTAAAAGATGAAGAGGACTGGCCAAGGGACAAAGCATAGGATCAGCATGTACAGAGACATAGAGAGAGGCATAAAAAAATCTATTTTGTCCACATAAATCAAAGCATTAAGAGCAAGATGGAAAGTGACAAACAATTTTTACTATCGTTGTTAAGTGCCATGGAGTCGTTTCTGACTCATAGCAACCCTGTATGGAGTTTCTGAGGATATAAATCTTCACAGGAGCAGAAAGCCTCATCTTTCTCCAGCAAAACAGCTGTAGTTAGAAACAGTCTAACTCACAACCACTACATTCTCAGAGCAATGTTAGATAATGTCGAAAATCAAAGACACTGAAGACGATGTTAAAGCTTAAAAACTAATCTGTAGGCATTGCGGGGAGCCAGGCCAGATGCTGGGAAATGGAGGTGTCTTAGAGGAGTAGGAGGTCACCTGTAGGAGCTAAGGTGATCTGGTGTGCTCTAGCTCAGGCTCAAGATTGGGACAGGACTTGAGGGACAGGCTGGGTTTACTCTTCCATATGCATTGCCATAGTGGAAGTCAGGAATCACAGCTCAGGGTCCTCCCTATATATCTATCTGCCACTTGGTTCCTAAGTGAGTCACATGGTGAGTTTAGTTCCAGACCTGAAGGGGGACCAAGGACCACAATCTTGGGTCCCACCACTCTCTTTCTGATCACTAAGCCCATTTCAAAGCAACCCTGTACAGGTTTCCCAGGAGCCACTGGTGGGTTTGAACTATCAATCTAGTTTTTAACAGGGCAATGTTTATTCTAGTGTGTCATATCAAAACTCCAAAGACTGGGAAAATATTAAGAGGAAAAAGCTTAGAAATAAGTCTGTTTGGATGGACTGTGTCCCTTGCTTTTTTTTTTTTTTTTAATTGTGGTGAATGCATACACACCAAGATATCCACCAACACAACTTCCACATTTTTCCCTTTCTCCAAACTTAACAACACTTAAGAATCTTTTGTTGTTGTTGTTGTTGTTGTTGTTATATGCCATGGAGTCAGTTCTGACTCAAAGCAACCCTGTACAGGGTTTCCAAGGCTGTAAATCTTTACGGGAGCAGAAAGTCTCATCTTTCTCCCGTGGAACAGCTGGCAGTTTCGAACTGCTGACCTTGCAGTTCGCAGCCCGATTCATAACCACTACGCTACCAGAGCTCCTTTAACAATCTTTGGTTTCTATATATTTGCTGATTTCATAATAAGTGAGATCATATGGTATTTGTCCTTTTGCAATGGACTTATTTCAGTCAGCATAATGTTTTCAGGTTCCATTCACATAGTGGCCATGCATCAGAACTTCATTCTCTTTATGGCTATATAATATTACACTGTTTATCCATTCATCTGTTGGTGAATAGTTCTGCTGTTTCCACCTTTTGAGTAATGCAAAATCTGCTGCAATGAATACTAGTGTGTAGGTTTGCATTTATGGTCCTGCCATTACTTCTTTTGGATATACACCTAGGACTGTGATTGCTAGGTGATGGGATAGTTCTATGTCCTACTTTTGGGGAACTGTCAAACTGTTTTCCACAATGGCTGAACCATTTTCTAATAAATGACGATCCCCATTTCTTCATAACTCACCAACGCTTGTTTTCTGTTCCAACAATTATGTGGTCATTGAGAGGTGTCAGAGAAAATATGGGTAAAAGACTCCAAACTCTGCTTTTATCAGGGCTTGGTTGCCTGCTGAGACTTTGAGACTGTTCTTAGAATTTTGTGAACATGTGGGTGGCCTACACGACTGACCAATACAATGAAATACAGTACAGTAGGGAACATGGCCCTGGGCTGAACTGCACAGCTTTCCCTAAAATACTCTCAGAATAATCAAAGTCTGAGATCTGTAAAGCTAATGTAACTAGTTTCTTGATTTCTGATAGTTTAGACAAAGATCTTCCCCATCTGCTAAATCATCCTCTGTCTCAATCACCCCAGCCCCAGCACAGGGTGCAACAAATGATGGGTACTCAGACACATGCTGAATAAGCAAGGAAAATGAGGTAGAACTTGTGAATATCCATCCTATTCAACAAAAGAACAGCATTCAGGTGAGCTAAGCCCTACAACGTTCAATAAACTTCTGTGAACCC
>NW_006408557.1:4317658-4339757 GCF_000296735.1 Chrysochloris asiatica
AGTGGTTATGAATCGGGCTGTGAACCATAAGGTCAGTGGTTCGAAACTACGAGCTGCTCCGCGGGAGAAAGATAAGGCTTTCTACTCCCGATAAGATTTACACCCTCGGAAACCCTGTTACAGGGTCGCTATGGGTCTGAACCGACTCGATGGCACTTAACAACAACAACAACATATATATATATATAATTTATTTACTATGTCTTTTGAGAGATGTGAATGTCAATATTTTCTTTCTCTAATTCCAAACACTATTTTTCAGTTTGGACATACTTGAAAAAAACTGAAAACTAAATAAAAGAGGGAAGAGGTAAGCATGTAAAAAATTCTGTTGCATTTTAAAGAACACATTTTAATCATAAATTCTAAACATTCTTTAAAAACGAGCTGACCAGAAGTGATAAAAATGTTATACTACATAGGGAGCACGTATGTGTCTGAGGGACTCCAGCTGCATTCTTTTCCCTACTTCTAACTTACCCTCCTCAAACCCAAAAGCACATCTCCCCCAAGAACACATGTCAGATTTTCAAGAGAACCACAAATGCTAGGCTTGTTTTCTGGAGCTCTTCACAATTGCCTCACCACATAGATTCCTCTGGATCTTTCCAACCCTCAGCAGGACTTTCTTCTCCCAGCTCATCTGCATGCTTTCCCAGAACAGTTCTCTGCAGTCCATCTACCCTACTTGCAAACATCTTAGGGCTCAGCACAAAACCCAGTTCATTTGTGACACAGAATCAATAAGAATCCTCAAGCAGAACTGAAGAAAATTATTTTGAGTGCCCTTATTAAGGGGTCGGGAGGGGAGTATGGTGGTTCTGTAAAATAAGCACTGGACTGAGAACAAGGTCAGCGATTCAAGCCCGTGAGCTGCCCCTCAAGAAAAAGATGACGCTTGCTTGCTGCTCTCCCAAGATTTACAGCCTCGCCTTGCAAACTGAATCAACAGCACTTACCAACAACAACTAAGGGGTAGGTGAGTATCCAGGGCCACATCTTCTGTTAGCATTCTCTCTCTTATTCTTCAAGCCAGGCATCTCATGTCCCTATGGCTTCTATCACAAAGAACAGACTAGACCAAGAGCATCAGAATGTCCTTCTACTTACAGCGTTATCACTAACCCTCTTCTCTTGACCTGGACTCTAGCTATTTATTACAGACTGTGCTTGCCATGACACTGAGAATGAGCTGAAGTAAGCAAAGACTGACAAAAATATTCTGATGAGGAAAAATATCTGACCTCTATAAATTTTAAAGGAAAAAAGGCTCACCTGAATTAGGCTTATGACACAGTCCCATGATGCTGGCTGGAGGTAATCTTGACATCAGTAAGATGCTACTATAAGCCAGATGGCTTCTAGTTTTCTGTTATTCAACACAAGATCAAGGGGGATCTAGTCACACCAACAGAATCCCTTCCTAGACACTCCAATTCTCACCACTGCCTTCCCATCTGACTTTCATGACACTAGGTTACTTAATCCTCTTCTCTTTGTCCTGAGACAAGCATTGCCTTGCTTTCACTGACTGCACAAGTATTCACATGCATGCATCTGTTTTCCTAAGCAGATCAGGCCCTGAATAAATACATGCAAAAAGAGCATGCCCCAGTGTGCAAATAATTATATGTATTTTAATAACCACTACTACACTAGGGCCCAGATACTAAGCATATTTCTTTCTAGTTTATCATGTGGTGCTAAATTTAGTGTGCGAGAGTTTATACCTAAAAATATCAAAAGTAAAATATAAACAACATGGCTACAGCTTTAATTCGGCTTCTCTCTCTTGAAAAGTTGGAACAGATAACTTTACAAGATGTTTCCTTTTCATAAATTACAGTAGACAATTTGTCGCCAATTAATGTTTTTAATTCATGGACCATGCTTCTTTACAAGTAGGAAAGTGAGGGGGCCTAGAAGCCAAGGTGAAAGAACATATTAAGTAATTTTTACTTGAACTTGTACAAATGAATGTCGCAGGCAGGGGTGGCAGAAATAAAGCATATTAATTCACTAAAGCCAGGTGAACAGTATGAAGTATCAGCTGCATCTAGCACTATATCTCCATCATCAACTGTAATTCAATCTAAAACTGATTGTTTCTCACCTGAATTCCTCAACTGTGTTTGTCTAATTTTCAATTTCACTACAAAACTCGTTTCCCTGGATCTGCTTCAAGATCCTGAAACTGACCTTGACATTACTCAAACATTGTAGTGTCATCTGGGACTTGATGTGGACCACAATATCTATCTTCCCTTCACAGAGTATGCTGTTTTATAACGGCTGGAATATCTGTAGCCAAATAAATTACTTGAACATCTTTCCCAAAAGGATCCATGTTGTTATAGTTAGGTGGCACCAAGTTTCTTCCAACTCATAGCAACCCTGTGCACAACAGAAGGAAACACTGCTCAGGTCTGTGCCATCCTCACGACTGCTGTTATGTTTGAAGTCACTGTTGCTGCCACTGTGTCAATCCATCTCTTTGGGGGTCTTCCTCTTTGTCTAGACCCTCCCAATTTATCCAGCATGCTGTCCTTTTTTCCAGGGGCTGATCCTTCCTGACAGCATGACCAAAGAACAAAAGATGAAGTCTCCCCAATCTGGCTTTTAAGGAGCATTCTGGTAGTACTTCTAAGACAGATTTGTTTGTTTCTCTGGAAGTCCACAGTAGTTTCAATATTATTCTTCAACACTATAATTAAAATCATGGATTCTTCTACTGTCTTCCATATTTATTGCTCACATACATGCAAGTGAGACAACTGAAAATGCCTTGGTTGGATCAGGAGCACCTTAGTAATCAAACTGACATCTTTGCTCTTAAAACATTTTTAAGGTATCTTCAGCAGCATATTTTCCCAATGTAATAGTCATTTGATTTTTTGACTGATGCTTCCATGAGTGTTGACTGTGGATCCAAGCAAAATGAAATCCTTGACAACTTATTTCTTTTCTCCATTTATCATGCTGTTATTTATTGGTCAGTTGTGAGGATTTTCGTTTTCTTTACATTGGAGTGTAATCCATACTGAAGGCTGTAGTCATTCATCTTCATCAGTAAGTATTTTACGTTCTCTTCATTTCCAGCAAGCAAGGTTGTGTTATCTGCATTAACAGGTTGTTAATGAGTCTTCCTCCAATCCTGATGCCAAATTATGTAATATAGCTTCTTGGGCTATTATGCTCAATATACAGATTGAATAAGTATGGTGAAAAAACAGAAGAACCCGGAGCACACTGTTCCTGATTTTAAACTGCTCAGTCGACCAAGAGGCAGATGTTTGAACAAAACAAGGGAATACTGAGTAGTTTAAAATCAGGAAAGGTGTATGTTAGGGTTCTAGCCTTTCACCATACTTATTCAATACGTATGCTAATTTATTACTTGCATGTGCTATTAATACTGTTTGATGATGTTTCTGTTGGGACACCATTCTCTGGAATGGGCACAAATATGGATCTCTTCAAGTCATTTGGCCAGAAAGCTGTCTTCCAAATTTCTTGCCATAGGTAAGTGAGCACCTCCAGTGTAGCATCAGTTTGCTGAAACATTTCAATTTGTATTCTATCAAATCTTGGAGCTTTTTTTTTTTTTTTTTTTTTGTGCCAATGTCTTCAGTGCAGCTTGGACTTCTTCCTTCAATATCAATGATTCTTGATCATATGGTACCTCTTGAAATGACTGGACATCAACCAGATTTTTTTTTTTTTTTTGGTACACTGACTCGGTATAGTCCATTCATCTTCTTTTAATACTCCCTGCACCAATATTCAATATTCTGTCCATTGTTGTTAAGTGCCCTTGAGTCAGTTCCAACTCATAGTGACCCTGTATAGGGTTTCTGGGGAGTGGCTAATTAGTTTGAACAACCAACCTTGTGGTTGTTCTTCTTATTGTTAAGTGCCTTCAAGTCAGTTCTGACCCATAGTGACCGTGTATAGGGTTTCCAAGGAGTGGCTGGTGAACTTGAACTGTCGACCTTGCGGTTCAAACCGATTTTGCAGTCCAGCATGTTAACCCACAGCACCACACCAGAACTCCAACCTTGTGATTAGCACTGCAGTATTTATCCTACAGCACTGTACCCATGAATGAAGATCTCAAAAGCTTTGCTCCAATCACAACATAAATGTCAGCTCTACTTTGTGGAGGTAATTGTATTTTAAGTGCCTTCAAACTTGAGGGGCTCATCTTCCAGCACTGTATCTGACAATGTTCCCCTGCTAATCATAAGATTTTACGTCGTTAACCATTCAGAGGTGGCCTATCTCACGTTCTTCCTAGTCTGTCTTAATCTGGAAATTCTGCTGCACCCTGTCCATTATGGGTGACCCTGCTGGTACTTAAAACACCATTGCATAGCTTCCAATATAACAGCTACACACAGGCCACCACAGTATGCCCAACTGACTAAAGGATCCATATATATCTATCTTCCTAAAATGTCACTCTTACCTATTTTATAAACATTTATTAAGCATGTTATATACATAACACTTTAAATATGAAACTAAGACAGACCTTTGATTTCAAAGAGCTTCAATCTAAAAAGAAAGATACTCCCATGAGCTGAACCCCTAGCCAACTGCCAGTATAGTCCATAGCTCCCATCTCCCCATCTTAGAAAATGGCGGCAACGTCTGTCCAGTTGCTTGAAATTCAAATGTACAAATTATCCTTGATTCCTCTTTTTTAATCACACTCTACCTACAGTGCCATCAATTAGTTCTGCTCACTCTACAATTTAAATTCATGTTTCTCCACCAGTATGGCTACCATCCAGATTCAAGCCACCATCTTTCACTTGGGATAAGAAAATAGTTTCCTAAAGGATCTTTTGATTCCACTCTCGGCTCCCTATACTACATTCACCAAAGAACATACATGGTAACATTTATAGTAAATACGTCTTTAGATCACTCTACTGCTTAAAACCCTCCAATGGTTTCTAGCACTTTTAGAAGACAAACTCTTTCCAGCAACCTAAAGACTCTATGTTAGCTGGCCACTGAGTACTTTTCAACCTCATTTTACATCGCTTTTGTTCTACCTCTTTCTCTTCTTAAATACAGTAAGCTCATTTTGAAGTCACTGTGCTTGCTTTTCATCTGCTTAAACATACTCTCCTTTTCCATTCCACAAGTGTCACTTCATTCAAGTTTCAAATCAAATGATTCCTCCTCTGGAACCTTCTCCTGGCCACTCCATCCATCAAATACTGCACCTAATACTGTCCTGCTAGTCCACTTAATTTTCATTTTACTTTCACTTTCTAAATTTATCTTTGAATTGCTTATGTATTGCTTCTCTTCTCTAACAAGCAAACTAACCTTGTCAGTGACATTGGCAATGAAGCTTCCTACACTCGAATCAGGCCTGGTTCAAGGATGCACTGCCCAGTAAGGACGTGTTGATAGATGAATGTACATCACAAAGAAGAGCAAAACCAGATGATTGAAATGGAGCAATCCATAAGTAAAGAAGGGGCATTTCTGATTAGGGTAAGGTGAGGTGCTATTGAGAATGACCTCTGAAGAACAGAGTATCTGTACTAGGATCAGGAGAACAAGTAGCATTCCTGCTGTGGAAAACGCAGAGGAAATTCCCAAAGGCATGAGCCAATCTAGGATGTGTCTGAGCAGTAACAACTGTATGTGAAATTGCTAGTTCCCAGCATGGGAGGAGGGCTGTACTGAGTATGTACACGTAGGCAGAGTTGGAACTTTAGTTTTTAGACCATGGAGCGTCATTGTAATGTTCTGAGAATGAAAACTGGTACAAATCTGACCCACATTTTATAAACACAGAAAAACTATTGCAACTTAAAATCCAACAAACCAACAACCAAAAATAGTATCATTTTTAAGTGAGCTACCTATTTTCCTGTGTTTGGGTTAGAAACAAGGACTTAGATCTGCAAATGCAAGAGAAAGAGAAGCCTGTAATTGTACTAGAAGAAAACTTGACTACAAATCATATTTTAGTTTTCAAAGATAGTGACCAGCAACATTCCAGTTCCTAATCATTTCTAAGTACAAGGCACTGCCACTGAGAAGAATGCAGCTTAGAGTACCTGGATTTCAGAATTGGAACTGGGTCCTGAGCCTGGAGGTAGTTTCAAGCATGCACTTTTCATGTTACAGAAAAATTTAATCAGATAAATATTATTTAACAGATGGAATTATAGTACTTAAAATGAAACTAACTCTAATGACATACATATTATATGAAATGTAAACATAACCAGTTTGTGAAAGATTCATTTTCAGTCACTACAAAAGACAGTTGCTAACACGATTTTAAGGAATTAGACCTATAGCAAAACACGCCTTTCAAAGTAGGGATAATCCAGTTGCTCTGGAAGTGTTCTCGCTTTTCAAGGGTCTTATCAAAATGGTTTGTTGTAAGGCAGATTTATTTAATGTGCACGACTCTCCTCAATGACAAGATGGAGAAGGCTGGATGATAAGACAACACGAGGGAGAAAAGGGCTTGTGCTTCCAGAAGTCCTGTAAGGAGGGCTAGGGACCAGGAGTCTGTCTGCAGCCCATGTGTTGGTTACACTAGCTGCTGTTTTTTTCACCCCAGTTCAAGAAAGGTAAAGGACCTGGGCCTCAGCTTGTTCCTTTATAAAATGAGGAACACAGAAGTAAGTTTGAAAATTCTATAATGAAGAAATTTCTTACAGGTATTTATTTGCTTTAGACAAACCAGAACTGAAGGAGTGAGTTGGTTCGAGGTGCTGAGCTGGAGGCCACAGGCCTAGAGCTACCCACAAGTCTGTCTAAGTTAGCATCTAGCTTGAAGGACGGCAGGCTTGGAGCATGGTCAAGATCAAGGGTTTCAGAATGGCAAAGACCTGGACTCCTATCATAGCTCTACCTACGTACGTAAAGTAGGGGTAGGGCTGTTGTGAGAAGTAAGACAGATAACAAACGTGAGGTACTTATACAGTATCTGGTATACAGCAACTACTAAGTAAATGGCAGTTCTAGAAAAGTTCCTTTTCACTTCCTCGGCTAGTAGATTTACCTCTATTGTTTTAGATCAGATCCTCCTAGTAAAAATGATAAAATTATGGAATCTCATAAAACTGGAAAGGACCCTGAAAGTCTTGTCATTCAGTTCCCTGCTTTCAGACATTTTCATTATCACTGTGATTTTATAATGAAGCCATCAAGGACCTGAGTACTTAAGCTGGCCACTCAAGGTCAGCAGTCATTAAGTCCATTTATAAAATGTTCTTCTGTGTCCTCAGTTGTCCCCTAGTGTGTGCAGGGAGTGAACATAATTCTCTGGGATACTTGACACTCAAGATTCAAGGCTACCTCTACTACATACAGTTTATAAAATGAGCCAGAAGGAGAGTGCAATGAATAATCAAAGTGACAACTAGATATTAGGCAGTGATGAAATGATAATGAAGCTTGTGGCAACCCATACTAATGCTTATTGTGATGTTAAATGAAAAAGCAGAATACAGATCTTATTCATGTTGTGATTATAACCAAGTAAAATTATGTAAATACATAGCAAGGACTGGAAAGGAACTTCGAAAATGACTAAGGCTGATTGGATAAGGAGGAACAACTGCAGTTCATTTTTATTGCGTGATTATTATGTTGTTGGCACAAGAAACATTACAAAAGAAATAATGACAGGGAAGGAGCTGGTGCTGTTCACTTACCCGGGGTTATACAACATGACTGCAGAGAGGTTCTCACAAGACTTGGAGAGGTCAGTCATCGATAAGCTGAAGGAGGACAGAAGGCCACTCTAAGAGCAGAGCACAAGGCAGAGCTGTTAAGTTTCCTGGACAAGAGAATGCCAGTGCGCTTATCTCACTAACTGTGAGGGTGAGGGGCAATGATACTACTCAGTCCCAAACCCTAAACTAAGCACAGCAGGGCTCTCATATTCTAGGGCTGTGGAGACCCACCAGGAATGGCAGGGCCCCGCTACTCTTCCTCACCAGCTGGTAACAAGTCAGGACCTCTAAGTCACCCTAAGATCCTGACAAACAGCAGACTCCGGCTGGCAACACTCAGTCACTCAATTACACTTACTGAGTGGTAAAGATGAAGGAGAAGGAGATCAAGGAAAACCAATAAGTAAGAGCTAGACCTGTTTTCTCCCACAGAAAGCTACTGGTAACTACATTTTCTCTTTTTTCTCTCTTTCTGCAACTGTGTACCAAAAAGGACCCTCCAGGGAGATGCTGGGCTGGAACAAGTAAGAGGCTTTAGTGGCTTGACCTGAGCAGTTCAGAGAAGGCTGGGGTTTGCAGCAGTCTCATGACTCCCATCTAAGGCACTGGTGACCTCAAACAGCCCTTTACATGCAGGCCTAGAGGAGAGGCTGGATAACTGAGTGCTAGAGTCTAATGTCTGCTGCTGGCAGGTCAGGATCAAAGCCCCAGCTAACTACCTGCTGGGAAGGAAAGAGCTAGACAGGGTCTCTCTTTTCTCAATCAACTGTACCACGGGAGCAGTAAGTGCTGTTCCCAGAGAAAGTGACAAAACATACATAGAACTGTTAGCTGTAGTCTTATCTTCAGCAAGGACCACTAGACAGATTGCTCTCTTTGTCATTTCTTTCTTCTCTCTCAGGACCTTAGGCTATCATTCCCCCATCCAACACTTACAGTGTCCTTTAGAGGTCTCTATGTGACCTAGAATGCAATCTCTGCCAACTGTCCTAAACTCATCCTTTCTCTGCTTCACACTCCAATGAAAAACCTAATTTACTATGGCTGTAAATAAAAATTGAGGCTTTGAGTTGAAAGTGCTTCTAACGTTGGGATAAATCCTAAAACAGATGCTGATTAAGTTGAAGTCACTCTCCACTTAACATAAAATGATACCCAGCTCCTTTTGGAGGAGGTTGGACAGGAGGGATGAAAAAGAACAATTTCTCCTTACTGGCTTTGGACTTCACTTGCTTGCTTACCTACTTTATCTGTCAATGATCTGCTGGGAAGCAAATCCCCTAGAATCAATCCAGTTTACAGACTGTTTTTCAAGTGGTTCAGTACTCAACAAAAGCAGAGTGTTGGAAACAGAGTGGCGACTATTCCTTGCCTTGTTGACACCATGAGAAACAAAAGGCTCATTTCTGGACATTTTACACTGCTCACCTTCCTTTTCTCCCGGAGCCTGGCTGCTTCCTTAGGATGGTTAAAGCGAAACATATTGGTCCTTCCCAAAAGTATCACAGCACCTAAGAACATACAAAAACAGTAAGAAACAGTAAACTGTTTGCTCAACTGGCAATATCACATAAGAAATTCTATAGTTGAAATGTAATTTTCAACATATTATAAAATAAGAGAAAGCTTTATTCTCAAAAAACAGCTTAAAGCATTGTCGTCGTGTCAATTCCAACTCATTGCAACCCCATGCATCAGAGTAGAACTGTGTGCCATTGGGTTATTTCTTGGATGTATACCGCCAATGCGCTTCTGGGTGGTCTCAAAAACCTCTAAAAGTCAAGTGCATTATTAACCATTTGCACACCCCAGGGGCTCCTTAATTCAGAGTACAGGGGTGTGGCATGCAACACCTTGCATTTTATTAGAGGTAAAAGGAGAGAGAAGTGGACAGAGAAGGGAGAACTACTACAACCAAGAAAGAAGAGCTGGGAGTGGAATACATCCTGTGGACCTGGGGTCCTGGCACTGGGAATCTCCTAGATCCAAGGAAAGATACAAGCCAAGATATTGGAGGTCTCTAAGGAATGCTAGGCCTACAAGGAATGCTGAAGAGAGACAAGGACTTTCCCTTCGAGCTGGTGCTCTGCATTTGGACTTGAGGCATTCCAAACTGAGAGAATACATTTCTGTTTGTTAAAGCCATCCGCTTGAGGCGTTTCTGTTACAGCAGTACTAGGTAACTAAGACAGATGATTCCAACATCCATTCCATCTTGGTATTAACATTTATTGATTACTGTCCCCCATGCAAGTAGTTCTTTATATGCCGAGTCACTGCATTTTATACTGAACATTCTGAACTTTGTTATGAGACTGTGGGTCCTGTTTAAATTCTTTGGAAAATGTTGATATTTTTGTATTAGCAGGCAATTGATCTGATAAAGTCTAATTTTCATCACCTTTCAGTTACTTGTATTATGGTGTGGTGGTTTGAATATTGCTGTCATTTTGGAAGCAAAACCAGTAGGATGACCCAACAGGTCTCAACAGCTTCCAGATTAAGACAGACGAGGTCATGTAGGGGCATGGTGGTGCTGGTGGTGGTGTGCAGTGGAGTCGGTTCCTACTCATAGCAACCCTGTATAGGGTTTCCAAGGCTGTAAATCTTTACAGGAGCAGAAAGCCTCATCTTTCTCTTGCAGAACAGCTGGTAGTTTTGAACTGCTGACCTTGAGGTTAGCCACCTTACTCATCACCAGAGCTCTGACACTACCAGAGTTCTAGAGGGTCCTTTATGACAAGGGCAGGAGTTCAAATTCACTTCTATGGAAAATGGGAAGTCTTTGGATAGATCTAGGTAAGGACATAGCATGAGGAAAACAAAAAGTGAGATGAGAAAGGTTGAAGAGAGAGTCACATGGTTGTCTCATGAAGTCTGGGGCAGCAACAAACTGACTTCAGTGGGATTGTGACAGGTCACTTCTCATATCCAAGTAGCATAAGAATCACCTGCCGGACTTGTAACAGTCAGATTGCTGGGTCCCACCCCCCAGTGTTTGGATGCAGTAGGTCTGGGATGGGGCCTGAATCTTACATATTAACAAACTCCAAGGTATGTTCATGCTGCTGATCCAAGGACCACATGTGGAGAACAACTGGCTGTATATAGTGGTTGTATTCCATCCAGTTGTTTCCAACTCACAGTGATGCTGAATCAGGTTTCCGAGGCTGTACAGTTTTCTGGGAGCAGAAAGCCTCATCTTTCTCCTGAGGATCAGCTGGTAACTGAAACTGCTGACCATTAGCTGATGACACCACCAAGGCTTCTTAGGACGTAGGCTTTAAAGTTACTGACGGTTTGGAAATTGAAAAATAACTGCTCAAACAGCTGATAAGCAAAGTACACGTGTCCATTTTTCAGGTCTCAAATCTGATTGAAAACATATAATGAGTGAGTGTGTCCTCAAAAACTCACTGCTGTCCACTCGATTCTGACTCAGTCATCCTAAAGGACAGAGTAGAACTGTTCCATAGTGCTTCTGACGCTGTACATCTTTAAGGAAGCTGACTGTCTCATCATTCTCCCAAGAAGCGGTTGGTGGGTTTGAACTGCTGGCCTTTTGGTTACCAGCCCAACATTTAATCTAATGTGACACCGGTGCTCCTTGAGGGAGTGCTTACAGGTGTTTAAAATAATCAAAATTAAAAAAAAAAAAAAAGGAACACAAAGTTTATTCTGAGCAAGACCTGATTACAGAGAAAAGGTCGAAAAATAAATTATCAATCACTGACTAATTTTAACATGCTTGATTGAGGCTCGCCCTCCCCTTTTTACTGAGATCAATTGAGATCAGGTTATTTCTGACCTGGCTACTAATAATTCAACCCTCCACCCACCTGCAACCCTGAGACTATTGTTAAGTGGCATTGAGTGGATTCCGACCCACAGTGACCCTGTATAGGGTGTCTGAGGAACCTTCTGGTTCACAGTCCAGTGCTGATCCTACAGTGCCATACCAGAAGTCCTCAACCCTGAGACCAAGAGAGTTTAATGAAAAGAGGTTAGCCTTTCTCATTAATTCATAAAGGTGTTGTGACTATCCTTTTTTAGCAGAAAGAGACAAATTTACATTTCTATAGATCAGTCTCTGGCAGGCTTTTAGAGTTTAGGGAAAGCTTTAGCTGATTAATATTTGGTAACATTGATAAGAAAAATCTTAAAATTGAAGATGTCTATTATTAATTTTTCTCTTTAACATTTGCAAGAACAGGCAATGTGGGGGAAGAGGCAATATGGCTTTTTGTAGTTCATTAAAGAGCTCTTCTGTTCACAGACTACTTGGCGAACCTACTGAAAGATCTTTCCTTTTCTATTCCCACTAAAATTCCTTTTTTATTTGTCAATGAACAAATTCCTTTTTAACCTGCCACTGAATCACTTACAGCAGCCCTCCAGCAGATGAAAATTTTATCAGATTTTTCAGCTACCCAAACAATCACCTGCTCTTTGTTTCTTAGTGTTTGAATAGATGCAAATATATTTTGTCATTCAAGTGTGACATATTCGAATGCATCTAAGTGTAAATTTCCCAGATGCAGTTTCTGCAGCATTTCTAAAAGGAGAGACAAATGTTCAACAGATTTGGCACACTTGCAAGAATACCAAAAAGGTCCATTGATATGGATGAAAAAATCAATTACATTGAACAATTAGCGCTAAAATCACATACTACAGACAAAAGGCCTTGTGTGCTGCTGCAGGATAAACACTGGAAGTCAAAGTCAGTTTGAACCTCAAGGTTGGCAGTTCAAACTCACCAGCTGTTCCACAGAAACCTGATACAGGGACGCTATGAGTTAGAACCTTCCACCTCGAAAAACTTAACATAGTCCAAAAAAAAGTTATTAAAACAAGAAAGACATACGTTGTATGACTCCATATAACAAGAAACAGCAATTACAGAGTCCTGGTATGGTGCTGTGGGTCAATACGCCAGACTGCAAAGCCATTAGAACTGCAATGTTGGCAGTTCAAGCTCACCAGCTGCTCCTCGAAAACCCTATACAGGGTCGTTAAGGGTCAGAACCGACTCCATGGCACTTCACAACAACAGCATAGAAACTAAAATTTATTTGTGAGTCCCGGAAGTGGGAGGACAGGAAAGAGGTGATTATTATTTACGGAGTACAGTTGTTGTTAAGTGCCTTCGAGTTGGATACAACTCATTGCAATCCTGTACAGGGTTTCCGAAGAGTGGCTGGTGACTTTGAACCACCAACCTTGAGGTTCAAACCACCCTTGTGGTCCAGTGCTTATCCTGCATCGCCACACCAGGAATTTCAGTTAATGGTGATGGAGAATCATACTGATGAAGGGTAGGCTTGCAAAGATGATTACTACAATAAGTTCTACACCGGTACTAAGTTTAAGTGACAAAAGTCATGTGATAGACGACAGGATTTCAAAAAGTTTGTGGAAGAATGGATCTAAATGTTAATGAAATTACTTCTAGGACTTTTGAAGTCCTCTCACATTTACCAGAGCAAATGCAAATGAGTAGCTGCTGGCGCGGCTTAAGTACAAACGCCTTAGAGATTTGGTTCCTTGGCTTGGAGGCTTAGGCTCAAAGATGTCACTGGAAAAAATGAGTCAATCGGCCTATACATGTGTAGTGTTTCTGTTCTACTAGGATCTTGCATAGCACCTGTGTTTGCAAAGCTGACAAACCGCTATCCAAGACACAACAAATGGTCTCTATTCACCTGCATCATCAGTAATAATCCGGAAACTAGCAGTGAAGAGATAGAAGTAGGAAGCTGCTGAGAACCTGGAATCCAGCAGCATTCAGAGTTAATGTGGTCAGACATCACCACGACTTGAGTTACCATTCAATATGGATTTGCTGTACTTCAAACCTTTTATACTTTTACAAAATGGAATTGTTTGCTTAGCTCTGCTTCAGTAAAGTTTCTGTTTTGCTTGTCATGAATCCAACTATTGGGATAAGTACCAGTGAAGTCCACTGGGATGACCAAGAGACAATAGGTCCAATAACTATTCCAATAAACCAGACAATGGGGGTATAAATGTGGGAGACAAGGATTATCTAGACTCCAAAATTCTAAATAAACCTTAGGGGTGTAGGCCCATGCCTGGTTGGAAGAGCTAATGAGGAGATGGAATAGTGTCCATATATTAAGTTTATTAAGAATGAGCACATGAGTGATAATGGTGTGCTCTTCATCTTTTGTGGACTGATCTGATCAACTATAGCATTCCTCCACTCTCACCCCCACCCCACCCAGACCCATCTCCAAAAGACTCGCCTGCCACTTGTTAATTCAAAGTAATTGACTTTGTAGACATCAACTGAGAGAGGGCAGGGTGGTGCTAAAAAATTATACATGGTTTATTTAAAAGAAATATTTCATGGAGCAGTGACACCAGAGATGGAGGCAGAGATGGGGACATGGAGACAGGATGCAGCTGAGGACTCTAGATTCATGGAAAGAGAGGAACTAAGAGATGGCAGCCAGAAGACAGACTTGCGGAATATGCCCTCTGGTGGTGTAAATTATTATACATTCCTGAGTGTGTAAAAAAAGCTAAAATGAATAGAGAGAAATAACTTAACTGATGATACATGGAAGGGATTATAATCATTGTAATAAAACAAAGTATATAATTTGTTGAATGTAAAGTTGATGATTTGCTGTGTAAACTTTCACTCAATTCACAATAAAAACTTAATTTTTTTTTTTCATGCGTAAAAGGCGAGATAGTTTTTGTAGTATAAAAATGTATACTTTGGTCAGTGAGAAACATTGTAGATTCCCCGATACTCTCGGCTATGAGGTTACTGATTAGTTACCACCAGTGATTACCCTCAAATGCTCAAGAAATCCAATCTGTATTCATGTTAGCGAGAGTGAGGCTTCTATATTTGATTTTGTAAAATCAGACGCCAAACTCAGAAGATATGGGCAGACATGCCACACAGCCATTTCGCAAAGCATTTTATTCTCCTACTTCCAGAAAGTCCCTCCCCTGGTTCCTCATTGACTACAGTGTTAACAATGTTTCCAGGATGGTGCCTACTTTCCCTTGATGATAGCATTCTTATTTCAAGTTCTCAGTCCTCAAACAAGGAGCTCTGGTAGTGGAGTGGTTACAAGTCGGGCTGCTAACATTTAGGTCAGCAGTTCGAAACTACCAGCCATTCCATAGTAGAAAGAGAAGACTTTCTGCACCTGAAATGATTTACAGCCTCAAGAAACCCTATGCAAGGTTGCTATGAGTTGGAACTAACTCCACCACTAGTCCTCAGACAGGTTCTTTACCCTCCCCCAATTCATCCTGCTCACATGGCCCAGATGCATAGACCACCGTTGCTATGTTAATCAATAATCTATGTTTGGTCTAGAAATTTCCTGGATGTCCTTATTCCTAAAGATGGACCATCCTGAGAATTTTTTTCATAAGTCCTGCTCCCTATTATTAGAAGCTTTTTTTTTCCACTTTAGCTCTGCCTGATCACATTTCCCCCTCCATCCTCTCCAGAAACAACACTGTTCTAAAGTTGACATTAGTCCTGTTCTCTTTTGTTATTTTTACTACATATTTTAGTAAGCACAAACAATAATCATATCATAATATGATTTTACGTTTAAAAATGTGTTTCAGGTTTAAAACGTTCTCCAGTTTCAGAAACCTAGATGGGTTTTTTTCAGGCTTAAAATGAGTGCACTAATTTTTTTTTTTTTTTAAGTTTCCATCTTGTTTCTCTACTGCAATGCCCTGAAACTCAAAGTAATCTTCTATTTCACTGCCCTAAGACTTGCTCAGTACACAGCATTTTAATACCTTCAAATGTAGCATTTTTATGTCAATTTCATTAATGGTGATACTGAGGAACTCAAGCCTATCAAATTTGAAAACCATGGTACCACGGCAATAAAATAATTAAGACTACCCAGAAGGGAAAGACAATTCTGACAATTAACCGTGAATGCCAGTTAGTACTACAGTATTACTTACCTAGAACAAGTCATAGCCAAGCATAAATATGAAAACCGGAAATTTAGTTGGAGCTACCGAATTCACTGAATTAACCAGAATAGGCTTCTTTTCTTTAAATTTATGATTTAGGTGAAAATTTACAGAGCAAATTCATTTTCCATGCAACAGTTCATATCCAGTTTGTTTTGTGACATTGATTGCAATCCCCACAATGTAACAACATACTTCCCACTTTCTCCCTGTGTTTGCTGTTTCCATTCTTCTCTTGAGCTTTATCACTGGGTAAATGCTACCCTGTGATATCATATGGTTAACTGTTCTAGGGTTAGTATAACCCCTCCTGCTATTGTTCACCTTATAAACGTGTCTACTGTTTGACTAAGGAGCTCTGGTAGCATAGTGATTAGGAGTCGGGCTGCTAACCTCAAGGTCAGCAGTTTGAAAATACCAGTTGTTCTGTGACAGGAAGAGGAGATTTTCTGTTCCTGTAAAGACTTACAGCCTCGGACACCCTATACAGGGCCACTATGAGTTAGGATCGACTCCACGGCACACCACCACCACTGTTTGAGTGGTAGTTGAATTAACATTTGTAACGGGTTTTCAATCTAGGTAAAAGTTTGAGATTTTAAAAAACCCACAAAAACATTTAATAAAAACCTACACGGTTATACTTAATAATTGTAAGATCGGCTAGCTACTCTGCAGGAAAAAGATGAAGCTGTGTGTTCCTGTCAAGATTGAAAGTCTTGGAAATCCTACATGGCAGTTCTACTCTGCTTTATAGGGTTGCTATGAGTCGAAATTGACCTAATGGCAAGGGGAACATGCCTCCATACACAGAAGACTTAATAGATACCCATAAAAATAAAAACAGAAAGGAAAATTAATAAACAATTTCTTCTAACTAAATAAGCTAATAATTTCTGGGCAAGGGGTGGTGGAAAGATAACCCCAAATTAAATTAACATATTTTTAATTATTAAGTTTTTCAATTACATATTAAGTTCTGATGGTGACGGTGGTGGTTGTGTGCCATGGAGTTAGTTCTGACTCATTAAACAGTATGTGCTCTAAAAGTTGATATTTTTGTATATCAACTTTTGCACTCAGGACGGATTTTCACACCTCATTCAAGGCAGATCTAGAAGAGACTAAGAAATGGTGGTAGCCCACTGAAGCCCACTCAAGCTCTCTCCACACAGTCAGTGGCCATAGCAATGGTGGTGGGAGTTCAGGAAGCTCTAGAGAACCATGCCCGTGGCAAGGAGAGCTGAGCTGAGAAAGCAGTCCAATGTCAGGGCAACAAAGCAAGGTGGGTCCAGCAGCAAATACTGATGGATGGGGGCTATCTGTAATTCAACAACTGCTGACCCATAAGAATCCCCCAAGTTAATTCCAACCATATCTGTGTGCGTAACTTCTCAGTACCCAGGTTGCACTTTGGGTATCTGGGGTTTCAAAAGCACAGTGCTCAGAATTGGCAATCATTGAATTCCCTGGGTCTCATTTACACATGGGTTTGAAATATCTTTAAGGGTCCTCTGTGCTCATAAAAGGAGTCCTGGTGTGGGACTATAGGGTAAGCACTGGACTGCTAACTACTACATAGACAGTTCCAAACCACCAGTCACTCAGAAGCCCTACACAGGGTCGCTATGAGTCAGAACCAACTCGATGGCATTTAACACCAACATGTTTGAAAAAACTGCAATTTTGTTATTAAAATGCTTTATTATACAAAGAAGCTTTTTCCTACCATTTTAGGGCAGTTAATGGTAGCAATGATTGTGAGGTTGGCACAGGACAGGCAGTGTTTCATTCTGCTGTGCATAGGGTCGCTATGAGTCGGTGCCAACTCAATGGCACCTAACAACAACAATAACAACAATGGATGAGAGTATGTTCAGATTTTTGTATACACCAATAAACACACTTCAGCTACTACCTACATTTGAAACCCTCCCAAGTATTGCTGGAAAAATTAAATGAAAATTAAAATACAAGAAAAGGCACTCTGAATAAAAAGAAGTTGGGGCATTTTGAAAGTACAAAACAAATCAAACAATACTAGAATCTACGTTTTCAATAGGTATTTTGAACAAAACTAAATAATCCTAAAATTCTCTTGAAAACTTTGTAATCAATGGAAAAAAAAAAAACCCACTCAGATAAGAGCAAAGATTAAAGCATCAAACACCAAAACTGACATTGGTCCACAAATAGAATCACAGAAAACTGGAATAAAGTGAAACGGCAAGAAATAGATATGATGTTATATACATGGTTTCATTTTTTGGTAATGCAGATTTCTTTAAAAGAAACTTTGATGTAGGATGGAGGAATATACAGTAAATGATAGGATAATGTATATGGGAGAGTTAAATTATTTCTATAATTTACCCTATATGTATTAAAGATCTCAAAATAAATCCTGAAAAAATAATTAAATGGATCGTGGCTGAAAGCAAAGAATACTACAAAGGTATTTATTTATGCTTTATTGATTATACAAAGGCATGAGACTGTGTGGATCATACAAACTGTGGATACTATTAGGAAGAATAGGAATTCAAGAACACTTCATTTTGCTCATCAGGAACCTGTACATATACCTGGAGGCAGCTGTTAGAACTGAATAAGGGGATATCGAATGGTTTAAAATGAGGAAAGGTATGTGTCAAGGTTGTATCCTTTACAACAGCATTCAATTTGTATGCTGAGCACATAATCTGAGAAGCTGGATTATATGAAGAAGATCATGACATCAGGATTAGAGGAAGACTCATTAGAAACGTACAACACACAGATGATACAAACTTGCTTGTTGGAAATGAAGAGGACTTAGAATACATACTGCTGAAGGTCTAATACTACAGCCTTGAGTATGGATTACACCTCAATGTAAAGACAATGAAAATCCTCACAATTGGACCAATAAACGTGATAGACTGAGAAAAGAGTGAAGCTGTAAAGGACTTAATTTTGCATAGATTCACAATCAACACTCATGGAAGCAGCAGTCTAGAGATCAAATGATGTGTTGCATTAGGGAAATTTGCTGCAAAAGATCTCTTTTAAAGTGTTGAAGAGCAAAGATGTCAGTTTGAGGACTAAGAGGCACCTGACCCAAGCCATGATATTTTCAATATCCTTATAAACATGTGAAAGTAGAAAATAAATAAGGAAGACTGTAAAAGAATGGACGTGTTTGAATTATGGTATTGGAGAAGAGTATTAAAAGTACCAAGGACTGCCAGAAGGAAAAACAAATCTGTCGTAGAAGAAATGAATGAGTAGGCAACCAGAATATTCCCGAGAAGCCACGCTGGAGAGACTTTATTTTTTGTACTTTGGACACCTTGTTAGGAGGGACCAGTTCCTGGAGAAGGACATCATGCTTATTTAGAGAGTCAGCAAAAAAGAGAAAGGTCCTCAACAAGACAGACTGACCCTGTGGCAGCAACAATGGGCTCAAACATAACAACTGTGAGGATGGCGCAGGACCAGGCAGTTCTTAGTTCTGTTCTGTACAGGGAGGCTCTATGAGTGGGAACCAACTCAACTCTCTGACCTCACTGAGGAAAACATGTTCTTCTCACTCTGGGAGAAGGAACCACAGTCCCTCACCATGAGCCCTGCACCACCGCTTGCTGCCAGCATGAGTGTCAGCAGAACTCCACCCGAGGCCCTAATAAAAATCAGACAGGAACACCTGGCTGTAGTCTATGCCCCAGCTACATGTCATTGGTGAGGTCATCTGGTACTTGTGTAAGCTCCTGTTACACAATGGCACATGAGATCCCAAACAGGGAATGACTCGGAAAAGTCCTACAGGGTGACCTCTTCCTGTCAGCCAGTGGTGGTGACTTTGTGGGCTCAGAGCAGAGATTAGCCTCTCACCCTGACTAGTGTGTCCCACTCCCCTTTTATCTGGCAAAACCTACCTCTCCATCCCCGTTAGGAATAGAAGTATCTCCAAATCACATGTGTTGAAGTCTTGACCCTGTGGGTGTGAACCCGTTTGAAAAGAAACAGGTTTTGGTCATTATATAATAAGATTATATCAGAGTGTTGTTTGTATGTGCCTTTGAGTCAGTTCCAACCCATAGCAACCCTGTACAGGGTTTCCGAGAAGCGGCTGGTGAGCTTGAATTGCTGACCTTGCAGTTCAAACCAACTTTGCAGTCCAGAGCATTAACTTACAGCACCACACCAGGACTCCTAATATCAGAGTAGGACATTCTAAACCTTATAATGTCTGAGTTATAAAAAGAGAAGAATAAACACAGAGGCACACAGGGGTTTAGAGGCCATATGAAGACAGCACACACAGCTAATGATCCACATGTTCAGGAACGCCAAGGATCACCCAGGAATGCCCAGAGCTACCAACAATGGACTTCCCATTAGAGTCATCCTGAATTTGGAATTCTAGCCTCTTGAACTAAGAAAAATTCCATTTATTTTGTTTAAAGCCATTCATTTATGTTTTGTTATGGCAAGACAAGTTTAACTAGGACAACCCTATATTTTTCAGGAAAAGCTATTTCTATAATGATAGATGGGCACTCACTGTCAAAATGGATTGGAATGGTCACCTTGCTACTGTTGACCCCTGATCCTCCTGGCCAGATACAAGGCACTCAGATCTTTTCCAAGTTCAATTTACCTTGAACCTGCAAATCATTGAGAGTAAAAACCAGATGGACAGATAGACAGACGGATGCACGGGTAGGTGATCTATTAGGTGGTTTTAGAATATCTTTTATGGTTTCTATGTGTATCTTGTAAGTCCTGGTGTGGTGCTATAGGCTAAGCACTGGACTGCTAACCTCAGAGTCAACAGTTCAAACTCACCAGCAGCTCTTTGAAAACCCTGTTCAGGGTCGCTATGAGTCAGAACCAACTAGATGGCACTTAACAACAATAAATGCACAACTTGAAAATAGTATGACATTTCTGGTACATTGTTGAGTGTCCTTTGTTTCTGATATAGCTCATTGCAACTAACTCCTGTTTATGACTTGGCTAGTACCAAGAAGTATACATGCTTTCCAGTCCCTATCTGTTCAGTTCTATGTCACAACAGATAAAATAGTTTGCAGTCATTAAAAATTACAATTGTAATGACTATGCATAATATATAAAAGAGTCTTTAAGATATAATGCCAACTTTTTTGTCTTTTGTTCATTCATAATTCAGTGCAAAAGCCATTAGGCAAGGCTGAGTGGAGGGGACAGGAGGTACTTGATAATGGGCAAGGAAGGTTTCTGCCCTAAAGAATTGGTAAGGATAGTGGGGACCCAGCATGGGATGTCAGAGCCCCTGCAAGTATAGGAAGGGGGTCTGTGTAAGAAGAAAACAGTAGAGACAGTAGGTTGGTAAACAGTAGATTGGTAACATATGGTACCCAGGTGCTACACTGTCACAAATAAAGAAAGGGGCAAAATTAGAATGAGTCAGAGTACAGAGTAAGAGGTATTGGTGTGAATGCCAGCCAAAATGGCCACTGCATTTCAGCTCATGTCTAGGATATCAATCCTTATGCATTCCATTTAATTTTTGAAGACATCCGATTGTATTAGATTCATACATTGTGCATTCCATGTTCTGATTACTATTTTTTCTCATTTTGAGTTCTGCCACATAAGCAAAAAAAAGGTCCCAAAAGCTTTACTTCATTCACGTTATTTTTCTTTTTTTTTTTTTCAAAAGTATCTTCATTCTTAGTCTCTCTAAGACTGGAAGCTTCAGTGGAACCTGTCCACATTGGGTGACCCTGCTGATACTTTAAATACTAGCAGCATAGCTTCCAGTATCGCAGCAACAAACAAGCCACCACAGTACAACAAATTGGCAGGCAAGTGGTGGCCACAACAAACAAGCTACAGAAATAAATATAGTTGTACATGTTGTACACACACACACACACATTTCCTCTAAATCTGTCCCAGAGAGTTCCTGAGCGCATCAACTTTCTACTTAGTATACTTTCTAAATAAACACCATTCTCAACTGAAAAAAGCCAGCACTCCTCAGAGAAATGCCTAATTCTAGAAAAGCATAAGGGGAGCCTGAAACATCTGTGCCAGAAAGAAAAGTGTTCAAAGAATGATGGAAACAAGTCAAAAGAATACAGAAGTCAGTGTGAAGGAACTTTCACTGGTCAGATGGGACAATTAGAGCATCAAAATAAACACTGATGACAGGACTAATAAATACTAAATAAAACAGCAAGTTGTGTGCTTCTATTGATGTAAACAAAGAAATGAAAAACATAATTGGCAGGAAGAGAAAGCTCTTTCTTACAGCAGAAAGCCAACTAACAAATGTAGAAGGAATGATGATATAAGAAATTCACCATTTGGTAACTATCAAAATAATAATTAATTCAGCCAAAAGTATCCATGAC
>NW_006408557.1:4340862-4352224 GCF_000296735.1 Chrysochloris asiatica
TGCAAATAGTAACCAATCTGACATAGCTTCGATGGCTTGATGATCAGAACTGAACTAGAGGAAGATAAAGAAATCTGATAAAGGAAGCAAATGTAAATTGCTACAGTTGGATAAACTTGACCTATACTTATGGATGTAGTAGCTCAAACCACTAACCATGAGAGAAAGAGTCTTCCCATCAAGGATCAAGCCTATCCCCCCTCGGTATACAGGGCTGATAGGAACGGGCAATTTAGATATTGACTACTTAAAATGGGGGGCAGGGGATGGCTATAAAGGCACAAAGTAGCTGGCTTACAAGTTTTCAAGAGGAAGTTTAGTCTCAGAGTGTGAAGGGAACGGAAGAATCCCCACTGAATAGTTTTCATCTTGTCTAGGTGGGTCTGGTGAAAGGAGATGGGGATAAGATTCTTCTGATTCAATAGTGAGTAATTGTTATCATAACTAATTGCAATTGTGAGAACTGTAAAGGTAGAAATTTTGTAACATAAAGGAGGGAGTAGTTAATCTTACATTCCAGGAACCATCAAGGGAGATGACCATAAGTGGAATGTGGAACCCTAACCAGAGAAGCAGTGACACCCGAGATGGAAGCAGAGATGATGACATGGAGAGATAGAGTAGTTGAGGACTGTAGACTCATGGAAAGGGAAAAGCTGTGTGCTGGCAGGCAGAAGGCAAGCTTTCAGAATGTGCCCTTTGTTTGTTTAAATGATTATATATTCCTGAGTGTTTTCGTATACGTCAAAAAACAAAACCAGAGGGAATAGAAGCAAATACTGTTGTATGGTGATGCATGGAGGGTATTGTAATCATTGCAATGAAACAAAATACAATAGGATGAGTGCAAAACTGATGTTCACCTATGACTCAATTTTGTAACCTAAAAATGACTGAAATGAGATGTTTTTATACAGATATTTCACCACAATAAAATGGTTTTCTAAAAAAAAAAAATTATCCATAGATGCTAAAATCAATGAGTAGAAGTATGATAAGGAACTGAGTATTTATAATCTCAAATACCTTCCAATTGTGCTTTTTATTAAGAAAGGGGAAAGGATAGCTTTGCAGGGGAGAAGCCTAGAAGGCACCACCTTAATAACCATGTGACCAAAGTGAGTATCATCAGTAATGAGACAAACAGAAATTGTCAACATCTGGCAGAATATGAGATTACCAGCATCATTTATTTAAAATATATTCCAAAATTACATAACCTTAATCTAATCATCAGAATCCTGGTGTGGCGTTATGGGTTAATGCGCTGGACCATAAGGTAGGTTTGAACTACAAGGTCATCAATTCAAGTTCACCAGCAGCTTCTTGGAAACCCTACACAGGGTCACTATGAGTCAGAACCAACTCGATGGCACTTTAACAACAACAACAATCTAATCATCAGTAAACATCAGATAAATCAAAACTGAGGGCATTATATGGCAATTATCTTACTTGCAGATTTCAAGAGTCAAAATCCTAAATAACAGTCAAGGAAATATTAAGGGATTCTTTCAGACTAAGACTAAGGAGATATGGGAACCAAATGCAATATATGATGCTAAACTGAATACTGGACCTATAGCAGACATTGTTGGTATGAATGGTGAAATGTGACTGGGGTTTAAGGTTAGAGGGAAGGAATGTACCAATATTAGTTTCCTAATTAGTTTCACGAGTTGTTGTTATGGGTAAAACAGTGTCCACTGAAAAATCGTTCAAGTTTTAGCCCTAAGTTTCTAAGAATATAATCTTCGAAACAGGTCACTGCAGATATAATTAGTTAAGATAAGGTCATTACGGTACACCTGGATATCTTTATGACTGGTGTCCTTTAAGCAAAGGAAGAACACAGAAACATACATTCAGAGGCATGATGGCCACGTGAAAATGGATCTACACACCAAGGTAGGTCAGAAAGAGACAGGGAAGAATCTCTCAAGATCTTTCAGAGAGCATAATCGTGCTAACCCACTGAAAAGGACTTCTAACCTTTAGAACTGTGAGAGAATACATTTTTGTAGGGATTTCTCTACAGCAGCCTTAGAAAACAAATATAGTGGAACAGTGGTTACACACAGATGGACTGTCAGAAGAAAACACACTCTAAATTGTTCAGAGGTGATAGGGTCACAGTGAGTAATTTACTTTCAAATGGTTCTGAAATTTAAAAAGATCATTTTACCATTCTTAGAACAAATCTGTCATACTAAAATTGTTTTGAAACTTTTTCTTGTGAATTGAGCGGTTTACAGAGCAGATCATCAGTTTTACATTCAACAATTCATATACTTTGTTTCATGTCAGTGATCGCTACCCCTGGTAGTGCAGTGGATAATGAGCTGGGCTATTAACCTCAAGGTCACCAGTTCAAATCCACCAGTGGCTCCATGGGAGAAAGACGAGGCTTTCTACTCCTGTAAAGATTTACAGCCTCAGAAACCATATACAACGCCGCTATGAGTCAGTACGACTTGACAGCACACGAACCACCACCGCCACCATTACCACTACCACCATGTAACAAGTTGCCCCAATTTCCATTCCATCCTCTTTCCCAACCCTTCTGTACCTTATCCTTTGGTAAATGTCACACTTTTGATGCTAAATGGTTGACCATTCCATAGTGAGCATATCTTACTAGTAGTGTTGTTTTCTCCCTTCTGTACCTAGCTACTACTTGGTTGATAATTGAGTCACGAGGGTGAGTTCTGTTCCAGACCTGAAGGGCGACCAAAGGTCATAGTCTCTGGTTCCTCCAGTCGCATTCTCCAGTCCCAGTAGTTTTTTTTTTTTTTTGTATAATTTTGAGTTTCATTCCAGATTTTTCTCCCACTCTATCCAGGACCTTCTAATGTGACCCCTTTCAGAGCAGTTGGTAGTGGCAGTCAGACACCGTCTAGTTCTTCTGGTTTTAGAGTTGTGGAGACTGATATTCATGCGTTCCATTAGTACACTGGACTAATTGATTGCAAGCATCTTTCGTTTTCTTCACTCTGCATTCTTCCACATATGGAAAGACCAACAGTTGCAGCTCACAGGGCCCCTCATGAGCTTTTAAGATCCCAGTCACTACTTACCAAAGTAGGATGTAGAACATTCTCTTTAAAGTTATTTTTAAAAAGAGGTCAGATCCTAAAATTGTTCATAAAAAGAATATAAATAATGGAAATAAGATGATCAAAACAAACTATTGTGCTAGGGTCTTGTATTCGAAGAATATTTTTCATTTAAAAAGTATTCCTTTAGTGTTGGCATATTTCCATAACAGCAATAATGTAAGACAGTTATATATACATTCAAACTTAATTCAACAAAACAATGTGTACAACAAAGAAGGCCTGCAAAATAAAGAAAAGAGCACAGTGAAGTAAATAGTTATCACTCTTCTTATCTGGAATCAATTATGAGATGCATGTTTTCCCCATACTCTCGTCAACATATCTTCCAGCAACAACTCTTAAAAAGAACTGTGGAAACCAAAACCCAGATACCTTGATTTAGATGTGTGGCCTCCATGATTGGAATACCATTCACAGAGCACTGAGAACCACTCAGAGGAATCAGAGTCACTGTCCCACCAACATTTTCAAAGATGCAGTGCTCACTCTCCAAATCAAGGCCATGAAGAACTAAGTTAGAAAAGAAAAAAGAAATTTTACTTTGAGATCTATTGCAATGATTCCTAACTTTCTCTTTCTTTTTGTTTTTATTTTAATTCCATCCCCCATATCATAAAAGTCTTATGAAGTAAAAATTTATGTTTGGTGAGAATACACAATCTTAGAAGTTCATGGCATCAACTGATCCAACAGGAAGCATCCTTTAAATGTTATCACACAGGGTCATCATCTGCATAAGGAAATAAGTTATAGTATTATAGTTTATTTCATCTTCAGGGAGAAACAAGTTAGGTAACTTGTCTTACCTGATTACCACTGAGACAATCTGTTTGACACTAAATAATATTTGCTCCATTGGCCACCCATAAGCCACAGAGAAATTTAATTGGAAAAAATGCTCCATGAGACAAAGATTTATTATGACCTCCTCAAATAGAGGCACTGTGTACATTACAAAGAACAGAAAAAAAAAGGTAAACTTGGGAGACCCAAGTAAGTTTCCAGAAGCTGTACAAGGATGTGCACTGCGACAACCTCTGTCAATTTTAAGAGAACTTGACTTCCATAAATCTCTCAGAAACCATGTGTTTGCTTAGGTTTATCATATATGATTTATGCTTAGTCATTTATGAACATTCTGGCATATTCTTGATGAATGGTTAGGCAAGTAAAACTATTGAGTAAATGTATATTACTTCAAGCACAGTTCTTGACCAGCTTCTTAGGAGTACAGACCAAATAGCTTTTACTGTCTCCAAAATACTGAGCTAGTGAACTTCTCTACTTACAAAAAGAATGTGTTCTTATTATTCATCATTATAGCTTGTATTCTTTCATCATATTTATTTAACCTGTATGCTAAGCAAATAATCCAAGAAGCTGACTTTTATGAAGAAAAACATGGCATCAGGATTGGAGGAAGACTCATTAACAAGCTGCGATATGCAGATGATACAACCTTGCTTGCTGAAGGTGAAGAGGACTTAAAATATTTACTGATGAAGATCAAAGAGCATAGGTTTTGGTATGGAGTGCATCTCAATGTCAACAAAACAAAAATCCTCACCACTGGACCAATAAAAAACATTCTTATAAGTGGAGAAAAGATTGAAATTGTCAAAGACTTCATTTTTCTTGAATCAACCAACTATCAACACTCATGGAAGCAGCAGTCAAGAAATCAAATGACTTATTCCATTAGGCAAATCTGCTGCACTAAACCTTTTTAAAGTGTTGAAGAGCAAAGATGTCAGTTTGAGGACTAAGGTGTGCCTGACCCAAGCCATGGTATTTTCAATAACCACATATGCATGTGAAAGCTGAACAGTGAATAAAGAAGAACGTAGAAGAATTGATGCTTTTGAGTTATGGTGTTGGAGGAGAATACTGAAAGGGCTATGGGCTGCCCATAGAACCAACAAATCTGTGTTGGAAGAAGTGCAGCCAGAGTGTTCCTTGGAGGCCAAGATGACCAAACTTCGTCTCTTATACTTCGGACATATTGTCAGGAGGGATCAGTCGCTGGAGAAGGATACCATGTTTGGTCATATGGATAGTCAGAGAAAAAGAGGAAGACCCCCAAAGAGATGGATTTGCCAATTGGCAGCATCGATGGTCTCAAGCGTGGCAACAGTAGTGAGGTTGGCCCAGGATCGGGCAGTGTTTCGTTCTGCTGTGCATAAGGTCGCAATGAGTCGGTACCAACTCGAAGGCACCTAACAACAACAACAACCCCAAAAGTCAAACACATAATTCAAGGATTAGAAGAAGACTGATTTCTACTTCTACTCCAAAACAGTGAAATACTTTCAATACTCCCAGTAAATAGTAAGTAAAGTAGGAATAAGCTGGGGTTGGCTTGATTATTGACTTATATTTGGCAAGGAAGCAGGTTAATAGACAGCAACTCTAGAAACCACCCTGCCACATATACATACGAGGGGCTTCAAATAATTCTTGGGAAATTTTCATTATCTTTTAATTCCATTTTTCCAGAGCCCTTAAACACACATAACCACCACTAAGAATGGTCTTCAGGGTGACCGTAAGCAGGACCTCACTTAATTCAGACTGAGTCCGTGATTATCTGGGTACCTCCTGAAGATTTCAAGAAAACAAATCCATCTGTGCATCCATCAGGATATATGCTATGTTACCTCATACTTTCCATAGTCATTCTGGGACAGATAAGTGTCTATCTAAAAAGGTTATATTCTTTACCTGTGTGTCTGCTGACATATTCCTATCAATCATTACAATTACTTCAATGTCAGTCATTCAGAGGAGCCTTTTTATTAAACAGGATTTTTGAAAATCATTGGGAAGGAATTAATGACAAAGATTCTCACCAATATCTTGTTCTGTTGAAGCATCTTCTCTACCAACATATGTTTGACCTTCCTGGGGAGAAAAGTCGAATAAAATCTATTAGTATGAACAAGAGAAGGGCTTGTTTCACCATTTTTTTCTATGCCCAAGTAATCTGGTGACCAATGGGACAGTCTGGGTGTAATTAGAGTTCACTGGGGCTGTAACAAAGTTGTCTGGAAAATGAAAGAGGAAATTCCATAGCTTACTGCTCAATAATGGCTCTTATTTTGTCATGCATCAATAATTTGCTCATGACAGTAATCTCACTGATGTTTCCCCATCCTTTCTGATGAGTTTCTTCCCCAATGACCAGGGGTTTCCTTATGTCTAAAGTTATAACTTATCAGATCCCACAAAATGCAAGTGCAGTACCACTCTTATTTTATGCCATGGGTCAGAAAAAGGCCATCGAACCAAGGTCAGAGGCAGCCATTGCTACTGATGGGCAATTCTGCTGTCTTGACCAAGCCCAATGATGAAGGCAGAAAACACAATTTTACAATTACCACCAAGGGCCAGAAAACTGTACTTAATATATCTCAGTTCTAGGAGCTTATAGCATAACTTATCTTCCTCAGTCTGTCTGCCTATTTGCTCCCTGCCTCTCCATTCTTACTGATTCTATAAAATAGAAGCAAAAATCAGTCACCTTTTAGCTTTAGAACTACTTAAACATGGAAACTTTTAACAACACAGAATCCCAACTAACTGTTGAAATTCCTCAAATGGCTCAAAGATTTGTTGTCTATTCTGTAATTTAATAGATGTGTCCATGGTCACAAAGTACAAGGGGGCTTTAAAAAGTGAGTGAAAAAAAAAATCCATTATCTTTTCATTTTATTTTTCCATAAGCTTTTTGAAGCTCCTTCATATTATAATAAATCTTGCTAGTGGTTAAGAAAGAAAAACTGGAAATAAAATTAGAATGTTCCATCTTAAGCAGTAACTACCTTCAAGTGATACAAGATGATCCCAGTACTCAGAAGGTCATCATCAATGCCAATCAAATGGGGTAGTTCAGAATCTAGAACAACTCCAATTCCTTCTTTCCTGAGGGCTAGAGTTTGTTCCTGAAATTGAGACGAAAAGAAAAGAATCAGGTTATTCAGGCAAAGATAATTTCATATTAAGTACTGTTAGAATGTTATTATGAGTAATATTTTATTTTTCATCCAAAAAGGGCCTTAAATGACATAGTGAAGTGAATTTGGAACATATAAGTTGAATATAAAAATGAATTAAATATAGGCCTGTTATAAAACTTGTTTAAAGTCAAGCTTGAGTCTCACCTTCCTTTGAAAAGGATCCAGGGCTACCCAACTACAGAAAACAATTGCTCCCCCTTTCTAGATGTCTATTTCACTTAATACCTCGATGTTTCAATATTGCATGATCCCATATATATGAAATATCTAAAGTAGACAAGTGTATGTATGGAATGACTATATGTCACTGTTGTTAAGGAATACAGATGTGGTGCTGTGGGTTAATGCACCGGACTGCAGAGTTGGTTTGAATGGCAAAGTCAGCAGTTCAAGCTCACCAGCTGCTCCTCAGAGACTCTATGCAGGGTTGCTATGGGTCGGAACTAACTCAATGGCAATAACAACAGCATGTATGTGCTGGACTGCAAGAACCGTTTGAATCGCAAGGTCGGTGGTTCAAGCTCCACAGCCGCCCCTCGGAAACTCTACAGGATCACTATGAGTTGGAACAGACTCAATGGCACTTAACAACAACATGTATTCACTGGACTGCAAGGTCCACTGGAATGGTAAGGTCGGTGGTTCAAGCTCAACAGCTGCCCCTTTGAAACCCTATACAGGGTTGCTTTGAGTTGAAACCAACTGGATGACACTAAACAACTTAGAGACCTAAGTTTATTTATAGCTACCAAGGGCAGAAGGAAATAAGACTGGGGAGTGGGGGAAGGGCTCATTGCTTAGTAAACAATGAGCTTCTGTTAAGGATGATGGAAAAATTTAGAAAGAAAAGAGTAGTGATAGTTGAATAATAATACCTGAGCATGATAAATGTCACTGGTTTTATATATGCATATATATAATACTAATGAAATACCATAATGTCTCCTTACTAGTTTGTTCTTTTTTCCAGTTTCTGTGAATGAAGGTGCTGATTCCTGTCTAAGAGCAATCCTTTCCTGGGTGTTAGAGCTCACTCTTCCAGAAGTACTGACCTTCTGTCTTCTGCATCATTCCCACCTACATACAAACAAGCCTGCCACCATCACTACCAGTCACCACTACCTTTCATTGGTCCTTCAGCTAACACTCACTTCTCAGTGCCACTTTAGAGAAAACCACCTGGAAGTTTTCTCTATTTACAGTTTTCTAACCCTAACCCTTCCCATCCTATCTTGAACCCACTCCAATAAGCTTTTCAGTCTTAGTACTCAACTATGTTGTTGTTGTTGTTAAGTGCCGTCGAGTCGGTTTCGACCCATAGCGACCCTGAATAGGGTTTCCGAGGCTGTAAATCTTTACGGGAGCAGAAAGCCTCATCTTTCTCCCGCGGAGCAGCTGGTAGTTTCGAACTGCTGACCTTCCGGTTCGCAGCCCGATTCGTAACCACTACGCTACTCAACTATATCTACTCTCAAATCCCTTGATTCCTCATCTAACCTCTTAGACTTCATCTCTTATCTATGTGCTGATGACTCTCAAATTTAAATCTCCAGAATAGATCTCTCTCTTAAACTTCATATTTGTGTTGATAGATTCACCTACTCAATGTCACACAGGCAGCTCACACATAATACATCAAAAAACCAAATGAGTCCTCCTGCCTTCTCAGAACTGCAAATTTGGTACCCAGTTAAGTACACACCAGCCTTGTTCAGACCAAAAAACATGGTTATCCTATGCTCTTGTCTTTTTCTAAATCCTACATAGTTAATATCGACTCTGGGGTTTGGGTGTGGTGCTATAGTGTAAGTACAGGATTGCTCACCACGAGATCAGTTGTTCAAACCCACCAGCCATTCCTCAGAAACCCTATACAGGTTTGCTATGAGTTGGAACCAACTTGATGGCACTAATAACAACAACAAAGTTCACTTACCTTCAAAATATGCCCCAAATCTGCTAACTTCTTACCACCTACAACAATCCAGGTTCCCATTCCTGCTCACTACAGTGATCTTCAGCTCAGTATCCATAAGGGACATCAGGGCACATCACTGCCTGCTCACATTTTCTTAAGCAGCCTCCCATCTCCTTAAAGAAAAGCCAAAGTCTTTGTACTGTCCTATAAGCCATCCCTGGCCTCTTCCTCTATTTATCTCTGGCCCTCATCTTCTGCCTGCCTCCTTCAACCCTTGCTTGCTCTTCTTAAGGGACCCACAGTTTCTAGTTGTTTCTCAAACCTGCTAATCCTGTCCCATCATTGCTTTAGGATTTACTGTTCCTTTTGTTTTTATTGTTGCTGTTTCTTCTGCCATTGCTATTACATCTCTTCCTCTAGAGCTGGATTTCTCACACTCAGCACTACTGAGATTTGGGACCAGATAATTCCTTGTCATGGGGTCTGTCCTGTGTATTGCAGTATGTTAAGCAGTATCTCTGCCTCTTCCAATGAGATGTCAGTAGCACAGGTTCCCCGATACATTATAATAACCAAAAATGTCTTCAAACCTTGTCACATGTGACTGAGGAATAAAGCCAGCTCCAGTTGATTAGCTTTGCTCTAGATACATACATAAGGAGCTCTTGGTAGCGTAGTGGTTACGAGTTGGGCTGCCAACCTCATGGTCAGCAGTTCGAAACTATCAGCTGTTCTGCAGAAGAAAGATGAGGCTTTCTGCTCTTGTAAAGATTCACAGCCTCAGAAATCCTATATGGGGTTGCTATGAGTCAGAACCGAGGCACATCACCACCACCACCAGACACATACACAACTCAGCTCCTTACTTCTTTCAGGTCTTTGCTCAAAAGCAAACTTTCCAATCACCTCATTGTTGTTGCTGTTAGGGCTGTCAAGTAGGTTCCCACTCACAGCAATCCTGCACAGAGTCTCTGTGGCCATAAACTTTCTGGGAGTGTAAAGTCTCACCTTTCTCCCATGGAGCGGCTGGTGGCTCCAACTGCCAACTTTTTGGTTCAAAGTCCGGTGCTTATACTACAAAACCCCTACACTCCCATACAAAAGCAATTACCCACATTCTTTATGCTGATTTCTTTATCTTGTTTGTTGCTACTGTTAAGTGCCATCCAGTAGGCTCTGACTCATAGTAACTCTGTACAGGGCTTCCAAGACTGTAATTCTTTCTCCCGCAGAACAGCTGGTGGATTTCAACCGCTAACCTTGTCATCTGCAGCCAAACTCATAACCCACTATGTCACTAGAAGTACACATACTGGTTTATTAGCTGTCCAAGTAGAATGCAAATGAGAGCCTAATTCAGCATCTGACACATAGTAACTGCTCATTTAATATGTGACAAATAGATGAATGAGGGAACAGCAAGTAGTTTGGTAGGTTTAACACTGGGCCCAAGCAGTCCAAGATATCACATCTCTAGAATCAGTCTTGTAGGCTAGTCTTAGGTGAGAAGGAAAAAAAAATCCAAAATACTGAAAATAAAAATTTCAGTCTTCAGGTTGGATTGTACTATGTTCACATTGAGTCACACCCAACAAAATATTGGGCTCTGTGAATGATAAATGTGATGGGAACAAAAAGAGAACAAGTCCCAAGTTCCAAATTGGGGTTCCTGGTCAGTGATAACCTCCAGTGAACTTTCCCCAACCCAGCTGCCCAATGGGACAGGCAGTGGCCAAAACACTTCTGGAACATAATTCTTGTAACATAATCGGTATCCCCTTGCATTTCTTAAATGAATAAATATTGTTTGTATCATTTGAATATTTAAAAATGAGCAAAGCTTGCCATCCTTTAAGTGAAGGAGTTTAACGAGGTAATTCAGAGTTTAACAAGGAAATTAAAACAAGTCTTGAGCAAATAATCTGAGAAGCTAGGTCATATGAAGAAAAATGTGGCATCAGGATTGGAAGAAGACTCATTAACAACATGAAATATGCAGATGATACAACCTTGCTTGCTGAAAGTGAAGAGGACTTAAAACATTTACTGATGAAGATCACAGAGCACAGCTTTCAGTATGGATTGCAACTCAATGTAAAGAAAACAAAAATCCTCACCACCAGACCAATAAACAGCATTCTTATCAATGGAGAAAAGATTGAAATTGTCAAGGACTTCATTCTTCTTGGATAAACTATCAACACTCATGGAAACAGCAGTCAAGAAATCAAATGACGTATTGCATTAGGCAAATCTGCTGCACAAGACCTTTATAAAGTGTTGAAGAGCAAAGATGTCAGCTTGAG
>NW_006408557.1:4352494-4363466 GCF_000296735.1 Chrysochloris asiatica
AAACTTCATCTCTCATACTTTGGACATATTGTCAGAAGGGACCAGACACTGGAGAAAGATATCATGTTTGGTAAGATGTATAGTCAGAGAAAAAGAGGGAGACCCCCAGTGAGGTGGATTGGCAAAGTGGCAGCATCAGTGGGTTCAAGCGTGGCAACATTGTGAGGTTGGCCCAGGATAGGAGTGTTTCGTTCTGTTATGCACAGGGTCGCTATGAGTTGGTACCGACTCAATGGCACCTAACAACAAAAAAAACAACAACAATATCAAGGTGCTCTGGTAGTGTAGTGGTTATAGCTGCTAATCTCAAGGTCAGCAGTTAAAAACCACTAGCCATTTCGTGGGAGGAAGACAAGGCTTTCTGCTCCCATAAAAATTTACAGCCTCAGAAACCCTATGCAGGGTTGCTATGAGTCAGAACCGACTCCACGCCACACCTCCACCACCACCACCACCATCAAAGCATAGCTCAAGCACTGCACAGACAAGGAAGCTCTGAACAGGTTCTAGGGAGGGCAAGGTACAGAGAAGAGTACCCTGTACCTTAGTGTCTGCAGACATTTGAGTCTCAAATACATACAACAGAGCCATGTAAGTGGACGAAGGGATGAAACCACACAAAAAAACAGATGGTTAATAAAAGTAACATAAAAATCAGTACTAGAAAGAAATCAATTTAACAACCATTAAATAAATAGGCAGAGAAAATGACCAATGCTTAACTTAGACTCAAGAAAAGGAAATGAAGCCGAACATTGTTCTTCTATTACCTTTCTTATCTTATCAGCCAAGCTCCAATTCCCAAGGCTCAGAACTTCAGGGTTGAGTTGGGAGACTTCATTATTCTTGATTTACTACACTTTCAAAAGTTAGCTAAGATGAGCACTCTAAATAAACCAACCCCTATGCCTACTTCTTGGATACTGATAGAACTTGTACTTTTCCTCCAGCTCATAGAATTCAAGCTGAAGCAAGAAGCATGTGATTTATTTATTCATTTATTTACTTTATTATCTAGCACAATGGAGATATTTTCAAATAATCACACAGCTATATTTCATATAAACAAAGTCCTAACCAGAATGCACTGGACTGCAAAGTTGGTTTGAACTGCAAGGTCAGCGGTTCAAGCACACTTGGAAACCCTATATAGGGTCACTATGGGTCGCAACCAACTCAATGGCACTCAACAGTAACAGCAACCAGAGGGTCTGGTGGTTCTGAATCCAGGCATTTCTACACCACGGTGTATCCCTATGGTAACAGGCAATGAACTGTCCAAGGCCTTTAGGTTCATATGAAAAGGAGAATGATTATTCTTATAAGTCTAGACACATGTATGTCTTTTCTTTCTGCATAAACATAGACAATAACATTTTAAAAAGCATTATTTTAAACTCCAATAGCTCCCACTCAAACTAGAAAATTGCATTGGACTACATCCACTTTCAATACTGAAAGTGTCAAGGGCTGCCAAAAGAACAAACAAATCTGTGTTGGAAGAAGTGCAGCCAGAGTGCTCCTTGGAGGCCAGGATGGTCAAACTTCGTCTCTCATAATTCGGACATATAGTCAGGAGGTACAAGTCTCTGGAGAAGGAGATTATGTTTGGTAAGGTGGAGGGTCAGAGAAGAAGAGGAAGAGCTCTAGCGATATGGATTGGCAAAGTAGCAGCATCAATGGGCTCAAAGTGTGGAAACAATTGTGAGGTTGGCCCAGGATCCAGCAGTGTTTTGTTCTGCTGTGCATAAGGTCGCTAAGAGTCGGTACCAATTCGATGGAGCCGAACAACAACAACATCCAAGCTAATTTTTTTTCAAATCAATATAAACCTTTTTTCTCCCATGAAATAAGTTATTCTCATAGATTGTGAAACCATGTAAAATTCATAACTGTAGAGTCTTTATGTCAAAAGCATTGCTTATTGCCACCCACCTCCTAAGCATACATAGGCAAACAAACAAGCATGCACTTACCCAAAGTCATACATATAATGGGTAAAACCTGAGTTAAGAGAAAGTTTTTTTAGGATTAGGAATAGGGACAGATGAGTTTATGATTAATGCTGCTCTGAAGCTTCATGACATTCAAACTGCATTGAACTACATGATATTATAAAAGTGTCACCCCATAAAAATAGAAATGAAAGCTTAAATAATTGCTCAAGTGAAAAAGTAATTTCGGACAAAAATATTTATCATGTATAAAATATTTACTGAGTGACAGCTACTGTTATATATAATTTATGAAACATCTCTTTGATAAGATGGGATACTTAACATAGTAGAGCCAGCCAACTCTAACTACAAAGAAAAGACTCCAGGTCTCAAAGAAAGAAAGGCATTATAAATATGTATGGTGGTTGTGTGCCACAGAGTCCATTTTGACTTATAGCAACCTCGTATAGGGTTTACGAAGAGTGGCTGGTAGGTTTGAACCCCCTGGTCTTTTGGTTCAAACTAACATGTGGTTCAGTGTTTATCCTATAATGCCACACCAGGACTCACTCACTCACTCACTCTCACTATATATATATGTGTATACACACACATGCACACACACTTAATCTGAGCCAGATAGGTTTCAGAAAATGTTCTGAACAGACACATTTGACAAGGTAATGAACATAATGTTTAAAATAAACTGATGCTGTGTTTTGGACACTTTTGTTGTTGTTAAGTGCCATGGAGTCAGTTCCACCTCATAGTGACCCTGCAGAGGGTTCCCAAGGAGCGGCTGGTGAATTTGAACCAGCAACCTTTTGGTTAGCAGTTCAGTGTTTATCCAACATTACCACACCATTACGCCACAAATTATATACTGTATGTGCTGTTGAGTTGGTTCCAACTCAAAAATAGGGCTTCCTAGGTTCGACTGGTGGGTTTGAGCTAAAAACTATGTGGTTAGCAGTCCAGTGCTTATCCTACAGCACTGCACCAAAAGTCCATATATATACCAGCAGCCATCAAATCTATTTCAATTCTTGGCAATCCATGTGTTTCATAATATAACTGTGCTCCAAAAGATTTTTAATGGCTGGGATCTTTCTAAAGTGCATCACCTGACCGTTCTTTTGAGGTACCTCTAGGTAAATGCAAACAGTCAGCTTTTGTGTTCATAGCTGAGTGCTTAGCTACCTGAGCCACACAAAACAATGAAAACCAAACCCACTGCCATCAAGTGGCCTCTGACACATAGCGACCCTACACAGAGTTTCCAAGACTATAAATCTTTACAGGAGCAGACAGCCTCACCTTCTTCTCACAGAGCAGTTCATGGGTTTGAGCCACTGACCTTGAGATTAGCAGTCCAATTGTGAGGAATAACTCTTAGGATGGTCCATCTTCAAGACTGAGGGGAGTCCAAAGGGTAACAGGCAAACATAACAAAAGAAGCTCATGGGAAGGGAAGAGACTTTTTTGACCAACTAGAAACTTCAAAATAAGAATATACCCATCAAGGAACTAGGGGAAGCTCATGGGGAAGAAAGGAGCTCTGGTAGCATAGTGGTTACAAGTCGGGCTGCTAACCTCAGGGTCAGCAGTTTGAAACTACCACCTGTTCCGTGGGAGAAAGATGAGGCTTTCTGCTCCCATAAAGATTTACAGCCTCGGAAACCTTGTACAGGGTCACCAACTCAATGGCACATAACCACCACCACCATCATGGGGAAGAGGGAACTAACTTTAGCCTCCATCTGGGAACAGATTGTTAACCCCATAGTACTCAGTCAAGAGGAACTGGGCAAGGGACTTTCTCGAAACAGGGGAATAAAACTTTTTGCAAGCTGGCCATACCTCACGTCTGCCCATGTCTACTGGGTCTGAGGCCCGATTTTGTAAAATCGAATAAACAAGCCTCACTTTCACTAAAACAAATACAGATTGGATTTCTTGAGAGTCTGTGGTAAGCATGAGTGTTAACCCACTGGCAACCTCATATGGGATAAGGCAGTCCACTCCAGTTCTCCCTCCAGAATCCAATGGGGGTAAGGTTCCAGTCAGGGGTTTGTACTGACCCGCTAGTTCCTAATAGGAGCCGAGGCAGTGTCTGGAGTATCGACAATGTTTCTCACACAATTGTTAACCCACAATGCCAACAGGACTCCTTTTGTACCACACAGGCACTTCTGAATTTGGGTAAAATACTTTTGAATTTGAAGTGTGTGTCCAACACTCTTTTTAGATACAGCATCAATACTGTCATATTCCAGCAATCAATGTCAACAACAAGACAGTCAAAATCCACGGGGAAAAGACTATATACTCTAGGGCTTGAATGATGACAGGCATGGCTCATTGGGGACCCACTTGTGTGTCCACTCTGCATATTAGATTGGGCCAGGACTCCATCTCTTTGGATCACCACTACATTCTTAGCATCTTACATTGTTTCTGGTAAATTTCAACAACTCTTTCTTGAATAAATGAAAAGTGAGACTCAATACAAAAATTAACAAAACCCATTTTTTCCCTCTGGGAGAGCTTTCCTGGAAGCTAAGTCTTGCTTGAAAAATACCTGGAAAACACTGGCAATGTGTCTGCACCAATTAAATTAAAAGCTCTCCAAAAGTAGAAACAGTCTTTCATCATACAAAATTAGGTAAACATAGCTGGACCAGATACACAGTAAACAATAAGTGCTGAGGATTTGGCACCATGGGAAGAGCCCTGGTGGTGCTGAATAAGCACTGGACTGGTAAATGAAAGAAAGGTCAGCCTTTCAATCTCACCAGCTGCTCCTCACGAGAAGTATGAGAGGGCCTCTTCCTGTAAAGCTTTATTAAAGTCTCAGAAATCCTGTATAGGAGTCACTATGAATCAGAATCGACTCGATGACAGGGCGTTTTATAGGACTTAATAGTTTGAAACTATCAGCCGCTCCGCAGGAGAAAGATGAGGCTTTCTGCTCCCGTAAAGATTTACAGCCTCGGAAACCCTGTGTAGGGTCGCTATGAGTCAGAACCGACTCCACGGCACATAACAACAACAACAACAATAGTTTCAAGTTAAGAAAAAATAAAATCTGGCTATCCAAGGATTACATTTCAGAATCTTTTTTTTTTTTTTTTCTGACAGTTATGTCTACGTAAAATTTTGTAGAATTTATGAGTCACGGGCAAAAAGTGCATTTCCTTTTTGCAAACCCCATTAAAAACAGCAGAAGAAAGGGATGAGTTTCACAAATGGGATTCAGAGTACATGACCACTGAGTTTGAGAAGGGAAAAAAGAAGTCAGGCAGAAAGGAATATTTTTTTAAATAATAAAATTATCTTTAGTAAAGGTCTTTTGTAATTTAAAATAAATGCATGCTATTTAATTCTGATTAACAGAAGGAAAAAAAAAGGAAGTATTTGCTAAATTTCAACCAATCTTTTCTTCACTACAAGAGGTACAGTCCAAAGCATCCTTCTTAAAAAACATATTTGGAAAAAAAAAAAAACCATATTTGAAGATTGTCATCACTATGTTGTTGTTGTTGTTGTTGTGACCAACAGCTGGCAGAGTGTGTACCTATTTGAGAATGTCTGCTTCCTGCTTTGTTTGTCACTTGCATGATGTCTACCTATGTCAATTTGAGGACACATCTTGGGACACAGTCATACTTCTTATCCCTTAGCATCTTGAAGAAATGGCTCTGACTTTTCTGGTTCATCGCAGGCAATTTGGGTTTCTGTCTGAATGTAGAATTTTTCCTTTATTTTTGAAATTCAGCATCTTAATTAGGCTAGGTCTCAATGTGAGCTGTCTGTACCCAACTTTTCGGAAATACAATGCATTCTGCAAATCTGCAGGCTTTCAGTTCTTTTATTGATTTATTTTTCATCCTGTGAACATTTTCTTATATTATATTCCATCATTTGTTTAATTTGTTCACTGTTGATGTGGAAGACACCAATTATCTTTTTTTTTTTTCTTCTTTATATTTTAGAGTCCTGGTGTGGCACTGTGGATTAATGCGCTGGACTGCACAGTCAGACTGAACCACAAGGTCAGCTGTTTAAGTTCATCAGCCACTCCTTGGAAACCCTATATAGGGTGGCTATAAGTTGCCAACAACTCGACTGCATTTGATGACAACAACATGTAATTTAGCTTCTGATTGCTTTAATATCTTGATTATTTACAGTTGTGTTTATTGAGATTATCAGTTACTCTCTCAGTAATGGAATTTTCAGTGGTATCTGTTCTATTTCTTTTGGCTCTCAAAAAGTTTCTTTGGGCCCGCAAACCTCGTTTTTCATCTCATTCTGCTTTTTATTACCATGTTGCCTTGGTTTTTTGAATTTGTGTTTCTCATTGTAAGGAATTACATTCTGTACCTTGAAGTTTGTTTTCACCTAGACTGTGATATTTTGTCTTTTGCAAGCTATATTTCTTTCTTTCTCTTTGCTCACCTGCCGAGCTATCCATTCACTGCTATACTTAATGTTTGTACTTTGTTTTTCATCTTGTGCATGCTTAAGGTGGGTCTGCCCAGAAACTGCTTTTGCTCTACAAAGAATGGTTAATTCCCAATCTGTCATATCTGTGAATTGTTCTAGTTTGAGAGTTGAATATGTCTGCCATCTATCTACTTTACCTACAAGGAATGACCTGGTGTGGTGCTGTGAGATAAAGCACTGGGCGCCAAAGGGTCAGTTTGAACCAAAAGGTCGGAGGTTCAAACTCACCAGCCAGTCCTCAGAAACTCTATACAGGGTCACTGTGAGTCAGCACCAACTTGATGGCACTTAACAACATGGAATGGCAGAGGTCAAGGAGGTCTCAACTAAAGCATTACAAATTATTATTTTTTAAGACTAGGAACTTTGTTAAATATCCTGGTTGGTGGAAGAAATATATATGCAGAAGGTAAAAGATCATAGTCTAGATGAAAACATACTTCAAGGTATAGAATGTAATTCCTTACATTCCCATCAGCAGGTGCCCTCAAGCTTCTCATTGTTTTACCAGGCCTACCCTTACTGAGGAGTTAGCTCTGCTTTTCAATTCACTCCATGTGGTGCTGTGGGTTAATGCACCAGACTGCAAAGTCTTGTGAACTGCAAGGTTGGTGGTTCAAGCTCCCCACAGGGTTGACATGGGTTTGAATTGACTAGATTGGCACTTAACAACAACCATTCTATTATATCACCATAAAAATAGGAAAATCACTTTGTTTTCTTCCATATTGGGAGGTACTAGGACTCCTGCTGTGGTGCTAAGTATCAGCACTGGACTTGGAACCAGAAGATCTGCAGTTCAAACCTACCACTTGCTCCTCAGAAACCCTATACAGGGTCTCTATGAGTCAGAACTGACTGGACAGCACTAACCAACAAACAACAAGGCAGAGTTTTTAGAATCTTAATTGGTTTAGCTTCTTATGTGCAGGTTTAGGAACACTCTTACTTCATTCCCTGGGGACCAGCCCATGTCTGCTTCCTATTAGGGATTACAAGGCAGTGTTGTGTCCACACCTTTATTTGTTGTGCTTTTTATTATTTGCTCATTTCCTTGAACTCTGTGATGTCCCCTTTAACTTCAAGTTCACAATCAGGGATTCAACAGGCTACAAAAAATAAAGTAAACGCAAGAGGAACTCCAGGTTTAGAAGATTGTTTTGATGAAAGACCTGAAGGCAGAAAGCATGTGCATATATACAAGGAGACAAAGGCATCCAGTTGGCTGATAAAACCTGGAAAATTGGTTTAGAAAGCCAGGCAAATAGGTAATGTGTTTGGTCAGACACCAGGTAGTTTGAGAAATCTGAACACAGGAAGTAGGCTGATGCTTGGGAAGACAAATCTGGCAGAGGTCTGTAGGGTGACTAGGAAGAGAGGGAGAAGGAAGGTGGAATTAAGAAGGAAGGGAGGGCTTGTGAGAAACTGTGGTGGTAGATGGTAATAATGTTGAATTTTACCATTAAAGAAACCTGCCCTTAAAAACACACACATACATACATACACTGAGAGCTCTCTTTGTGTTAAAAAATAAAACCGTTTATGGCAAAAAAAAACCACACTTCCTATATGACTTAGATAAAATTCAGTGATGCCTCCTTATTTACCTATGACAAGGTCTGAAAGACCTTCCAAATTCCTATTTCTTGAGTAACTGAATTGCTTGCCCCCACTGTTGTTGTTGTTGTTGTTATGTGCCGTGGGGTCGGTTCCAACTCATAGCGACCATGTACAGGGTTTCCAAGGCAGTAAATCTTTACGGGAGCAGAAAGCTTCATCTTTCTCCCGCAGAACAGCTGGTAGTTTCGAACTGCTGACCCTGAGGCTCGCAGCCCGATTCGTAACCACTACGCTACCAGAGCCAATCAGAAATCAAATGCTTAACTTAACTTTGGTGAAGGTTCTCTCTTTCCCTCAAGTTCCTTAACTTTGCCCCATGCCCAGTCTGAACGAACACTACACCAAAACCAAATCATTTGTTGTCCAGTGAATTCTGACTCATAGTGACCCCATGTGTTTCAGAGGAGAACTGCAATCCATAGTGCTTTCAAGGCTATAACCATTGGAAGCAAACCTTTCTTCTGAGGCTACTATGGGTTGGTTTGAACCACCAACCTTTCAGTTACTAGCCAAGTTCTTAATTAACACCTTACCAGTTTGTTCCACCAGAGGCTCTTAGTCTAACATGTTGTTGTTGTTGTTGTTGTGACCTGCCATTGAGTTAGTTCCACTCATAGCAACCCTATACAGGGTTTCCAAGGAGCTGATGGTGAACTTGAACTGACAACAATACAGTTCAAATTGTCCAGCACATTAACCCACATTCCACTTTGCACCCTTGGGTTTTATCTATCTTGTATTCGTATTCTGGATAAAATGAAATGGGTTGGTTTTTCCTCTAACCCCTAGAGGTCTTGGCTGATCTTATGACCAGAGCATTCTCCCTATTACAATAGACTCCTCCCCGAAGTGTTACAGTCTCTCTCTCTCTCTCTCTCCCCCCCCCCCCCCCCCTTTTCTTTCTGAATAAAGCTTTTCCCTGCCCATGTCTGGAGTCCGGATGTAGCGCTTTAGAATAAGCACTGGCCTGCTAACCACAAAGTCGTCAGTGGTACAAACCCACCAGCTTCTCCTAGGAAACTCTATAAAGGATCACTGTGAGTCAGAACAAACTTGACAGCACTTAACAACTACTGAAGTCTGAATTTGTTTTTTATTTGACAAAGGATTCTATATGACAATTAGATTGAATGATCTTATATAGCCTTTTAATTAGCAATAAGAAAACTGTAAATTTACAAGACTATGTGATAAATGTCCAGAAGATTTTTATTCAAAGGGGAATAAAAAACACTTACACTTCCTAGTAACGCTCCTCAGGCATCTCAGCAAGCAAATACTGCTTATTTGTTAAAAAAACACCCATTGATCTGACTAGCAAATGTTGAAAAGTAACTTACAATTTTTGAATAATCGGCAAATGCTAAACAGTCACTATCAACCCAAAACAATTAACTCTAAAATCCTGAGGCCAGGCTTGTTTGCTTCTGAACAGTTATATCCGGCAGAGTTTCCTTGCCTTAAAATGGAGGGCTTATTTACCTAGAGATCTAAGCTAGAAACTTAGAACAAACCCTCAAATCACATTAACATCCATGCTTGCCATCCACAACATCTGCACAAAGTTAAGTAAGAAGTCAGAGGTTAATAGAACAAAATGAATTTGGTGCTCAATGATGTATCAGGATCTGGTCCTAACCAAGAAGGAAAAGAAAAGTCTGGGGAAGTATATGTAAATTGAAAAGGTCTGGTAGATACCTTGGATCTTGAAGCAAGTGTACAACCAGGATCAGTCTCCATCAGACCTAGGCTCCAGGAAGGAGAAGGTCCAAGTGGGTCAGCCTAGAAGTCACCCTTGCTGTCTGCTCTAGCTGTACTACGTGGTCTGAAACCTCATGACTTTTTATCTCTACCACTATTACCTGAGTCCCCACTATTAACAACTCCTGCCTGTAGTTTCTGATACCCACCAACTGATCTTTCTACTTCCTCTCTGGCCAACCTATTTCTACTTGGCAGCAGAGTCATCTTTTTAAAAGGTTAAGAGGTTATGTATAAAACATTACAATGGTTTCTCAGGGACTTAAAATAAAATCTCAATTCCTTATTATGGCTCCCTCACCTCTGGCCCCATTTCCCTCCACTCTCACTTGACTCCAGCCAAAGTACCTTTGCAAATGTTATACCACAGGGACTTAGCAAATATGGTTCCCTCTGCCTGGAAAATTCTAGATACTTGTGGCATGCCTCTTCTTGTTAATCAGCTCTCACCACATATGCTGCCTAATCTCTTAGGGATTGGGAGTACTACTGTGTAAGATGGACAAGGCCCTTACCCATCAGTTAACACTCATCTCCTAGGAAAATAAGCCCAGCCCCACCCCCAGTCATACCCACAACACGTGGCTTTATGTTTCCTTAGTATTTACTCAGGACAATCAAAACTATCTCATTCATTAGCTTGTCTTCTATATTCCTCTCTAGGAAGAAATGAGTCTAGCCAGTCCAAACCAAAATTTTAAGTTCAGGGAAAGAGAGATAGGGATGGGATCAGCGAGGTCAAACTATTACACAGTATCACAGTCTCCTGAATTCCTGTTTCATATGCCCCTGGCTTGTTTAAATATTAAAGTTTGAATCTGTGAGTCTATCATCATAAATGGAGTCCTAATGTGATGCTGTAGGATAAGCACTGGACCACAAGGTCAGTTTGAACTGCAAGGTTCAAACTCACCAACTGTTCCTTGCAAACCCTATACAGGCTCACTATGAGTTGGACCCAACTCGACAGCACTCAACAACAATCATCATGAATAACTTAACAAGTGTACCCAAAATTTCTACCTAGTAATATGAAGTTTACTTACCAAGTGGGAAAATTACTTCCCAAGTAAGGGAAGGATCAGAACAGCCACGAACACCCGACAGAAGTGTGGAGATACAAGTGCAGACATATTTTTTTTGGG
>NW_006408557.1:4364666-4377950 GCF_000296735.1 Chrysochloris asiatica
GGAAAAGCTCCATATCATCAGGGAAATAAGGCCAGGGGCAGACTGTGGAACAGACCATCAATGACTCATGTGCAAATGCAAATTGAAGCTGAAGAAAATGAAAACAAGCCCATGAGAGCCAAAATATGACCTTGAATATATCCAACTTGAATTTAGAGATCATCTGACGAAAAGATTTGATACATTAAACACTAGACCGAAGACCAGAAGAGTTGTGGGATGACATCAACAACATCATAGAGGAAGAAAGTAAAAGTCATTAAGAAAAGAAAGAAGGAAAAGATCAAAACAGATGTCAGAAGAGACACTGAAACTTGCTCTCCAGCATGGAGATGCTACAGCAAATGGAAGAAATGAGGAGGTATAAGAGCTGAACAGAAAATTTCAAAGATCCACTTGAAAAGATAAAGCCAAATATTACAACAAAATGTGCAAAGATCTGGAATCAGAAAACCAAAATGGAAGAACAGGCTCAGCATTTCTCAAGCTGGGGAAACTAAAGAAAAAATTCAAGCCTCGACTTTCATTATTGAAAGATTCTCTGAGCAAATTATTGAATGATACAGAAAACATCAAGAGAAGATGGAAGGACTACACAGAGTCACTGTACCAAAAGGAAGTGGTTAATGTTCAACCGTTTCAAAAGGTAACAAATGATCAAGAGCCAATGATACTGAGGTAGGAAGTACAAGGTGCATTGAAGGAATTGGCAAAGAACAAGGTACCAGGAACTGATGGGAAAAAAAAATGAAATCTTCCAAGAAAGTGAGGCAGCACAGGTGGAACTCACTCATCTCTGCCAAGATATTTGGAAGACAACCATCTGGCCGACTAATTGGAAGAGATCCATATTTGTGTCCATTCCAAAGAGAGGTGACCCAATGGAATGCGGAAATCATCGGACAATCTCTTTAATATCCATGCGAGTAAAGTTTTGCTAAAGGTAATACAGAAATGGCTACAATCATAGATTGACAGAGAACTTACAGAAGTTCAAGCTGGATTCAGAAGAGGCCGGGGAAAGAGAGATATCATTGCTGATGTCAGGTGGATCTGGGCTGAAAGCAGAGAATATCAGAAAGATGTTTACCTGTGCTTTATTGAGTATGCAAAGGCTTTTGGTTGTGTGGATCATGACAAGCTATGGACAACGTTGTGAAGTATGAGTATTCCGGAACACTTAATTGTTCCTGGACCAAGATGCAGTTGTTCAAACAAAGGATAGGAACATTGAAAGTTTTAAAATTAAAAAAGGTGTGCAACAAGGTTGTATTCTTTCACCATACTTATTCAACCTGCATACTGACCAAATAATTTGAGAAGCTGGGTTATATGAAGAAACACGTGGCATCAGGATTGGAGGAAGACTCATTAATAACCTGCAATATACAGATGATACAACCTTGCTTGCTGAAAGCGAAGAGGACTTAAAACATTTACTGATGAAAATCAAAGAGCACAGCCTTAGATATGGATTACTTCTCAATGTAAAGAAAACAAAATCCTCACCACTGGACCAATAAACAACATTCTTACCAATGGAGAAAAGAATGAAGTTGTCAAGGACTTCATTTTTCTTGGATCAACTATCAATACTCATGGAAGCAGCAGTCAAGAGATCAAACGATGTATTGCATTAAGCAAATCTGCTGCACAAGACCTTTTTAAAGTGTTGAAGAGAAAAGATGTCAGCTTGAGGACTGAGGTGTGCCTGATTCAAGCCATGGTATTTTCAATAGTCTCATATGCGTGCAAAAACTGGACAATGAATAAGGAAGACCATAGAAGAATTGATGCTTTTGAGTTATGGTGTTGGAGGAGAATATTGAAAATGCCATGGGCTGCCAAAAGAACCAATAGATCCATTTTGAAAGAAGTGCAGCCAGAGTGCTCCTTGAAGCCAAGATGGCCAAACGTCGTCTCTCATACTTCGGGCATATTGTCAGGAGGGAGCAGTCACTGGAGAAGGATATCATGTTTGGTAAGGTGGAGGGTCAGAGAAAAAGAGGAAGACCCCAACGAGATGGATTGGTCAAGTGGCAGCATCGATGGACTCAAGCGTGGCAACAGTAGTTAGGTTGGCCCAGGTTCGGGCAGTGTTTCATTCTGTTGTGCATAAGGTCACTATGTGTCGGTACCAACTTGATGGCACCTAACAACAACAACAACAATATGAAGTTGATACCAGATTGGTACCAAGTAATCACATGTCACAGAAATTGAGTGAAGAATGCTTTTTGCATGACTTCAAACAATCCACATTACAGTACTTAGGGTCAGAAGAAAAACATTTATAACAGATGGTGAACACAGTCCCAACCTCATCAGGAAGATCTAGGAACAGAAGGGACTGGTAACTTGGTATGAACAAATCTGCACTTCCCATCATTACTGGCAGTTGGCCTCTAAACCAGTAAATGTAATTAATATTGTTTTCTTAATGAACAAGGAACTCTTGAGGCAGTTCAATTTCTATCACATTTCCCACGGCAGAAACACCATTCTTTAGTTAAACATCTAACAACTAACTGACGGCACACAGTTCAGAAAATGTGCTGTGTATATCTTTCTGATGAAATAGTCCTTTCTATGAGCTGAAAAAAATCACTCAGATGTCGGTATTTAAACTATGTTAAATATATAATACCAATTAAATAAATTATTTAATACTGAATAATTTAATAAGTGGCACTGTAGGATAAGCACTGGACTGGGAAGCACAAGGTTGGCAGTTTAAACCTACCAGTCACTCCTCAGAAACCTTATACAGGGTCTCTGAGTCAGAATCTTTTCAACAGCACTTAACAACAACAATATTAAATATAAAAACATTCAAGAGCAGACTTACTCATATTAATATTTATCTGGACTTTTTGGTTAATAATTCATTTTTTTTTGTCAAAATCATACAGAAAAACATACACCAATTCAAAACAATTTCTACATGTACAATTCATTCTGACTACATTCTTTAAGCGGTGCCACCATTCTCCTTGTCCTTTCCAAGTCAATCCTATCCCATTAACATAAATGCTTTCCCTAAGTTTCTTATCAGAGTCTTGGTATAAAATGCTAACCATGAGATCTTCAATTCAAAACCACCGGTCACTCTTCCAAAATCCTATACATGGTTACTATGGTTGGAACTTGACAACAACAGAAAACAATAAGTTTCTTATCTGATGTGGTGCTGTAGCATAAATCCTGGACTGCTAACTGGCAGTTCAAAAACACCAGCTGCTCCTCAGAAACCCTAAACAGGGTCTCTGTAAGTCAAAACCAACATTATGACACTTAAAACAGCAACAAGAAGAAAACTTCTTATCTAACTTTTCAGTAATTGTCAATTGGATCCAACAGAGATAATCCACTAAAAGAGCACAATGATTTAGGCAGAAATCCTTTATTAATTAAGCTAAATTTCTCTTCTTAAATGAGAATTTCAAGTAGAAAATATAGAATAACAGTAATGAACCTCACAGACTCATCACTTCCGTTATCAAACACCAACACTTTGCCCTATCTGCTCCCTATCATTTTAAATATTCATTGTGATAAATGTATGTTGTTATTGTTAAGTGCCCTGGAGTCGATTCCGACCCACAGCGACCCTGTATAGGGTTTCGGAGGAGCAGCTGATGAGCTTGAACCACCAACCTTGCAGTTCAAACGGCTTTGCAGTCTGGCTCATTAACCCAGAGTGCCACACCAGGACTCCGTGATAAATATATGGTGTTGTTGTTGTTAAGTGCTGTCGAGTCTATTTCAACCCATAGCGACCCTGTATAGGGTTTCCAAGGAGCAGCTAGTAAGCTTGAACCACCAACCTTGCATTTCAAATGACTTTGTAGTCTGATGCATTAGCCCACAGCGCCACACCAGGACATTCCTACAATCTTCACATTAAAGATGTTTATCATGTTGATTGAGCCATCATGAGTATTTCCCATCACCCATATCAAAAGCTCAGTATTCCTCTAAGGATTGTGTCTTCTTTCCCTCTTCTCTTCTGTCTGGCCCTGGTACCATTATAAAACCTTGATCTCCACACATTTGCCTATTCTAGATGTTTCATATGAGTTGCTTCCTACTGTTTGTTGTTGTTGAGAATTAGTTAAGATTTTTAAGTGGTACAGGATCTATGATCACAAGTACTTTAGTATATCTGACATAAATGGACATCAAAATATTCAGCATGGTTCATCAAAGGTTCCAAAATGGCATTTTCTAGATAGTTTTCTTCATTAGTTTGACAGTTTGTACTAAGTCAAAGGATTACTTTATGTGAGATATTTTAATCCAGAAAGCTTCAATCTGATCCTGGTTTTAGACCTTGGCCTTGTGAGGTGAACCAGCTCTTAACTCACACATCTCGACCTCCTAGTAGGGATGCCTGCTTGGGACAGAGTTCTAGTTCCCTTCCTCTGCCTTAATCCTACCTATCCTTCTTTCTCTCTACTAGGACACATTTAGAGCCTACTCAAGTCCACCGTGGCACACCTTCCTCCTCATTGACTACACCATTGCCTGGTCTAATCATGAGGAACTTAACCCACTAGGGATGAATTCCTTTTCTGATATTTCACTTTACTTATGTATACAGCTTGTTACTCCCGCTAGACAAGTGGATCACCCAAGGCGCTTCTTTCAAAAGCACTATGCCTGAGCCATGCAACAGGTCCTGTAAATGAGAATCTTGAGGCCAGGTCCAGGCAGATATACTTTTCTAACCTTCCAGTTATTTTGCATTCAGAGTCATACAATAATTTTCAGAATTCCCCTAAAGCATCAGCATCTATGTTATGCTGGGTACAGTTTGAAGATGCTGAAAATCAAGTTTATTGCTTCTGTGATTCATTTAACTAATAATGAATGAGTATCTACTACTTGCCCAGTACTACTGTGGTGCTGCGGGTTAATGCACTGGGCTGCAAGGTCAGTTTGAACTGCAAGGTTGGTGTTTCAAGCTCAGCTGCTTCTTGGAAACCCTCCGTATACAAGATTGCTATGAATTGGAATCGATTCAACGGCACTTAACAACAACTCTGTATTAGAGAAGTTATCAGTGAATAAAACAGATAATTCTCCATTATTATACATAGATACATATTTCTGGAGACCTAGTGTGACGCTGTAGGATAAATACTGGACGAATGACCACAAGAATGGCAGTTCAAACCCACCAGGAAACCCTATACAGGGTTGACAGAAGAGACTCAACAGCACTTAACAACAACAAATATTTCTGTGTTTCTGTCTAACCAGTACTTTCAAAGTCATAGTATGATATAGTTATTCCAAATAATATATAACCTGACAGAATTCACATCCATGGGGAATTTCCATAGATTTTCAAAGTTTTAGCAAAATTCAATTCCAGTGGACCAAGCAAAGCACTAATGAGTACAAATGTCTCCTCATAGGCATTCCTCCTGAGTTCCTTTGATCTACTGTCATTCTAGTAGAGGAGACTCAGTGTCACAGGCACACTGACAGGCCTCTGTCTAGTAGTGATTAAGAAAGGCTGTCTTTTTCTCCCTTTGGGTAACATCATGAATTAGCTTGACATTTATTCTTCAAAAGAGTCTGTATCTTTAGATCCACTTCACAGAGGGATGAGGACTCCTCCCCAACCTAGCACACAGTCATTATGCAAATACTGCAGTCTGGAATGTCTCAGAGCCAGAAAGGCAGAAGGGGTCCTACAGAGTCACCATCACTTCCAGAAGAAGGAAGACACTGTCACTCAACACTTGTGCTTGGGCTTCAGAACACAGCTGGAAAGCAGGTGTTAATACCAGTCACCTCTCTCTCAGCTTTAAAGATAAGAAAACTGTCTTAATGAGATTATATCATTTGTTCAAACCCACACAGTTAATTGTGTAGTGGCCAATATTTGCTAAACTATGAATAGAAGTTCAACAAAATCTGTGCTATCCCATCTTCCAAGCTAGTTAATTTGAGGGAACTTCAAAAAGTTTGTGGAAAAATTTCATTGTCTGTTCATTCAAATTTTCCATGAACTTTTTGAAGCCTCCTCTGACTTTGCAAACTGCCTACCATTTCTATGCTGCTCTTTGAGAGTTCATGCTACTTACACCATAATACACCACCAATACTAGGGACTAGCTTAGCTTCTCCTTCCTTCAATTTAGTAAGAATATAAATGGATGTTTTGGTAGTATAAATATCTCATTGTTGTTGCTGTTGTTAGGTGCCATCGAGTCAGTACCCACCCATAGCAACCTTATGCACAGCAGAAAGAAACACTGCCCGATCCTGGGCCAACCTCACTACAGTTGCCATGCTTGAGTCAATCGATGCTGCCACCTGGCCAATCCATCTCGTTGGGGATCTTCCTCTTTTTCCCTGACCCTTCCTCCACCTTACCAAACATGATATCCTTCTCCAGTGACTGGTCCCTCCTGACAACATGTCCAAAGTATGAGAGATGAAGCTTGGCTATCTTGGCCTCTAAGGAGCACTCTGGCTGCACTTCTTCCAAAATGGATCTATTGGTTCTTTTTGCAGCCCATGGCACCTTCAATACTCTCCTCCAACACCGTAACTCAAAAGCATCAATTCTTCTACGGCCTTCTTTATTCACTGTCCAGCTTTCGCATGCATATGAGATTATTGAAAATACCATGGCTTGGTTCAGGCGCACCTTAGTACTCAAGCTGACATCTTTTCTCTTCAACACTTTAAAAAGGTCTTGTGCAGCAGATTTGCCTAATGTAATATGTCGTCTGATTTCTTGACTGCTGCTTCCATGAGTAGTGATAGTTGATCCAAGAAGAATGAAGTCCTTGACAACTTCAATCTTTTCTCCGTTGATAAGAATGTTGTTTATTGGTCCAGTGGTGAGGATTTTTGTTTTCTTTACATTGAGATGTAATCCATACTGAAGGCTGTGCTCTTGGATCTTCATTAGTAAATGTTTTAAATTCTCTTCACTTTCAGCAAGCAAGGTTGTATCATCTGCATATCGCAGGTTGTTAATGAGTCTTCCTCCAATCCTGATGCCATGGTGTTTTTCATATAAACCAGCTTCTCGGATTATTTGCTCAGTATACAGGTTGTATAAGTGTAGTGAAAGAATGCAAGCTTGTCGCACACCTTTTTTAATTTGAAACCATTCAGTGTATCCATGTTCTGTTCGAACAACTGCTTCTTGGTCCAGATACAGATTCCTCATGAGTACAATTAAGTGTTCTGGAATACTCATACTTCGCAATGTTGTTCATAACTTGTCATGATCCACACAATCAAAAGCCTTTGTACAGTCAATAAAGCACAGGTAAACATCTTTCTGATGTTCTCTGCTTTCAGCCAAGATCCACCGGATCTTGTATAAAATAAGTATCTCATAGCCAATAATATTTTACACAGGAATTCCTGTAAGTGAAACACGATAATTTAAAACTTCATTAGCAAAACTTTAGCAAGATAGAGTGCACAATCAAAAGAGCACATTCCACTTAGATCATGCAAAACCTTAATATAATTTTAAATGCTGACTACACATGGTGCCAATACTTTATTAAAATAAGCATAATACATTGTATACATTGTTAAAAGAAAAATTACATTTCAAAACTTCTTACAAATAAAGTACAGGTAGCTAAGAAATGACCAAAATGGATGTCAGAAGTGACTCTAAAATTGGCTCTCCAGCACAGAGATATTAAAGTGAATGGAAGCATTGAGGAAATAAAAGAGCTGAGCAGAAAAGTTCAAAGGGCAGCTTGAGAACAGAGAGTCAGCTATTATCATGAAATGTGAAAAGAACTGGAGCTAGAAAAGCAAAAAGGAAGAACACACTCAGTATTTCTCAAGCTAAAAAAACTGAAGAAAAATTTCAAGCCTCAACTTGCAATACTGAAGGATTCTATGGACAAAATATTGAAAAATGAAAAATAAGATAATTGGTTACTATAACAAAAAAAAAAAAAAAAAAAAGGTGACGTTCAACAATTTCAAGAAGCAGCATATAATCAAGAAATGATGGTACTGAAAGAAGAGGTCCAATATACATGAAGACACTGGTGAAATGAAAGGTTTCCCAAATTGACAGAACATAAATTGAAATCTTACAACAAACTGATGCAGCCCTGGAAGCACTCACTCATCTAAGCCAAGAAATTTGTAGGACAGCAGCTACTTGGCCAACCAACTGGAAGAGATCTGTATCTGTGCCCATTCCAAAGAAAGGTGACCCTACATAATTTGGAAATCATTAAAAAATACCATTAAAATCACATGCAACTAAAATTTTGCTGAAGATAACTCAAAAGCAGCTATAACCATACATCAACAGGAAACTGCAAGAAATTCAAGTTGGAGTCAGAAGAGGACACACCATTAGCGATATCATTACTGACATCAGATGGATATTGGCTGAAACCAGAGAATACCCGAAAGATACTTATGTGTGCTTTATTGACTATGCAAAGTCATTTGACTGTGTGGATCATGAGAAGCTAAGGATACTATTTCAAAGAATGGGTATTCCAGAACACTTTTGTTGTGCTTATGACAAAGCTGTACATAAACCAAGACGCAGTTGTTTGAGCAACAACATGGAAATATTGAAGGGTTTAAAGGCAAGAGAGGTATGTGCCACAGTTTTATTCTTTCACCGTACTTATTCAATCTGTACGCTGAGCACAGAACCTGAGAAGCTGGGTTCTATGAAGAAAAACATGGCATCAGGATTGGAGGAAGACTCATTAACAACCTGCAATATGCATATGATACAACCTTGATAGCTGGAAGTGAAGAGGACTTAAAATACAGATTAACTGAAGAAAAATCCTCACAACTAGATCAATAAATAACATCATAATAAATAATAAATGGAGACAAGCAAAGACTTCATTTTGCTTAGATCCACAATCAACATGCATGGAAGCAGCAGACTGCAAAGCTATTTGAACTGCAAGGTCAGTGGTTCAAGCTTACTAGTTGCTCCTCGCAAACCCTATATAGGGTCGCTATGGGTCGGAATCGACTCAACAGCACTTAACAACAACAACAACATGAGTAGCTATAGCTAACTATGAGTCAGAACCCACTTAGTGGTACTTAACAGCAACATGACTTCAAATATTTTCTACACATATCTTGAGTTATGGTGTTGGAGAATACTGAAAAAAACATGGACTGAAAAGAAGTCAGAATAAGCCAGGATGGCAAGACTTTTGTCTCTCATATTTCAGATGTGTCATCAGGAGGTACCAGTCCCATCTGACATCAGTAATGACAGCCTTGGTTCCACATTCTCTTTTCAATCCAGCTTGAATTGCTGATAGTTCTCTATTGATGTATTGCTGTAACCATTTTTGAATTATCTTCAGCAAAATTTTACTTACATGTGATATTTATTATATGGCTGGATAATTTCCACATTATGTTGGGTCACTTTTCTTTTAAATGGGCACAAATATGAATATCTTCCAGTTGGCTGGCCAGGTAGTTGTTTTCCAAATTTCTTGGCATAATCAAGGAGGTAGGTGATTTCAAGAGGTGAATAAATTTGCTTTCTATCAATTTCTTATTTTTGCAATGCCTTAGTGCAGCTTGGACATTTTCTTCGACTTAATCATACTTTAATTAATTCCTTATATAGCTGAATGTCAACCAATTATTTCTGGTGTAGTGATTTCATGCATTCCTTGCAACTTCATTTGATGCTTCCTGTGTCATTCAATATTTTGCCCATAGAATATCTGAACTTATGGCTTGAATTCTTTCTGCAATTCTTTCAACTTGAGAAATGAAAAGCATTTTCTTCACTTTTTGCTTTCTAATTCCAGGTCTTTGCACATTTCATTGTAATATCCTTTGTTTTTTCAAACCCTTTCAAATATTCTGGTAAATTCTTTTACTTCAATATTTCTTCCACTCCCTTTAGCTATACTATATTCAAGAGAAAGTTCATGAATCTCTTCTAACAATTCTGGTTATCCTTTCTTTCCTATCTTTCTGTAATGACCTTTTTTGTTTTCTTCATGTATGATATCCTGGATATTATATCACCTCATCTGGCTTTCCACATCATTGGTGCTGAATGTGTCAAATCTATTCTTTTTTTTTTTTTTTTTTTTCAAGTAGCAACGACTATTTATTGAATGTTTACTCTGTTAGGAACCCTGAGAGCATAGTGGGTTATGCAGTGGGCTGTTAACCACAAGGTTACCAGAATGAATCCACCAACCACTCCTTGGAAGAAAGATGAGGCTTTCTGCTCCTGTAAAGATTTATAGCTTCAGAAATCCTATACAGGCTTTGAAAGCAACTCAGTGGCACACAATAACAACAGGCGCTGTACTAAAGGATTTACATAAAATCAACAAGAAATGTCATTTAAATCTCATAACAATAAATAATACAATAAGCACTGGATCACAAGAATGGCTTGAACCACAAGGTAGATGGTTCAAACTTTTTTTTTAATTTATTTTTTTTAATGTTTTATTGTGAATTATGTGATAGTTTACATGGGAGAACATGGGTTTTACATTCATTCTATCGTATATCCTCTCATTGCCATGGTTACAATCCCCTCCATGCAATCCTTCCCCCGTGCCCTCCAAGTCTTCAGCACACAGTTGCTCTCCCTTTCTGGATCGAAAGTCTCCAGCTGCTCCATTGCTCCACTCAAATCTATTCTTGACATGGTTTCAAAATTCATGTGGGGTATACATAAGGTCACATATAGCCTCTTATAGACTTGCTTTAATTTCTTCAGCTTCAATTTAAACATGCACAGGAGCAATTAATGATCAGCCCCATGACTTATTATAGTTAATGATATTGAGCTCTTCTTTCATCATGTTTCCACAGATATAGTCGATTTGATTCCTATGCATTCCATCTGGTGAAATCCGCATCTATAGTAGCCATTTATGTTATTAAAAAAGAGGCATTTGCAATGAGTAAGTCTTGGGTCTTGCAAAATTCTATCATGTGATCTCCAGCATTGCTTCATAAAAGTCTTATTTTTCAACTACTTATCCTTCTTTGCTTCCAACTTTCAAATTCCAATCATCAGTAATTATCAATGCTTCCTGTTTGCATGTTTGATCACTTTTAAACTGACAACGTTGGGGGCAAAAATCCTAGGTTTCTGCTTCTTTCTTATTAGCAGCTGGTGTGAACATTTGAATAATCATCATATTAACCGATCTGCCTCGTTGTTGTTAAATGTTGAGTCGGTTCTGACTCATAGCGACCCTGTATAGAGTTTCCAGAGCTTTCAATCTTCACGGGAGCATTCATCTTTCTCCCACAGAGCAGCTGGAGGGCTTGAGCAGTAGTGCCTGGGGTTCTCAGTCCGGTGATCTATTGCATATGGATATTATTTTATCCCTGACAACACTGTACTTCACGATAGATCTTGAAATGTTCCTTTTGACAATGAATATAATGCCATTTCTCTAGAAGCTGTCATTCACAAAATACAAAATCATGTGATTGTCCAATTCAAAATGGCTAATGCCAGTCTATTTCAGTCCACTAAGGTCTAGGATATTGATTTTCATGTGTGCGGTTTCATTTTTTATTATTTCTAATTTTCCTATATTCATTCCATGCATTCTACATTCGGATTATTAATAGATATTTGCAGCTGTTTCTTCTCATTCTGATCATGCCACATCAGCAAATGAAGGTCTCAAAAGTCTTATTTCATCTATGTCACTAACGTCAATTCTACTTTGAGGAGGGAGTTTTTTCCCCAGTCATACTTAAATGTTTTCCAGCCTGAGGAGCTCATCTTCTGGTGCTATATCAGATAACGTTCTGCTGCTAGTCATAAGGCTTTCATTGGCCAATTGTTTTTAAAAAGTAGACTGTGAGGTATTAATGTCCAGCACAAAAACAAGATATAAGCTACCACAATACAACACAGTGACAGGTGAGTTGTGGCTGTAAGAGTAGACTGGGTAAGTTGTTATTTAAAATTTATGTATACAATGAAATAATATCTAGTAATGAGAATGAATAAACAGAACTACAGAAAACACTATTCATGAAACTCAGCAATAGGATGATGAGTGAAAACCAAGTTGTGAGACTATATTCGTCTACGATTCATAAATAGGCAAAATCATCAAGGTAGGAGAAATTAAGAAATGGTTACCTTTCAGAAATACTACATAGGACCACTATTGTAAAAGACTAAGAAAAAGAACCCATACTAAAGCGGGTGGGAGGGGGAGGGCGAGGGGATTCTTTGCTGGTTACAAGGATGGGGGGCGTGAGGAGAGGGAGGGGAAGGTGGAGCACAGGGTAGGGAATAGATAGATATAGGACAGTTTGGGTGCTAGGGAGGGGATCAATACACAAAAATGGAGAAGGGAATGGAAGAACAAGGCAGATGGGAAAACAGTTAAGCAGGTTTGCATGGGCTAAGTGGGACAGAGGTAAATAGTGATTTATGCACTATTTACCTTGGAACAACAGCACTATAGAATACAGGGATTGAGGCATGGTTGGAATGGGAAAAATGGGGGAAATAATGTTAAGATGCTTGGATGTCTTTTGAATCTTGATTTCCCTTGCAAACCATTATAAAATAGACACTTAAGGGGGAAAGAAAGGAATAGCCAGAAATATAACCATAGAAAGCTTGTAAGTCTGTCTTCTGCCTATAACTGATTGGAATACCTAAAATGGGGCTACAACCTGTCCAATGATGGAGGCTTCCTGTGGAGCCTCTGCATTACATAAGACCATAGATGGAATCCTGAACCCCATCCAGAATCTTCTAAGGTAGGAAATTTCCACTTGAAAGGACAAGCAGGCCAGCCTGAAGCGGCTAGAAGAACAGAAGATACTTCTTGAAAGAAAAATCGACAGGAAAAATACAAAACCATTACAGCAGTCTGACTGATTACTACAAGAACAAGCAAGTTGCCTGCCCAGGAGACATCAAGGCAAGCGATTGGGCCATGTAAGGGCAAAACCCCCTTCCAAGACTAAGACTCAATGGGAATACACAAACAGACACGTGCTCTGAATGGTGACCACATTGGTCATCAATAAGGGGAAGTGAGAGAAAAACAGCAATGAAGCTGTAAGTTAAGTTGAACCACGTTCAATACACTTTTGTGAATCCAGGTGGAGACCTGGTTGGCCAACAGTGTGGCAAGACCTAGGGATTCCTGGGCCCAGAGTTAGTGGCATAGCCACAGAGGACTAGAGTGGAGAATGAAGCATCCAGCTGATAAGAAGAGAGGGCATATGCACAAGAACACCCACACTTGCAGATAATACCCA
>NW_006408557.1:4378050-4423181 GCF_000296735.1 Chrysochloris asiatica
AGTGAAGTGTCCAGCTGATAAGAAAAGAGGACATATGCACAAGAACACCCACACTTGCAGATAATGCTCACTTGACCTGGCTTCAATGACTGGATAATCAGAGCTCAACCAGAAGAAGAAAGAAGAGGAAAAAAAGAGTAATCTGATACAATTTGATGAACTTGACCTACACCTATGGATGCAGTAGCTCAAAAGAGGGAACAAATTTTTACAACAAGGATCATTCCCACCCCCTCCACATACAGGGTAGACAGGGATGGGCAACTTGGACATTGGCTACATACACACAAACAAACAAACACACGTGAGAGTGAGTCAAGAAGTATCTACACTCCAGTTAGCTTAAAAAGTCTATTTATGTCCACAGCTAATGACAACATTGAGCATGCACGTGAAATGATTCTGTTAAATAGATGAGTGACATGGATCATGTGGCAATCAACCATGAAACAATCCACAACAGACTTGGCTTTTGAAAGTTTGTGCAAGATGGGTACTCAAAGGGAAGAGCATAAACATAAACAAAACAAATTTTGTGCATCTGCAAACAAAATTTGGACAAATACTCAAAGGAAAGTAAGCTTTCTTACAAAAAATGGTTACTGTTGATGAGACATGGATTCATCACTATGAGCCTGAGAGTTTAAAGGCAGTGTATGGAATAGAAACATCCTTAATTTCCAACCAAGAAAAAGTTCAAGAGTCAACCATCAGCTGGAAAAATCAATGCCTACAAAGTACTCTAGAATTCTCAAGGGCCAGTATTGGAACACTATTAGGAAAAAGGTTCAACAATCATTAACAGTGCTCCTTACAGTGAGATGCTCACTGAAGACCTGAAGCCTAAACTTAAATGCAGAAGATGGCTATCCAAGGGCATTGTGATTTTGCATGACAATGCATGTCTACACACCTCTGCCCACACTGTTGACACTCTGCAAAAACTTCATTTTCAGTTGATAAAGCATCCTCCCTGTAGTCCTGATCTTGCTCCATCGGACTTTCATCTGTTTGGTCCCCTGAAAATAGCTCTGTGAGAAAGAAGATTTGCCTCTGATGAAGTGAAGCCAAAAGGTGCATTCATGGTTGGCAGCTCAACTTAAACCATTTTTAAATAAGGGATATATAAAATCTTGCTGACAAATAGACAAAGTATATTGAAAAATAAGATTATGTAGAAAAATGATGTATTTGTCTTTTCTAAAAGTTGATTTAAATAAATTCTACAGCCAGAGCACTGCAGGGTAATTTTTTGCCTCACCCTTATGTGTGTGTAGTGCTGGATTGCAAAGTCACTTTGAACCACAAGGTCAGCAGTTCAAGTTCACCAACTGCTCCTCAGAAAGTTTATAAACACACACACACACACACACACACGTGTGTGTGTGTGTGTGCGTGTGTATGTGCATACATACATATGTTGTGAAGTGCTATTGAGTCGGTTCTGACTCATAGCAACCTTGTACATAGAATTGTATGTTACATATATTATTCTGTACCCACATGAACGCTGCATTTTCAATACAAGATAAAAATAATTGGGCAAAAAGTGCAAGATTTTAGCATTTGCTGGAGTAGCTGCAGCAAGGGTTTCATAAATTCCCTTGTTTTTTTTACAGTGGTCCTTGTGTTGGATTCATTGATCTTGAAATGATGAGTGACTGCAGGTGTACACTTTAATCAACAGTTGTTGTTAAGTGCTGTGGAGTCGCTGTATAGGGTTTCCAAGGAGTGGCTGGTAAGTTTGAACCACCAACATTGTGGTTCAAGCCGACTTTGTGTTCCAGGGCTTTATCCCACACCACATACCAGGGCTCCTCAATCAACAGGACATATCAAATAATCCAGCTTTTTCTTATAATATCAGACCTTTTATCTGCTTTTTGAGAACATTTCTAGCATCACTAGTGATACCTGGTATGGGTCCCATGGAGTTATTCAAAATTTGTGTATAGTACTAAACATGATGAAAAATATGTGAGAGAAAAATATCTTTTCACTGCCATAAAATTTACTGCTCACAGGGAAATTATTAACATCACAGGACATTTTTCTTTTTAATCAAAGTATAAGTGGACCAACACAGGTCAAACCTACATTGTTCAAGGGTCAACTGTATACTAAACCACAGAAATCTGAACTCATTCCAAACATTATCAATATCTTCACAAGACTTAAGTTAAATAATGTTACAAAGTCTTGAAGACCCTTTTCTGAAAATTAGATCTCATTATGGTTTTGCAGAAGTAAGTGTTTTAGTTGGGGTGGGGGTGTGTGTGATGGAGGGTGAAATTGTCAGATCCTTTTTTCACATAACCAGAAGGTATTTACACTGTGAAGTTCAAGTCTAAACCACCAAAATCAAGTCCACTACCTTCAACTTGATTTCCACTCATAAGGACCCCATACAACAGAGTAGAACTGCTTTACTGGGCTTCAGAGGCTGTAAATCCTTAAGGAATCAGATTGACTCATCTTTCTTTCACAGAGTGGCTAGTAACTACTAACTGCATACTTGGTGGGTAGCAGCCCAACATGTAGTCCGTTGCACCACCAGAGTTCCTAAGGTTCAAGTCTTGTTGCGGTTGTTAAGTGCCACTGAGTCAGTTCTGACCCATAACAACCCTGTACAGCATTTCCAAGGAGCAGGAGGTGACCTTGAACCTCCGATCTTCTGGTTCAAACTAACTTTGCAGTCCAGCACATTAACCCACAATGCTAACTCACAAATCTAGAGTAGTGTATTTCAGAATATAACCCATAAACTGTCTGTTACCTTTCTACAAGTGCAGAAAATAAATATAGGTATTAAGAAACTTTTAAAACAATTTGACAGATTAATTTTATTATGAGCATTGACTGTAACAATAAATACTAATGCTTGTAATGTTTTGTTGTTTCTCTTTTTTCACTTTCTATTATCCTGGTTGTTGTTGTTGTTGGTTCCATGGAGTTGGTAGTGACTTACTGCAATCTTATGCACAACACAACAAACCACTGCTAAGTCCTGCACCAGCCTCGCAGTCGTTGCTACGCTTGATCCCATTGATGCTTCCACTGTGCCAGTCCACTTCATTGATAGTCTTCCCAGTCTTCGAGTTTTTCGCTGACTTTCCACTTCACCAAGCATAATGTCCTTCTCCAGGGACTGGTCCCTCCTGATGATAGATTCTAAGTATGAGAGACAAAGTCTGCCCATCCTGGCTTCTAAGGAGTATTTGGCTGTACTTCTTCCAACACAAATCTGATTGTTCTTTTGGCAGGCCATGGTACTTTTAATATTCTCCACCAAAATCATAACTCAACTGTATCAATTCTTCTATGGATTTCTTTATTCACTGTTCAACTTTCACAATCATATGAGATTATTAAAAATACTGTATCTTGGGCCGAGGCACCTTAGTCCTCACAATAACATCTTTGCTCTTGAGCACTTTAAAGAGATCTTGTGCAGCATTATTTGCCTAATGCAATATGTCATTTGCTTTCTTGGCTGCTGCTTTCTTGAGTGCTGATAGTTGATCCAAGCAAAAACAAGTCTTTGACAATCTCAATCTTTTCTCCATTTATCTTGATGCTATTTATTGGTCCAGTGGCAAAGATTTCTGTTTTGTTTTTTGTTTTACATTCAGCTGCAACCCATAACAAAGGCTGTGGTGTTTGATCTTCATCAATAAGCATGTTAAATCTTTGCTTTTGGCAAGCAAGAGTATATCATCTGCATATTGAAGGTTGCTAATGAGTTTTCCTCCAATCCTGATACCATGTTCTTCTTCACATAATCTAGCTTCTTAAATTATTTACTCAGCATACAGACTGAATAAGTATGGTGAAAGAATATAACACTGGAGCCACCTTTCCTAATTTTAAACCATTCAGTGTTCCTTTGTTCTGTTCGACCAACTGCCTCTTGGTCTATACAGAAGTTACTCAAGAGCACAATTAAGTGTTCAGGAATACTCATACTTCTCAACGTTGTCCACAGCTTGTTATGAGCCACGCAATTTAAAGCCTTTGTGTAGTCAATAAAGCACAGGTAAACATCTTTCTGGTATTTTCTGCTTTCATCCAAGATCCATCAGACACCAGGAATGGTATCCCTCATTCCACGTCCTCATCTGCATCCAGCTTGAACCTCTGACACTTCTCTGTCAATGTGCTATTACAGCAGTTTCTGAATTAGCTTTTATCAAAATTTTACTTGCATTAATGATATTGACTGATGATTTCCTAGCAATTCATTTTATTATATTTTACAGAAATATTAGTATAAAGTGGACTAATACTTTCAATAAACAGAAAAGACTAGCTCTGTCTACAGATTAATTTGGGAAGCACTCACGTAGCACGCCTCCTGCTCTTGGGATGTCTGGCAGAATCGACAGCTCACGGAGTTTAGAAACTGCTGCCATTGCCCTGATTTCACCAGTCACCAGAAAAAGTGGAGAAATGAGACAGGGAAAGGGGGCTGTCGCCTTTAATAAAAACAAACTTTAAGCTGTGCATCAGTGAAACAATGAGGAAATAATCTGGGATAGTAAAAGCCTGCTTCTTCATTAAAAGGTAAATTCAAAAGTTAGGAGAAACCATGAATGTACAATTCCATTCAGGCTTAATGAGAACAGTGTCAAGCATTAGCTGAATCCAACTTCAACAACCCTGTTGCTGTTATCAAAACACCATATCAGGGGTTAGTTTTTAATTAATGCACTGAAGCAGTTATGTCTGGTTTCAGCAGATGTTTTTAAAATGTCCCAGCATACCTTGGGGCTGCATCTGAGCCAGACGGCACACTGTGCTGCACCACCTTGATTCCCTTAACTCTTGGAAAAATGACATTTTTTGCCTGTATCCTCTTACGCCATGATATTGTCATCAACTTGTTCTTTACTGACTAAATTTTTCTAAAAAGTTAGGTAAAGGAAATCTGCAAAATAAGAACAATTCCTTAAAACAGACTATACCTTTAATTCAAAAGAAAATATGAGACTATAGTGGCCAGATTTGGGTTACCAAAAAAGCCCACTGATTCTAAATGCTGAGCAGGGAAAACACTAAACTAATTACTATAGAGGAGTGCTGGTGTGGCGCTACGGACTAATGTGTCAGACTGCAAAGTTATTTGAACTGCAAGGTCAGTGGTTCAAGCGTACCAGCTGTTCCTTGGAAACCCTATGGAAACCCTATACAGTGTCGCTATGGGTCGGAATCAACTCGACAACACTTAACAACAACAACAAATATAGTATATAGAGAGTCTGGGTTTGGTGCTGTAGGATTCGCACTGGACTGCTTAAGTGCAATGTAGTCAGGGATTCAAAGCCAACAGCTCCTCCTTGGAAACCCTATACAGGCTCACTGTGAGTAGAAATTAGCTCAAAGGCACTTAACATCAACAACAATAATAAACTCTTTTAGGCCCTAAGTATTGTACCAACTTAGACCAAAAATATCAGTAGACTTTCTAAGTAGAACTGTGGATTTCTGAAGGTTTGCATGCTAAACAATAAATGTTCCCATATAAAAACTTTTTAAAGAGAACTTGATAAAAGACTAGGACTCACAAAAATCACCCCCGCATCAGATTAAATGTAACTATATTCACTAACTGTGGAAGAATAAGAACCTTGTCTTTTAAAACCTGGTCTTCCAGGTACCCAGCAAAGGGCAAATATTCAAACAAGAAATGAATGCTTCCTTACAAATTAAGTGAACATTTTAAATCCATTAAATCATGGGCTGCATCTAAAATCAGGAAAAATCAGGTGCATATCTCTTTAGGTGCATATCTCATTTACCTTAGACATAGGCCTTTTAGGATATCTTTTTTTCTTTTTATACTAAAAAAATTTGTTATTGCTGTTAAGTGTTGTACAACTTGGTTCTGACTGTATACAGTTTCTAAGGAGCGGCTGATGGACTTGAGCCACCAATCTTGCATTTAGCAGTCTAATGCATATCTTATCCTATAGCACCACATCAGGACTCCTCTAAAAGATTTACTGTGGCTTAAAAAATTCTACCCTTAATTTAGTCAAAGAGGGTTGCAGATATGAAACAAATCACAAAGATTCATTCTGATGTGAAAAATGTTACCAGGTTTTTGATCACCTTCTTTCTGATCAGAAATCTACCTCCAGTTCCACTGATCATGGAGAGAGGGGATTAAGGGATTCTGGAGGGTGACCATGATTTTATTGAAGAAAATGTGTGTTGGCATTTACACTGGAAAATTTAATTAAAAAACACACATTCCAAGTTTAAAGCTCTAATAAAAATTCTGGTTTATGATAGCTGCTAAAACCAGTGGCAGCTTTCTACCCTCATTCACCTACTTATTAAAATGCTAACAAAAACACAAAAATAAATGCAAATTAATAAGCATCTTGGAATTTAGAAATATTGGTCAATACTGGGTCAGACCTAGGATGGATTTCTAGCTACAAAATCAGATAAATTGCTAAGCAAAAAGAGCAAGGTCAGAGACAAACAGATTTCTACTCATGCCTCTCCACAGTCCCATTGCCAGTTCTTGGCATGAGGTGCACCTCCCTTTCTGAGGAAGCCAAAACTAGTTTATTACACAACCCCACCATTTCTGTGATACGGCTCTTTCTACATAAATTCAACAATTCTCACTCATATCCACCAATAGGACCAGGGTGGAAACAACAGACCATCAATTACCATGTCTTAGTACATGTTAGAGATACTGATGTTGTTGTTGTTAACTGCCATTGAGTCGATTCTGACCCATAGCAACCATGTATAGGGTTTCCAAGGAGAAGCTGGTGAGCTTTAATCACTGACCTTGCAGTTCAAACAACTTTGCAGTATGACGCATTAGCCCACAGAGCCACACCAGGGCTCCAATGGAGGTAACAGGAAGAGGCAAAAGGAGGGAGAACTACCCTATAAGGAGACTGGCTTCTCTTGCTGTCTTAAAATAAAGATGAAAACAAATTATGTTTCAATTTATAAAGAATAAATCTTTGTCGGAAGCCATGCCATCAAGGAACAGAACGGCAAGAGACCCTAAGCATGAAAAGCTCATTGTTTAGCAAAGTGGCAATGAGTGTCTCCTTAGTTGGCAAAGCCCCAAGGGGAACCTAATGCAAAGGCCTTGCAGTTTCTGTTTTTTCCTTTTATGAATAGTTTATTTTTTTATTTTTCTTGATTTTATTATAGAAGTTTTTGTAGAATTTTTCAATAATCAAAGTAAAAATTAAAATTACATTTAGACACTCTCACACTAAATTTAATCATGTAAAGTTATAATAGTTGCTTTTTACATCAACAATAAGTCTCACCATTAGGGAAAGCCACATCAGCTAAAAGGCTTTTCAAGCTTAAGATTACACCCTGCTTAGTAGACACTGAGGCACCTGAAAGGCAGCTAAAGAAACAATCTTACATCCTACTCAGTCGGTAGAGCAAGAGACACTGAGGCACCCGGAAGATAGCAAAGAGCCAATCAAGAGCTGTAGGAACACATAGGAAGGTGAGTAGAAATTTAACTAAAGGTTTTGGGAAATTATTAGTATAGGAGAATTGCTGCTTTGTTTTTGACTTTGAAACTTTAGGTACTTTTATAAAAATACTGTTGTGATTCTGGATTGTGATTAATGAAGCTCTAAGAAGTGGTAGATGAGAGTAAAAATGCAAGTTAAAATATAGAACTTTGCTTAAAAGTTGATTTGACATTCTTGGGAGGATTAGAGAAGAATGAAAAGAGTTACGGAAATAAACCCGATGTTATCAGGATAATTAGGGGATGCAAAGGAACAGGATACAGTAAGAGTCAAAGGAATGTTCTGATGTTTCTGCTTTTTGTTGTAACCTGAATGTTTGTTGAACACAAAGAATGTAATACTTAGTTAAAATTGTAATTGATCATAATAGTATGTTGTTGTTGTTGTTAAGTGCCATCGAGTCGGGTCTGACCCATAGCGACCCTGTACAGGGTTTCCGAGGGTATAAATCTTTACGGGAGTAGAAAGCCTCATCTTTCTCCCGTGGAGCAGCTGGTAGTTTCGAACCGCTGACCTTAAGGTTTGCAGCCCGATTCGTAACCACTACGCTACCAGAGCAAAAAACTTTGGAAAAAAGGAGAAGTCATCTGCCTAAGTAAAAGAGAAGTCATCATCATCTGCCTAAGACTCATGACCCATCGACTCTGTGTGTGTGTGTGTGTGTGTGTTTCGCCGACTCTGTACCCCCCTCCGAGCTCTCAAAATTGTGGAGGCTGGTCCCCAGCAAATCTTCCTTTAAATAGTCCCATAAACGCTAAGTCTGACCACGTTCTACAGACTCCTGTTGACCTGTAGATGAGAGAGAGAAGACGGCGGGCTAGTTGGTCTGAAGTATGATGAGACTTGGGGATTCCTGAGCCCATGGGCAAAGACATAGCCACGGAGGACTAGAGCTGAGAGTGCAGCGTCCAGCTGATATGAAGTGAGGGGAGACGCACAAGAATGCCCAAACCTGTAGATAATACCCATTCAACTTAGCTTAAATGGCATGATGATCAGAACTTGAATAAAGGAAGATTAAAAACAAAAAACAATTTTTGATAAAGGAAACAAGTGTAAATAGCTACGATTTGGTGAACTTGACCTATATATGTAGTAGCTCAAAATGCCAACTGAGAAGGAAGGAGTATTCACATCAAGTATTAACCCTATATATACAGGATTGATAGAGATGGGCAACTTATACATTGGCTACCTAAAATGAGGGGGTATCAATAAAGGCATGAAGTGATTGGCTTACAAGTTTTCAAGAGGGAATTAGTTTCAGAGTGTGAGGGGGAAGGTAGAATCCCCACTGAATAGTTCTCATCTTGTCTGATGGGTCTGGTGAAAAGAGATGGGGATAAGATTTTTATGATTCAATAGTGAGTAATTGTTATCATGACTAATTGCAACTGTTACAACTGTAACAGCAGAAGTTCTGTAATAAAAAGGGGGAGTAGTTAATCTTTAAGTCCAGGAACAGAGGACCCTTAGGACCATCAAAGGAGAAGATCATGAGCAGAATGTTGGACCCTATCCAGAGAAGTGGTGACACCAGAGAAGGAGGAAGAGATGAGGATATGGAGAGAGGGAGCAGCTGAAGATTCTGGACTCATGGAAAGACTGAGTGCTTGCGACCGGGAGGCAAGCTTGCAGAATGTGCCCTTTGGTTGTGTAAACTATTATATAGCTCTGAGTGTTTTTGTGTACATGCCCCAAAGACAAAACAAAACAAAAACAGAAGGTAAAGAAGCAAATACTGTTGAATGATGATGCCCAGAGGGGGACTGTAATAATTGCAATGAAACGATGAGTGTAAAACTGATATTCTCCCATGTAAACTATCACTCAATTCACAATAAAAACTATTTTAAAAAATTCCCATAAATATTATGGGAATAGGACATGCCTTTCCAGAACAGCAAGGTGGGCTAGGCAAATGACGGAAAAATACCAAGAATTTGGCAAAAGGAAGTTCACTAAGACTAGTCCTTCAGTTTGAGATTTGGCAAAAGATTTCAACAGCAAGAAGGAGCAGTACTGCAGAGCAAAGGACACCTCTGAAGCCATTTCCAATTTAAGTATAAGCAAACAACAAACAGTAACAAGGACAAGTAACCACAAACATAAGGAAAAACAACAGCAAATAATACCAACAGACATCAACAGAAACACAGTAAGAAACAATTAACACATAAGACACACTCAAAAGCAGTTTCAACAAAAAGCAAAAATAGTCTCCAAGAGCCAAGAACAGATACAGAAAAAGATTTTGTAAAACAAAATAAGGGAAGCAATGTATTCAAGACACTGGAAAAAATACATTTTTGCTTTATTATGACAGATGCTAACCCAAGAAAATATAACCTGGTAAGGTTTAAGACACATCAAACAATGGTACATTCTCATTAATAAAATCCCAAATGGGATTACAAACACAAATGTAGTTATTAGGATTTCAACACATGTTTTGGAGGGAGGGACACAATTAAACCCATCACATCAATCTCACACTAACAGTGTCTTGCAAATGGTATATGCTCAATCAATGATGCCAGGTTGTACTGAGCTTTTAGTGACAAGCGATGTGGAACATTTAAAAACAAACACATGCATATTTGAAGCCCATATTTTGATGGACAGGAGTTCAATTGGAAGAGACATGAATATGTCACTCCTTGACAAGAGATAAATGCCAAAATGATGGTAGCAAGTATATTTTATGGTTTTTTCACCACAGATTATCAAAATTTATCTTGGGTAACAAGTAATGTAAGATGACAAGCTGCCCAGACGACAGTGTAATCTTCTTCTATTCTTGTGTATTACCAGACAGGTTTGCAACAGTAAAAAAACAAAACTCTACATCAAGGTTTCTTCCAAATTACATAGAAAATAAGGTTGTCAGCATATATTCTGCAAGCTGCCTTCCAAGCTCACATATAAAGAATGTCTGAAAAGTACAAATGAGAAAGACAAAAATAGAGCAAGTCATTAGCATCGCATGTGGCTAATGTCTTTGGGGAAAACATTTTCTATAATTGTAACTTCCTTATTTGGTCTTCTGATGGGAGACATTTATAGCAGCAAATGTAAGATCCTGCTTGACTTGGGAGACACATTTCATAGAATAATGATGGACAAGAAAAAAATGGAGTTCTTTGAGGCACTCTGAAAATCTATGAAGTATACAACTGTACTTCATTTTAATTTTTCACTGATGGTGATTCTTGATAAATCATAAGTGACCAAAAATAGCTTTCCCAAGTTAATTTGAAGATGTTTGCCTTTGAATCACTATGTCATTTGCATTAAACTGAAATGATCATTATTATGCCCTTCACTCCCACAAAAAAAAAATAAAAATCATTTCCCAGAATATCTTTGTCAAGTCTATTTACATTATGTTGATTTGACAAATAAAATTCAGGAAAGGAATTAATTATTAAATACACTTTGTACTCATATTCACATTATCCAGTTCTGCTGAAGATTATATATCCAAAGCACATAAAACATTCTTATTGATATCTATAGAAAGACTTGGAACCAAATTTTTTTTAATAACTGACATCTTAAAGTGTTTATGAGTTTTAAAAGGAATACATGGCATCTACCTAGGTTCTTGTAAGAATACAGAAATTACTCATCCTTGAATTCCCTGCCTCTCCTAAAATCCATGAAAAAGCATGCTAAGTGCTGTCCAGTCAATCCCAACTCATAGCAACCCTGTACAGAGCTTCTAAGGAGCTTCCAAGGTCAGTGCGCTTGAACTGCCACACTTGCAGTTAGCAGTCCAGTGCTTATCCTACAGCACCAAACTAGGACTACAAAAGCAACTCTAAGGAGGAATAAAATCATTTATGATATTTATCTCAGAAAAACTGGGATACATAAACGATTGCTGCTGTTACTGTTGTTAAGTTCCGTCAACCTAGGTTCTGACTCATTAAAACCCTGTGTAAGGTTTCCAAGGAGCCACTTAGCAGATTTCAAATTATGGTGAGTAAAAGACTGTGTACCCTAGTCCTTGAGAATCGATGACACTGGAGGCCACACCTACAAGGGAAAGGAGCATCTGGGAAGAAAAGGGGAGATAGGGAATGAGCATGAGCGGTGGGTGCCATTAAATGCAGAACCCAGAAAGTACTCACAAACCACCAGCAGGAGAGGGCTACCTCAGAAGGAATTGTTCTGGGTATGTCTGAGAATGAACAGGACAGAGCATGAAGCATTAGGGTAGGCAGAGAGAAAATGGTAACAAAGGATCAAAGAGCAAAAATCTCAGTATCATGTAAAGAAACTGCCCATTCAGTAGAGACAGGAAAAGCCACCTTTTGCTGAGAAACCAGAAAGACTGCCCTTAGTTCCCCACCTTCACAGGATCCTCCTTGTACAAATCAAAAGAAAACAAATAATCCATGGCTACTGGAGGAAAATGCAGATGCATAGCAACTCGATAGGTCAGGGGAAAATTAACCCAAAGGTCTGCAAAGGTTATAAATCTTTATGCACACCAACTGCCTCGTTCTTCTCCCACACAGAGAAGCTGGTGGTTTCAAACAGCCTATCTTTTTGTTAGCAGCTGAGCAGTTTTATCACTGCACCATCAGGGTACCTTCACAGGATCCTCCTGCTACTGGTAATCCAGAAAGACACAAATGATTTCAATATGAACTATAAAGCAAGTAAAACTGCACATCCACTGTAACAGAAATAAAAACAATTACATATCAGCAGAAGAAAATCCATTAGAAAAATATAGTTGCAGAGCAAATGTTACAATGAAACATTCTAAGAATTGAAATATATGATTAGACAATAAAATGATAGAAGAAAATGCACAGCACTCTGAAGACAGGAAATAAAAGCAATCAGAATTAAGATTAAAGTACAACCTATACATGTAAAAACCAAGACCATGGAGAGCACACTAGCCAAAAGAACGGAACAGTGCAAACAAGCATCTAAAATCGAATACAAGCAAAACCTCCCTGAAATAAAGTAATACTCTAAAGCCGGAGTTGGCAAATTGCAGTGCACTAGTCAAATCCAGCCATGTCTTTACAGATTATCTAGAGCTCTATTTGTGCTGCAATGTAGGAGTCAGGTACTTTAACATAGATCATATGGCTGTGAAATATTACCTGGCCTTTTACAAAAAAGTTTACCAATCCCTGTTCTAAATGATTAATTGGGAGATACACTATTTGCATGAGAACACTTAGGCATTCTCTAGAAAAAAAAACAGTGGACTTTAAAGATAAAGAATCCTTTGGGCAGCCAGGCAAAAAGACCGAGTCACTTAACAAATAAATCCTGTCCTAGTGTAGCACTGCAGGCTATATTTTACAGGAGCACAGTGGCTCCATATGAGAAGCACTGGACTGTGAATCACAAGGTCCTTGGTTCGAGCCCACCAGCTGCTCCACAGGAGACAGATGAGACTTTCTGTTCCCACGAAGATGTAGTCTCGGAAGCCCTATACAGGACACTATCAGTTGGAACCGACTGGTTCCAACTTATCAGTATATATACATATGTTGTTGTTAAATGTCATCAAGTCAGTTCTGACCCAGTAAGGTTTTCTGAGGAGCGGCTGGTGAGCTTGAACCATCAACCTTGTGGTTCAAATGGGACTTGCAGTTCGGTGCATTAAACCACAGCACCATACAAGGACTCATATAGATATACATGCACTTCAAAATACTCATGGAAAAATGGAATTAAAGATAATGGAAGTTTTACACAAACTTTTTGAAGCTCCCCTTCCCCCCTGATATATATATATATATAGCTGATGAAACTATAACATATTTCCAACAATTTCTACCAGTTACATTTCAGTGGCATGGATTACATTCTTTATGTTGTGTGTTGTCACCACTCTCACTATCTCTACCCAAACTGTTTCACCTCCATTGACTCAGATTGACTATTCCCCTTAAACTTCTCAACTATGTTTCAGAGTTACTACAATTCAGTATATTTAACTGAAAGACTAATACAACAAGAAAGGAGGAGACAGAATGACAGAATAGCATATAAATTACTGACAAGGCAGTAATAGCACAATTCAGGACTCTGTCTTAGTCAACAGCTAAAGCAGAAAGGATAGCAGCATTAGTAAATCTTACTTAAGGGTACAAAGTAAACTCTAGGAAAAGTTCCACACTGACTAAAAGTGAACACAGAAGAAACTGAAAGAAATCACAAGTTCATTACATGTTACAGTTCTTTTGCAAAACTGCTACCATTAAAAGTAATTACAAATATCAAACTAAATCAGTTTTCAAGGTGCTGATGCCAACTCAGGATGGCCCCGTGCATTTCAGAGTGGCTATGTGCTTCACAGGGTTTTCAAAGGCTTCTTTTCCAGAAGTAGATCACCTATGGGTAGGTTCTAAGTTAGCAGCTGGATACACTGACTGTTTGCCCTGCCAGGGAATTCCAAGATAAAAATATGGACCTCCTAAAGACTGTTAAATTGTTAGGTGTCATCAAGTCCGTTCTGACTCATAGTGGCCAAGTATAGGGTTTCCAAAAAATGAGGGTGAACCACTGACCTCATGGTTCAAACTGACCTTGCAGTCCTGTGTTTATCCTACAGCACCACACCAAAACTCCTAAAAACTAAAAGTACAAAAAACATATCACTAAACAAACAAAACACATAGAGAAACAAAAATGCAAACACACATACATACATTGTTGTTGTTGTCAGGTGCCATCGAGTCGGAACTGACTCATAGCAACCCCATGCACAGCAGAATGAAACAATGTCCAATCTCGGCCAACCTCACTACTGCCGCCACACTTGACACCATCAATGATGTCACCTGGCTGATCCATCTCCTTGGTGGTCTTCCTTTTTTTCTCTGACCCTCCACCTTACCCCTCATGACATCCTTCTCCAGCGACTGTTCTCACCGGACAATGTGTCCAAAGTATGAGAGACGAAGCCTAGCCATCTTGGCTTCCAAGGAGCAGTCTGGCTGCACTTCTTCCAAAACAGATCTATTGGTTCTTTGGCATTCCATGGCACTTTCAGTATTCTCCTCCAACACCACAACTCAAAGGCATCAATTGTTCTATGATCTTCCTTATTCACTGTCCAGCTTTTACATCCATATGAGGTTATTGAAAATACCATGGCTTTGGTCGGCGCACCTTAGTCCTCAAGCTGACATCTCCGTTCTTCAATACTTTAAAAAGTTCCTGTGCAGCAGATTTGCCCAATGCAATACGTCGTCTGATCTCTTGACTGTTGCTTCCGCGAGTGTTGATAGTTGATCCAAGAAGAATGAAGTCCATGACAACTTCAATCTCTTCTCCATTGATAAGAATGCTGTGCATTGGTCCAGTGGTGAGGATTTTTGTTTTCTTTACATTGAGTTGTAATCCATATGAAGGCTGTGCTCTTTGATCTTCATCAGTAAATATTTTAAGTCCTCTTCACTTTCAGCAAGCAAGGTTGTATCATCTGCATATCTCAGGTTGTTAATGAGTCTTCCTCCAATCCTGACGCCACATTTTCCTTCATAGAACCCAGGTTCTTGTATTATTTGCTTAGCATACATATTGAACAAGTATGGTGAAAGAACACAACCCTGTCGCACACCTTTCCCAATTTTAAAACATTCAGTGTTCCCATGCTCTGTTCGAACAACTGCCTCTTGGTCCAGGTACACATTTCTCAGAAGTACAATTAAGAGTTCTGGAATATTCGTATTTCTCAATATTGTTCATAGCTTGTCATGATCCACACAATCAAAAGCCTTCGCGTAGTCAATAAAGCATAGGTAAACATCCTTCTGTTATTCTCTGCATACACTAATAATGTATAATTTAATATGACATAATTAAACCAAGCACATTAGAAATATCAATGAACAGAAAAGGGCTTAATTTAATGACTGAAGAAGCAAAACCCACTAACAGAACCAAGTCATAAACAAGCAATATATCTAACATAGAGTAAACCCAAAGTTATAAATATAAGTTAAGAAGAATGATATAGGAGGCAAATGCAAACCAAAAGACTGTAGGAGTCACAATCTTGATATTACATGATAGAGATTTAATAATGTGATCAGTGTGGCATAGGTGTGTGAATAGAGAGACAAACAAAAGTAAAAACCTAAAAGTTCAGATTTGCTGTTGCTGTTAAAGTGCTGTCAAGTCGGTTCTGACCCATAGCAACCCTGTAGAAGGTTTCTGAGGAGTGGCTGGTGAGCTCAAACCACTGACCTTGCAGTTCAAAACAACATTGTAGTCCAGTGTATTAACCCACAGTGCCACATCAGGACTCCAAAAGTTTAGATATAGAACCAAATACATGTTGGGCATTCAAACAAATGATTAGCATAGCATATCAAATCAGTAACTAAAGATCAATTTGTAAACATACGCAGCATGACAACTCGACAGTCATTTAGGTTCGATTCGTTAGATACGTTTCACAGGATAAACACCAAACAACCAACATTTTAAATGTAAAAAAAAAAAACTAATAAAATTGTTAAGAAAAAGTAAAGCATACTGCTTTATAATACTGACATAGAGAAGGACTTTCTTACTATGATTCAAAATCCAGAAGTCATAAAATAAAAGATTAATAAATTTCACTATGAAAACTACAATTTGATCACACATACACACACATATTCGAATACACAGGCACAATCACACATCCCAAAGACACAAATTTGGAGAAAGTAATTGCAACTTATATTTATGGACAAAGGGTTAATATATGAAGTTGCTGTTTTTGTTAAATGTCATCAAGTTGGTTCCAACACATAGTGAGTCTGTATAGTCTCTAAGGAGCAACTGGTGGGTTTGAACTGCTGAGTTTGTGGTCTGCAAACCAGTGCTTATCCTACAGAGCCAAACCAGAACTACTAATAAATGAAGAAATTCAGGTAAGGGAGACAGAAACTGGGAAAATGATATGAACAAAGAGTTCACAGAAAAGGAAAGACAGTAAGTCATTACATAAAAGATTCTCTTAATTTCACTAATAGAACAGAAATCAAAATTTTCATTATTTCATTTCTCATCTATCAGACTGGCAAAATTTTCATTATTAAGACTCCCACTTGGCAATCTCACTTCTAGAATTCTATTTAGTGGGTTCACTAAATTTGTCGTTGTTGTTATGTGCCGTCGAGCCGGTTCCGACTCATAGCGACCCTGTACAGGGTTTCTGAGGGTGTAAATCTTTACGGGAGTAGAAAGCCTCATCTTTCTTCCATGGAGCAGCTGGGTAGTTTAAAGCCCATACTTTTAAACAGCGCTCTGACTATGTCGGCGGAGTCGGTTCTTACTCACAGCAACCCGTATAGAGAATTTCCAAGGAGCTGTTGCTGGGCTTGAACTACCAAACTTGAGCTTCAAATTGACCTTGTGGTCTAGTGCTTACTCTACAGCACCACACCAGGACTCCACCCTGAATATTGTTGTTGTTAAGTGCCATCAAGCTGGTTCTGACTCCTGGAGACCTTATATAGGGTTTCTGAGGAGCAAGCAGCTCCTGAACTTGAACCATTGACCTTATGGTTCAAATCAACCTAATACTATTTAATGAAAAGTATCTGAGGATATAAAGATCTACAAAGATATTTTACATTTCATTCAGTAGTTTTATTTTTTAGTTATACTATTACCAGTGCTATTTTGAAATGTTGGTATGAGTCACAAGTCGGTTCTGACTCACAGTGACCCTGTATACACTTTCCCAGGAGCAAATGGTGGGTTTGAAATGCTGACCTTCTGGTTTGCAGTCCAGTGCTTATCTTACAATGTCACACCAAGACTAAATAGCTTTCAAACATATCAAATAAGCACAAATAGGGGAAAAATCAAGTAAGTAATTTCTTAAATGATGCTTAAGAATCAAGATTTTCAGTGTAAGGGAAAGTCATCTAATTAAATCAAAGAAATAAATTATAAACACTACTTATTAAATGGCTTGCAAGCTATGGTACTCTAGCAGCACTGCACACCCATCCCCTAATAGAAGACAGAACAACTGTAAAAACAGCTGGTTCCAACTCTCAGACAAAAAGGTTCGATATGTACCTGGGACATCTTGTTTGAACAGAAAGCAAGAAGATTTCAGAGATATATAAAATTAAGTAGAAGCACAAGTTAAGGAACAGCTACCAAACAAAGCTGTAACAGTTTGTACATCCAAAAGAATAAGAACTGCACCTCAATCTAGGAAATTTCACTGATATTTAAAAAGATTTAAAAGAGAAAAAAGAAAAAAGTTAGGACAGTGTCTGGCTCCAGTGATAGGTGGCGTTCTACTTTCCTAAAGAATGTCAGCTAATGAAAGAAGGAATGATTAAATTAGAAACCCATTATCCTGCAACTTCTAATGAAATAACTGATTCACGCAAGTATTATTAACTGGTATTAAAACCAATAGGCACTCTGTAAACCTTTACACAATTAACACAAAGTTAAAAAAAAATACCAATAGGCAAATGTCTCATGGCAACTAGAGTAACAAAGGCTATTCTTTGTTGACTTTCACTTATGCCCAATAAAATCTTTCATATGTTGACAATGATTGTTAAACACATATAAATAAAGAAAACAAAAAGGCAGTATATTAATTAAGGAATGAGGTTAGGCTAAAAGTGCCGGCTAGGATGTTCTAAATATGTATTCATCTGGGGTGGAACAGGCATTTGATGCTAAATGCAAATGCAAAGAGGAAGCATGCTTGGCTGCATGATTCAGTATCTATGAGTTGAAAATCAAAACATTTCCTCAGAACCTTAATCGTGCTCCATGATCTCAGGATAATGTCCTCCAATGATCCTCCCAGAGAAAAGCACAAACATTTAACTTTTTCTTAATGCTTCAGAAATCAGCATGGCAACGAGTTTCCTAGAACAGTTCTGACAATGTCTTCAGTATAGCTTAACTGTAGTTTGCTAAAAGTTAGTTCAATAAAAGTAATTCTACAAGGAAATAAAATGGTCCACTCCAGGCATACAATTCGGAGAGCATGGCCTAATTTAGAGAAAGGTTTTTGAATATCTGCATTCCAACTCAACATATTTTACTCATAAAAACACATGGCAGATTCACATTCCCTATGGGATGTCCAATTTGGACTACACAGCTCTCCAGTTCTCCAATTTAACCCGGTATTACTTCCTTTACAGTAGGGTTAGGGTGGGGGATCTGAACAACCTCATCCTTTGAAGGAGTCATGGGCCATCCTCAAGAAAAGTTTTGCTGTGGTTTGTGATGCCATCTTTAACAGCAGAACAGGTCAGAAGTAAATGCTGCCTAGCCCAATCTTGGGTAGAAAACAAAGACGACTTATGAAGTAACACCGTGAAGGGTCCATGCACTTCATGGAATCTTGAAGCTTCCAGCTTAATGTGTTTATAAAACTCACAGTATGGCCTCCTTCAGATAAAGAACTCACTCTTGACATACAAACATCCTAATGATCAAGGAACAATGTCACTGTTCAGGCACTGGTCTAAGATCACAGTAAATCACATGGAAGCAAAATCGTTTTATTCTTTCTTTTGAGAGGACAGAAAAAAGCAAAAAAAAAAAAAAAAGACGAACCTAACCTAATTTAACCTAACCAAAATAAAGAAGAAAACAGGAAACTTCAGAATCAGTACTTTAGTGGGTGGGGAAGCAAGAAACTTTTTTCTACATTGTGCAGCCCTTCTACTTTAATCAATCATGAAATCTGTTAAAGATTCTAGCACAATCCATATCAAAATGGTATCGTTTTTCTATGAGCCACTTTACTGTGAAACATTGCTGCTGTGAGAACAGGCCTCCAAGATATCAATGGCTGCCCAAAATGTACCATATTAAATGGCAGCTGTAGTACAAACAACTGTGCAAATGAGCAACTTGTTGCAAAATCAAGAAGACAAAACAAAAAATTAAGGTGCTTTATACAAAAAGAAAACGTTATATTATGAATAACTGTTCAGAAATCAAATGCTTTTAGAGTCCAAAGAGAAAGATGCTACTGAAATACATATGCTGATATAATTTTTGATGCCAGCTTTTGATTAATCGTCTAATGCGTATAGGTGGTTTATGCTATGTTTTTTTTTCCAGAAGACTTTCTCTATATGAATAAATGTGGCTTAATATTCTGAAAATGGTTAATTATTTGAAATAGAGGCTGAATAAAATGTCCAGGTCTAGCCAACGTTAGATTCAGATAATAGCTGCCATTAGGTCACATGACAAGCTGTAAAAGGAAGGGAGAAAGAATACTTATGAAGGAAGACAGAAGGGAGGAAATCCATGTATATATTTCCTCATTTTCCACACCCCTCAGTACACACTGCAGAAAAACCAAAGAGATTAACAAGATGATTTCTAGAAAGTGCTTTGAACTCTTTGGAAGAAAGGTGCTATAGACATGGAAGGTAATATTTTTCTTATTATTCTGAAAGACATTTTCATTCACTTCAGGATGCAACACAATACAACTAATATCTAAGCTCATACTTTTAAAAATTAATCAAATCTGAAGATTTTTTAGAATTTACATTAAGCAAACACCAACTCCCCATTCACCATGTCTCAAGTTTTATGGCACTACAGAATCAGCACTAACCACAAGATCCGTGCTTCAAACCTACCAGCCACTCCTTGGAAATGTTACACAGGGTTGGCAAAAGTTGAAAATGACTCCACAGCACTTAACAACAACACTTATTAAAAACTTTCAAGCAAGTGTCTACTTATGCTTTCTTGCCCAACTAATTTAATCTAAATAATTATGAATATACTTATATTTCTGACTTTTTGTTGTTGTTGTTTAGAATTATGTCCTAATCATACTGAGGAACCTGTACATCAACCAAGAGGCAGAAGTTCAACAAGAGCAAGGGAATACAGAATAATGGTTTAAAATAAGGAAAGGTATGCACCAGGGTTGTATTCTTTCACCATATTTACTCATTTTTCAAATAATCTAACTTCTTAGATTATTTGCTGGAGCAAATAAGTTGGATTATATAAAAAATAATGTAGCATCAGAATTGGTGGAAGACTCATTAAAAACCTGAGATATAACAGATGATACACCCTCGGAAACCCTATACAGGGTCGCTATGGGTCGGAACCGACTCGATGGCACTTAACAACAACAACAACAACATCCTTGCTTGCTGAAAGCAAAGAGGACTTAAAATACTGATAATGATCAAAGACTGCAGCCTTCAAGATGGATTGCACTTCAGCGCAAATAAAACAAAAATCCTCACAACTGGACCAATAAATAACATCAAAGTAAATGGAGAAGAGATTGAAGTTGTCAAAAAAAACTTCATTCTTCTCGGATCCACAATCAACACATTTGGAAGCAGCAGTCAAGAAATCAAATGATGTATTATTGCATTAGGCAAATCTACTGTACAAGACCTCTATAATGTGTTCCAGAGCAAAGATATCAGTTTGAGAACTAAGATGCACCTGATCTAAGCCATGGTATTTTCAATTGCCTCATCTGCATGTGAAAGTTGGACAATGAATAAGGAAGACCACAGAATAATTGATGCATTTGTGTTATGGTGTCGGAGAAGAATATTGAAAGTACCAAGGAGTGCCAGAACAAACAAAACTGCCTTGTAAAAGATACAGCTAGAATGTTCCTTAGAAGCCAGGATGGTAACACTTTTAAGTGTTTTAAGGAGGGACCAGTGCCTGGAAAAAGACATCATGATTGGTAAAATAGAGGTTCCACGAAATTGAGGAAGACCCCCAATGAGAGGAATTGACACAATGACAGCAGCAGTGGGCCCAAGAGTAACAATTACGTGAATGCATAGAACCAGGCAGTGTTCTGTTCTCTTATAGGGTCACTACGAATTGGAACTGACTAGAAGGCACCTGACAACATCAAGCCTAGCATACACAAATACTGACTCAGTACGCCATCCTGAGAATTACAAGGAAACATGAAATGTAGTCTCTAACCTTAAGAAGCCTGCAGCCATAGAGAAGTGACATATGCATAAAACACAAAAACCAACACTATGGCTGGGGGTGGATATCAGGAATTCTCCATGAAAAAAAAAATTCCCCAAAGTTTAGTCTTTCCTTTTAAAGTTACAAACTGTTTTCTAAAATGTAATTACCTCCAAAAAGAATGTTCCTAAAAGGCACACTGCAGATTCCTGTCCTCATGAGTCAAGAACACTGTCATTTATCCCTGTGGCTCTGAGTCACCATCATGACCTCAAATGACAGCAAAACCCAGCCCTTGTCTTAGGCAGAGCTGCTAAGGTACTGTACAGGCTGCTTTCATCCTCAACAGAGGAACCATCAAAGTGATTGCATTGGATACAATTACAGTGACTCCTTTACAATCAGCAGGTTGTCCCTTTTCCCTGCTATCATGGGCCTGCTCCTCACAGCTCCCATTCCACTTCTAATTTGTCCTTTCTCATCTTCTGTGGGCTGTGGAAACTTAAAAACTCTTCTTAGATGTGCGCACAGAAAAGCTTCTCATATGAGTAAAAGTTCCTAAAACATCCCAAATACTTTTTAGTCTTTTTCTGACTTCTGAACTGTGTTCAAAAAGACTTGCTCTCTTTTAGTGCTCAGCTATTTTCTAGCTAGTTGAAAATGTCAAATGAAAATGCATCCCTATCTCTATTCACAAAAGCCTAGTTTAAAACAATAATAGGATGTAAAAATGGGGGGAATAGTAGTACTAGAGAAGAAAAAACACAGCCTATTCAGAAATTTGGAGTCCTAGTGTGGTACTGTAGGATAAGCACTGTGCCTCAAGGTTGATTTGAAACATAAGGTTGGTTCGAACCACAAGGTCGGCAGTTCAAAACTCACCATCTGTTCTTCAGAAACCCTAGACGGGTCATTATGAGTTAGAACCAATTCAACAACTCAGAAATTTGAAGCTACTTTTTGCTATGACTCCAAGCAGAACAGAATCGGACTGCGAACCTTAAGGTCAGCGGTTCGAAACTATCAGCCACTCCGCGGGAGAAAGATGAGGCTTTCTACTCCCATAAAGATTTACACCCTCGGAAACCCTGTACAGGGTCGCTATGGGTCGGAACCAACTCGACGGCACATAACAACAACAACAACAAATACACATAAACAGCTTGCAAGAAACTGAAAATGCAACCAAGAACTACAAGTAAAAACTAAGTGCAGATTGGCTTCAATTCAATGTAACAAAAATCAGTTTAGTATAAGATTTCTCTTAACTCTAGAATTTGGAAGCACATTTAAAGCAGCCAACCAAGTAGATTCCAACTCACAGCAGACCAAAATACAGTTTCATATATTGTAAATACTTATGAAAGCACACAGTTTCATCTTTTTCCCATGGATCAGATGATAGACTTGAACCATTGACCCTGTGGTTAGCAGTCCAGTGCTTATCCTACAGCACCACTAGAGCTTCTGTGAGTACAGTGTTCCATTAAAAACCCATCTATAAGAGGTGGTTTCAAAAGTCTGGGGGAAAATGAAATTAAAAGATAGAATTTTTCCAAGAACTTTTTGAAACTCACTCATATGTGATCAGAAAGTCAATAATTACTTTACAGGAAAGATGAGAAGATAAGAGGGTAAGGAAACTAGAGTACTGGAAATAAAAGAATCAGAATGCAATTAAAGAGAATATGGATACCTTGTTAAAAAGGTACCTAATGTCACTGAACAATCTGTATAAAAGCTGTTCAAAGGGAATCTAATTTGCTATGTAAACTTTCACTTAAATATCATTTTATAAAAAAAGACATTGAAAAGTAAATATACTGTAATAAGAAGTCAATAATGGAATTAAAATTCCAACATATAGAAATATCAACAAATATTCTAAATAGTTTTTTAACAGTAAAGAAAAATAAAGTCATAATGATAAACTTTTTGAAACCAAAGATATAAAACCTTACATATCAAAATCTACTGAATACTGCAAATGTATGCTCAAAGGAAAATGTGCAACCTTAAATAGTTCATTTTCAAACAAAAATAAACACTTAAAAAATTTTTAGAAGAAATAAATAATTTAAAAATAAGAGAAATTAATGCTTTAGGAACAAAAGACAAACGTACAACATAAAGATGAACATACATAAATTAAGAGGCAGGCCACGTCACTAAAAGAAAGCAATCAAACACATAAAATCAATGATCAAATTGAGACTAAACAATATCATTTCTGCATTCTTTGAGTAGTAGTTTTCAAACTTTTTTTCCTTTAACCACTTGGAATTTTTAAAAGTCTGAAGTTCATAAAACCCATTGGAACAATTTCCCCACAGATAAAAGAACTCACTAATTAGAAAAGAAACAAAAGCATATCAATTAATTAAAACAAACACGCACCTTTTACACATTATTACACACAAAAAGATTAACTAAACACATAGCAAATTACAATGAAGCTAAAGCTAATTTTTCATTTATACATTAAAAAATAAGATCATCAATTATTGACAGAAATGCCAACTCAGGATCATACTGAAGTAACAGTGATTGACAGCGGACTTTCTCCTGAACATTACACACGGATATGTTAATTGAATACTGAACGGATACAAGCAGACCTCCGAGCCACTGCAGTTCAGTTCCAGAGCATCACAATAAAGCAGATACTAAAATAAAGCAAGGAGCTCTGAGAGCGTAGTGGTTACGAATCAGGCTGCGAACCTTAAGGCCAGCAGTTCGAAACTACCAGCCCTTCCGCGGGAGAAAGATGAGGCTTCCTGCTCCCGTAAAGATTTACAGCCTTGGAAACCCTGTACAGGGTCGCCATGGGACGGAACCAACTCGAAGGCACTTAACAACAACAACAAAATAAAGCAAAGCACACAAATCTTTTGGCTACCCAGTACATATAAAAGTTATATTTATAGTATACAGTAGTCCATTTAGTCTGCAGTAGCATTATGAAAAGGTTTGAAATACTATGAGAGTGGCACAGAGATACAAAGTAAACATGTGATGGTGGAAGATGGTGCCAGTGGACAGACCTACTAGACGTAAAGTTACCACAAATCGACAATTTGTAAAAAGCATACTATTTGTGAAGTGCAATAAAGTGAAGTGCAATAAAATGCTGTAGTCCTTCAGTGTTTTCCAGTAATTCACAATTTAACCTTAAAATACCAAACTGTAGTGGCACTAATAAGGTAAGCAGTGGGCTGCTAACCACAACATTCACAGTTCAAACCCACCAGCTGTTCCTTGGAATCCCCTTACAGGATTTCTATGAGTTGGAATAGATGCTACAAAACTTAACAAAATAACTAAAAAGTAACTGTTTGGTATAAAAACAGAAGCTCACAAAATTGTGTGAGCTGCCCCTGAAAACATTCTGGCATACTAGAGAGTCAAGGATTACATCAGAAAATCACCACCCAGAAGTAGTCTTCAAACTGCAAATTTTTAAAGGATGAAATTAATAAATGATGTTATGCATGGGTAATTTTAAGGGAATCAATTCCCAAATACTGAAATGTCTAAAGTAGAGCTGAAATGTAATTGCTCTTTCTTTCACTCAGAGACACACACTCTCTCACTCACTCACAGACACACACACACACACACACACACACACACACATATATACCCTCAATTATTTCTGCCCCATCTCCTCTTATATAATTGCTCTTTGTCCATATTACAATAGAAAGGCACACCTGTTAGTCATCCTGAATTTTTTATGGTGCATCCAAAATGTCAAACCAACAGAAATTTTTAAATATTTCATTTCAACTTAAGCCTCCTTCATCAAGGTGGATGATAGGACTTCTTGTCTTTCTGTGTCTTACACATATTTCTGATAAGGACAAAACCTAGTGATAGAATCTGGACATTGTTGCCTGTAGTAATATGCTCTGAATTCAGACATGCCAGAGCCTCTTGATAGCAGAGGAAACAATGTGACATGTTGAAGATAGGGGCTCCTTACGGCACACATCAGCAAACACAAACATTCCATCTAAGAATTAGAAGACAGAAATGTCATGATGCCATAGAAATAGGAATTTTCTTATTTGTTTTAACTGAAGAGTGAAGGTAGACGTTTTAAAATAAGAGGCCAGTTTTCCAACTTAATGGCATAATTAAGTTTACCATTTCATGTCTTTATACATACACTATAAAGAGAAACAAAAATATATTTAAAATCCATAAAAGAAAGAAACAATTCCTAATGTTTCCAGAGTATATGGAATTTTATTAGGTACCATGGAGTAAAAATGCAGCAGATATGATAAACTGCCTTTGGTAAGTTGAGATAAAGTCTTTTTGGTAAACTTCCCAGAAACTGAGAAAGTGAATGATCGTAATGTTTAGATATCAAAGCCTTTTTGAAAGTCAGGTGGTCTCCATTTATAAGCTTTTAAACAAAATTGAAGGAGGGTTAAACCTCAGTTGCCAGAATAAAAATTACTTAAAATATTTTGGGGTGAGTTATCATTACGTGACTTTCTGCTTATTATATAAAACCATTTCAAAGAACTGAGCGAAATTACTAAAGCAACCCTCCCTCCGTTCCCAACAACTCAACAGGATCCATCTGTGTACCTCTATCCATGTCCCTGTAAAAAGTCATCTGTTAGGACATGATCTAATAATGGGGAGACCATTTCATACATCTTGTTAAATGACACATTTGTAACAATATTCATGTTTAATAGTTACCAAAATGTTTTATACTTGTGCTGTGTTGGTAAAGCGTGTACCACTAAAAATTAAAATAACTCACTTGGGAAGAAATGTTCTTAATAATTTGAATATCATGGTTTTAGGAGCTATTTTTCATTATATCTAAATTTATTTGCATGGTTTTATTGGAAGCAATTATAATAGGACAATCAAAGAAAAACTTCTAAGCATATATTAAAGCATCCTTCATATGACTCTTCTACCCATAGGCTTTGTAACTCGTTTCAAACAATGCTGTTGCCCTGCTAGGTCTGGGTAAGAAAAGCTGAAAGGATGACAGGATTCCACCATGGATGTTAACAGAGTTCATTTTAATTATAAAAACTAGAAACTCTACACTGGTTATAAAATGAGCCATCTCAGAATCAGGAGTGGGGATCTCACTACCATCAAAGAAGAGGCAGGAGTGGAGCACATGCTCTGAGACCCATGACCACTGAACCTCCTAGACCTGGGGATAGAAAGCTGTGACACCTGAGGAATAGCAGAGCGTGCAATGGAGCAGTGGGCTTCCCAGGCCAGAACAAGTAAAGCTGAGTGCCTTCCAGCAGGAAACTTGCTTGCAGGCTGCCTCCAGGTACGTAAGTGGGGAACAGGGAGTACATTTGCTGACCCACAGAGCTAGAGCGGAGTTCCTTCAGGCTGAGGCTTATGGTGAAGTGGTATGTCCTGTGGGCATTTATCAGCAGTCCTAAAAGAGCTTTGTAACATTACCTAGGCAGAGAGAGTCCTGCCTATGGGCATGGCTGAGAGAGGCTGTCCTGAATGGAAGAGCTGCGCCCTGAGCATTGAAAAATCATTTTAAAATAAGGAATTGTACTCTTTTAACTTCCTTAATAAGCCCCAAAATGATTTTGAAGTCTGAGTTGTGTGTGGCCACTGCAATGAATTATTCAACCAAGATGAATAATATGCCATGGGAGGGATGGCTGTAAGCAATTTTTTTCCTTTTTTGATGAGCTGTAGTCATTTTTTTTTTCCTTTTTTTAACATACGAACAATAATTTGTTAAGAAATCTATTAAGTAACAATTTATTATATTTCTTAGCTGCTGTGCAGCCAATTTCAACTGATGTGTGTGTGCATAGAACTGCTCCACAGGGATTTCAAGGCTGTGACCTATCAAAAGCAGACTGCCAGCCAGGCCTGTGTCCCAAAGCACCTATGTTGCTGTTGTTAAGTGCCGTCAAGGAGGTTCCAACTCATGGCAACCTTGTATAGGGTTTCTAAGGAACAGCTGGGAAGCCTGAATCACTGACCTCCTGGTTCAAACCAACCTTGCAGTCCAGTGCATTAACCCACATGGGTGAGTTCAAATTTAGCTAGTAATCAAGCACCTAAACAGCTGTGCCACCCAAGCAGACTCCCCACCTGGAAAATGGCAAATACCAAACTTCTATGGTTTCAGATTCCACTGGATGAATTGATGTAAAATTTATTTTAAATTTTTATTTTAATGTTTAAAAGCACCATTTAGTAGTTACACAAGTAAGAGAGTTTGAAGGCTCCTGCTCTCTAGCTCCTAACACATTTGCTACATTACCTATGGCAGACACACACGCCAAGGTCCAGTCTCATTATTTTGGGGAAGCACATTGGCATCCACTGTTAAGTTCTTCTTCAAATAAACTAAACTGAATTCCTTTTTTAACTTTCTCAGACCTGTATTCCAACTGCCTACCATAATGGCACACAACAGCTACACAAAATGTGTTGGCTTATAAAATGTCATTTGCCAAGGGTTAGAGATTAATTCCTTGCTTTCTGAGAACTTGTCAAAGTCCAATATTTATCAGACACAGGAGATCAGATGAGATGAACTTTGGACTATATAAAGAGAGGCTAAGAATTGAGTTTCTAACCACAATGAATTCTGGGAATGACCTTTGGTAAATCATTTAACTGTCAGATGCTACATACAGGTCTCCATCTATTTAAAAATAAACGTAGGAGAGATATTGTAAAAGAGGTCTCAAGAGGATTAATACATGCCTAGAAAAGCATTTCCAGCTACTAAAAGAAAGAAATGCTTAACACTGGACAAAAAAGGATTTCAAGTATTCATTTATTCTAGTGCATTCTCTGCCTTCAGATAAAACCAGAACTTGATTCCACACAGTGTTGAGGGCTACACTGGTATTTAACTATAATGAATGAGCAGTCAAGAGTTTTTTAATAAGAAAGGATTTTTCCCAATGCAGCTGAGGTCTACAGCCTCTTGCATCCCTCACTACCATATAGTCAGATCACCTCCGGGTTCTTGTAGTACCCACCATTCTCTAGGGAAGCATTCACACCCCTTTAAAGGCTGTGCAGCTACTTCAGTGACCTCTTACACTATTTGTTACTTTAAACTCCTTGTGACATGCTACTTAAATACATGCATCTATATTTATATGGAGCTCTGGTAGCGTAGTGGTTACAAGTAGGGCTGCTAGCCTCAAGGCCTGCAGTTTGAAACTACCAGTCGTTCCACGGGAGAAAGATGAGGCTCTCTGCTCCCATAAAGATTTACAGCCTCGGAAACCCTGTACAGAGTCACTATGAGTCGGAACCGACTCCACGGCACATAACAACAATAACAGACACACACAGACTTCTGGTATGGCTCTGTGGATCATTACTGGACTGCGAGCCACATGGTCAGCAGTTCAAACCCACCAGCTGCTCCTCAGAAACCCTATACAGAGTCACTAGGAATCAGAACTGACTTGACAGCACTTAACAACAACAACACAGACACACACAAAGTCCTGGTGTAGCACTGTAGGATAAACCCAGGACCACAAGGTATGTTTGCTCCACATCATTGGCAGCTCAAACTCACCAGTTACTCCTTGGAAACCCTATACTGGGTCACTATGAGTCAGAATCGACCTGATGGCAAACAGCAACAGACACATGCACCACCACCACCACAGACACACAAGGAATCCTGGCGTGGCACTGTAGGATAAACACTGGACAACTAACCACAAGGTTAGTGGTTCTAACCCACCAGCTGCTCCTCGGAAACCCTACACAGGGTAACTGAGTTGGAAATGACTACCCAGCACTAAACAACACCACAGACATTCATACACATGCATATGCAGTCTCACATGAATTCTCTTAACTGATTCAACAATAGAAGGTGAAAGAAAATAATCACTCTTAAGCCTTTCAACAAGAATGCAACATACACACTTTCATATGCGCATGTTGCTGAGTCATTTCCAACTCAAAGCAGCACTGTAAGGCACAGTCAAACTGCCCCATGGGGTCTGCTAGATCATAACTCTTAAGGGACCTGACTGCAGGACTTTTGTCCCAGGGAGCCATAGCACACCACATATTAAGACTAGGCTCTACCTAGCCAAGGTTAAAGAACGCAGTTCTTTATCTTCTTTCATTGGTGTGGTGCTGTACGATCAGCACTGGACTGTTAACCACAATGTCGGCAGTTCAAACCCACCAGCAGCTACATGGAAAGCCTGTGAGTTGGAATCAATTCGACAGCACTTAAGCTCTTCTCGCACTTAAAAATGCTTAGTGAGTAGACAACTAAAGCATTCCTACTTTGCTTATCTTTCTTGCTTTACGTTTGTACTTGAGCAGAAAGAAGAATGATGGAAATTCATTAAGAATCAAGCTCTTGTCTGTTGCATGCCACATGCCCCGTGTCTAAGTCCCTAGGCTGGCATAGAATGTTGTTAGTTGCGGTCAAGTTGGCTCCAATTCATGAAGACCCCATGTACAAGACACCAGAACACTGGCCCGGTCCTGTGCCATCTTCACCATCACTGATATGCTTGAGGCCATCATTAAGTCCGCTGTGTATTTTGAGTGTTTCCAACCTAGGGGCTCATCTTCCAAGACTAACTCTGGTACTATTCAGTTGATTATCCATAAGGTTCCATTAGCTTACTTTCAGAAGTCAATCTTCAGGATATTCTTCCTCATCTGCCTTAGTCTAGAGGCTCCACTGAGACCTGTCCACCATAGGTAACCCTGCTGATATTTGAAATATTGGTGGCGTAACTTCCACTAACATAGCAGCAAACACAGTAAAACAAACTGATAGGCAGGTAGTGAGTGAGGCACTAGGAGTAATAACTCGTTGAGCAGACAGTATAAATGTAATGATGTCGCACTACCACATAGTTCCTAAGTGCAGAGCAGGAAAAGAACTGTAAAGTTTACTTGTGTATTTATATCAAAATGTAAATTATTTTCATAAACCAGAGATTATTCTATACACACAAGACCTTGAAAGATAACATATAGATGAGACTAAAACTTCACACGCAAAAATAATTTAAATGGTTTCCCTCTCTACTCCACAGTATGTTAAAGCAGCATTTTCACTATTTCTCATTCATTCTCCCTCACCCACCTCAGCTCTCATATCTACCACTGAGAGAAACCAAAATCAGAAGACAAGAAGAGAAAAATTAAATGAAAAGGATAGTGGGAATGGCAATGGATAGAGATGGACACTTCCACATAATTTTTTGAGCTGAGAGAACTGACCACAAAGATTTCTGGATGCCTATCAAATATCAATGTGGTATCCAATCTGGAATTTCCCTCCTCCGTAAATTTACAAAATGAAAGAGATGACCAAAAACAAAACAAAACAAAATAAGCCCAAACAAACAAATATCCATTCATACATACCCATACATACATATACTGTAGTTTTTAAGTGCCGTAGACCCAATTTTAACCCACAGTTTCCAAGGCGTGGCTGGTTAGCTTTAACTGCCGACCTAGAGGCTCAAACTGACTTTGCAGTCCAGAACATTAACCCAAAGCCCCACACCAGGGCGCCACACATATATATACATACATCAAAAATTTTTTGAAAAAACAACTTTGCATTGGAAAGCATTATCAATTTTGGCAGTAAAGGGTGACATTAATAAAAAAATCTTGATTTTGAAGCATAAAAGAATAAGGCAGTAAGTTCTAACTTACATTTGCAACTATCATTCTGTGAACACAAAGCCTCTAGGTCAAGCAGCTTTGTCAATGATGCTGTGTGGTCCCTTCTGGAGTCCTGGTGTGGTGTTGTGGGTAATGCACTGGACAGCAAAGTCAGTTTGAATCACATGGTCAGTGGACCAAGCTCATGTGCTGTTATTGGCATGTAACAATAACAGCAAAAAATTGGTCCTTCTAGCAATAGGAATTAGCTCTGAACCATGACCAGCACTGTATGAATACATCAGCAAAAATATGCCTCAACTACTAAAGACTATGCACAAATGATGTAAAAAGTATCATTATTGTTGTTAAGTGCCACTAAGTTGGTCCCAACTCTTAATGACCCTGTATAGGGTTTCCAAGGAGCTGCTAATGAATTTGAACCGCCGACCTTGCAGTTCAACGGACCTTGTGATCTAGTGCTTATCCGACAGCACCACTCCAGGACTCCAGGTAAAAAGTACTGTTGTTACATGCTGTCGAAGTAGGTTCCAACTCATAATGACCTGTGTAGGGTTTCGGAGTAGCAGCTGCTGCATTTGAACTGCCGACCTTGCAGTTCAAAGGAACTTCAGGGTCCAATGTTGTTTATCCTTCAGTGCCATACCAGAACTCCAATGTTTAAAAAGTATAAACACATAAGATTTTTACGTTTTCAAAAGAATTTAAATCCCTACCTCAGGATGAAATGTTGCTTATGCAGAAATCCACTTCACATATGTAGTTTTTATTTACTCACAGCTCATTACTTACTTTAGAGAGAGGACTACTTTCTGAATTAAGGTATTTCAAAAAATATATTCATCCATAAATCCCTTAATAAAAATATGAAGACAAAAAAAAAAAAAAAATCAATCATAGAACTGTCCACAAACAAGTCAGAAACTGTTTTAATACAGCCACTGAAGTTACATCTCCCAAAATGCTTATTACACATACTGCAGTTACTACAGTAGGCCAAGAAAGTATAACTACTATTTGTGGTACTGGTGAATGTCCTAAAATCATTCTTATACATTTTCATTAAGATTTTTGTTAATTATATCTTTTTGAAATCTTTGTTTATATGAATCCTGAAGGTAATGACATTATTTTGCCTCTTACTTGCATGTAGCGCAAAACATTTAAACAGATATAGATGCAAAGTTCAAAAATTTCTTTCCATGCCTTACATAACATTAACAGGGAGTCAGGTGAGAAAAAAACATTACAACGACCACAGTCAGTGTCATTTATTGAGCACATTTGATTGCCCAGGCCAAGCATCAGCAAACTAGTGGCCTGAGAGCTAAATCTAGCCCTCTGCCTGTTTTTGCAAATAAAGTTTTATTGGAACACAGTTCTGTTCTTCTGTCTATGTACAGTTTCCATAGACTTTCCTGTTATGAACTAGAGATTGCAGTAGTCATGATACAGATGCTATGACCCACAGAGTCTAAAATATTTTCTATCTAGTCCTTTACAGAAAAAAATTACCAGCACAATTTCTAGACCCTGTGCTAGGTAAGCATTTTGTATAGAAGACCTCTTTACAAAAATTATTCAGTGAGTAAGAAACAGTTATTATTCCTATTCTAATGAGGAAGAACAAGTCTACTTTGGAAGAAGCACAGACAGAATGTTTCTCAGAAACGAAGATGGCCAGACTTCATCTCTGGTTCTTAGGACATACTGTCAGGAGGGATCAGTCCCTGGAGAAGGAGATCATGTTTCGTAAAGAGGAGAGTCAAGGAAAAAGAGGATGAGCCCCAACAAGATGGACTGACACAGTGGCAGCAACAATGGCTTAAGGTTAACAGCAACTGTGAGGATGGCACAGTGTTTTGTTCTGTTGTGCACAGGGTCGCTATAAGTTGGAACAGACTCAACGGCACCTAAAGACAACAACTAAGGAGGAGGAAAATGGGATTCTTCGTCAAGATTAAGTGATCTGGACAAGGTCACAAGAGGTGGAATCAGTACTGGCTCCAGACTGGATAATCTAAATCACACCAAGCTGTACTGAGAGGGACCTAGCAGGAAAACTTGACCTCAAGTGTCAATGGACAAAAAAAACCTTAACTTCATTGTTACAAATGTGAAAGGCCTAAACCAGTCTCAAGAATGTACAAGTTTCTCATACTTTGGTAAAACATTTCCAGAATTGCATCATCGTCACCAATGTCACAATATAGCCCATTTTTCCATGATGATGTCATGTTGTTTGCTCATTCTGTGAGGATCAAACCTGAGCACTGGGCTCACTGACTACCCGTACAATGACTTGGCATTCTGTCTTTTCAAGGTGCTCTATACGCTATTATCATGTCCATTACCTCTGTAGTGCTGCTTCAGAATTTGTGCACAAACCTGAAGATCAACCACAATGAATACCAGAAACTGATGATAAAAATTAGTATGCAGATTCTGAGAAATTAATCACACCAATCATTTTATAAAATGCAGTTGTCCGTCTACAAAAGTAGCTTAGCAGAAAACTGTTCATCATCTTAATAGCAAAGAACAAAAGTTCACCTAAGAAGAATAAAAAGCCTTTTGTTCTAAGGATTCTATTCTGAGTACAAGTTTTCTTGAATTCTGGACACCAAAACTGAAAAAAATGCAAGTGGCTTAGAGCCAAAATGGAATACTCAAAACACAAGTGGTCCTTCTCATTACACTTGCTTTAGAACGACAAAGTGCATGAGTACAGTAAACGTCTCACAACCTTCTATAAATAAGCCACTTGGTTTTTTTTTTAATTCAGTGTTTCCCAAACTTATTTGAAGGATTTTTCTTTTCTCTCTTTCTCAAGGATCTTGCAGTTAGCAACACAGCTCATAATCCACAACGCTACCAGGGCTCCTTCTGTTAATACTAGACTATCTGTTAATACTAGACTATCAACATCTAATCAACTAATCAACATCCATTTCTTTAGTGTCTTCTATGTGTTAAGCACTGAAATAAAGACTAGAATTAGAATTTCAGAGAAAACATACATTGAACCCATAATTAAAGAGATGATTTACTGACACAATAGATGCAACAATTGGCTCCAATGTAACAATGGCTGTGAGGATGGCTGGCGCAGGACTAGGACTGGGCAGTGCTTCATTCTGTTGTACACAGGATTACTATGAGTAGGAAGCCACTCAACGGCACCTAACAACAGCAATTGTTGTTGTTGTTGTTGTTAAGTGCCGTCGAGTCAGTTCCGACCCATAGCGACCCTGTACAGCATTTACAGACTATGAAATATCAGTATGCACTGAAACAGGAATACAGAGAACTAGAGAACACACCCTGGGAAATGCTAGCATAGCAGAAAGGATGCTAGACTTGGTGACCTCAACGCAGATGCTAACTTTGTATGCAATCACTTAGCAAGGAATTGCATCTGCGCATGCTTTATATTCTCCCTATTATGACCAGCTGTGGTGCTGCAGGATAATGCACTGGACCGCAAGATAGTTTGAACCACAAGGTCAGTGGTTCAAAATCACCAGCCGCTCCTTGGAAACCCTATATTGGGTGCTATGAGTCAGAAGCAACTGCACAGCACACCATCACCACTACCACCATGGCATGAAAGGTTGGACAAGCTCAGCTCCAAGGCTCTGTCCATTACAAATATTCTGTCATTAATTCAATGTGAAATGTGAGAATGAATAAGAAATATCAGTACACTACTTAGATATCTCAAAAGATATACTTACTGATGGCTGAGATAAGAAACTAAACTGGAAAATTGTCTTCAGAATAGATGCTTAGAATTTAAATTAACTATGATTAATGTTTCTAAAGCAGTAACAAAACAGTAAGAGTTTAAAGCAAAAGGTAAGGCCTGCCATGATATGGTCCATGCTTTTCTTCCTCCAGCCTCTCAGAGACCCCATGCTACAGGCTCACTCAATTTTCCTGAGAGTTCTAATTACCCAGAGTGATCAGTTGTAAGTTCAGACCATCAAGAAACCTGTTTTACCCAATCCAGGGCTGCCAACATCAACTTCATTTTATGGGTAGCTTCAAGATCAATTCTTCTTTGACCCATTCTGAAATCACCTCCACCACTTCTCCCAAAAGATTGACCTTTCTATCTTCACTGACCACTAAGCAGCCTTATCACTTATCCCTTTATCTATAATAAAATGTGTGCCTCCATCTCAAGGCTAGGGTCTCTGGTAACGTCATGGATTTCTGAGCTGGGCTGCTAACTGAAACATCAGCAGTTTGAATCTACCAGTCCACTCCACAGAAGAAAGGTGAGGCTTTCAGCTCCCATAAAGGTTTAGACACACAACCACCACCATCACAGGGTTATTACAAGATTCCAGTAAGCTACTATATACAAAGTACTTAAATCATAGCAAATACTTGCAGCCAAGATGGTTGTTTTCTACTTCCACACAGGAGTCCTGGTGTGGCGCTGTGGGCTAATGCGTCAGACTGCAAAGTTGTTTGAACTGCAAGGTCAGTAAGTTCAAGCTCACCAGCTGCTCCTTGGAAACCCTATACAGGGTTGCTATGGGTCAGAATCGACTTGATGGCACTTAACAAATGAGTACAGAATCAGTCAAGCACTGATTGATACGAGGCAGAGGTCAGACATACATACCTCTCATCTTCAATCTTGTTACCAATTCAGACACTAGTTTTCCCTCCCACAACACTCGACTTCTCTTCTGGATTCAATAATCTACAGCAGCGGCCACACAGAACTCAGACTTAGAGGTAAGTGATTTAAGGGTGGTGTGGTGCTGTAGGATAAGCACTGGACAGCAAGGCCAGTTTGAGCCAAAATATCAGCATATCAAATTCAGCAGCAGCTCCTCTGAAACTCTGCATAGGGTCGCCAAGTCTGAAACAACTCAATGGCACTTAACAGGGTACAACTCAGGATAAGGAAGTATGTAGGCAGTCTCCCTTCCTCAGTGCAGGGCAGCTCTCTGAGTTCCTGTTGCCATGTAGATCTCCTGGGAGTCCCCATCCCCACCTCCTGAGCACAGGCTTCTTCTCAGCCCCCAATAAGCAGGCTCCTCTCACCCCTTCTCAGGACAAGCTTCTCTTGGGCCCCAAAAGGCAAACCATCTTGACCCTGCTATCTAGACCCCCACCAGCTCTGCCATCCAGCCCCTTCCAAGCCTCCCACTGTCTTCAATGTTAAAACCTTTAACTTGTGTTACAGCTCACTTTCCTTCCCCCCACCCCACCCCTTCACCCCATCTCTCTATACTTCTCCCTTTTCTTCCTGCTGCTTCTCTTCCTACTTCTTCCTATTCTGTGAGGTTGGCTTGGTACACACTATTTGTTGTTATTGTGATATTGAGTCATTTCCCACTCAAAGCTACCCTGTATAGGGTTTCTGAGGTTTTAAATCTTTGAGGGAGCAGAAAGCCTCATCTTTCTCCCTTGGAATGGTTGGCAGGCTTGAACCACTGACCCTGTAATCAGCAAGTAATCCAGGGCTTACTATATGGAGCCACAGGGCTCCAGGTATACACTATGGTGGTGATGTGCCGTCGAGTCGGTTCTGACTCATAGCAACCCTCTATAGGGTTTCCAAGGCTGTAAATCTTTACTGGAGCAGAAAGCCTTATCTTTCTCCAGCGGAGTCGCTGGTAGTTTCGAACTAGCTGACCTTGAGGTTAGGAGCCCGACTCTTAACAACTATGCTACCAGAGCTCCTTGGTAAACACTAGACTCCTTGTCATTTTCAAGGTATGGCAATCCCACCACAGGAACAATATATCCAATTCCTTCTCAACAGGCTACAGGTATTTCATTTGCATAGTCTATTGAGTAATCCCTGCAAGGTGCATAATAACAATGGGCAGGCCTCAGCTCAGGACTAGGAAAAAGGTTACCAAACCACAAGTTGTTTACAATTTACTCAGGAAATGTCAGTCAATCTGGACAAAAGTAACAAACCCTGTAGGGTGAGAACACTGAGTTTAGGAGTAGTCTTTCAAGCTGTTTTTCAAAGAACCAAGTCTAAAGACCACATAAAGGTACTCATTGTACCACTTACAAACAGTGACCCAACTTCTTGAGGGGTGGCAATGTGCCCAGCTAAAGAAACCAATTAGGAGGGGCCATGTAGCTCTGTTAGCGTAGTGGTTAAGATACGGCTGCTAATCTCACCGGAACTACCAGCTGTTCCACCAGAGAAAGATGAGACTTTCTACTCCCATACAGATTTACAGCCTCGGAAACCCTGTACAGGGTCACTATGAGTCATCGACTCCACCACACATCAAAACAACAACAAATGTAGCACAGGTCTGAAATTTGAGGAGGGTTAAACCCAGCTTGTCTATGTCCCCATTTCCCCCATTTACTCTGATTAAATCCAAGATGTGTTGATTTGTTTATAGAAACCCTGAAGGAATTACACAGACCATGAAGTAAACACTGCAGTTCTCTTTCAGTGAAGAACAACAGACAATCCATAACTGGCTTCTTTTACTTCTTTCAAATTGCTCAAATCCACTGCAGTTAACTCTTACTACTATTTATCTCACACCTATATCAGTTTACTTACTTGTTTACAAGTTTGGTTCGTACTCTAAACACAAATTGTCTTCTTCATGTTCACTCAATCCTAACACCAGGAGATGTTAAATGGATGAATGAACTAAAAATACGGTCACCATCGTGTGTCTTTAGTTCTTCTGTAAGAAACAACAAACATGATCCTAATGATTCAAGATGATTTCTCATCTCTCCTCCCTAGCTGAATATTCTTTATTTAGTATTCACAGCCACAACATAGATGCACCTCCAAAACATTCCACTGAGTGAAATAAATGAGCCCAAAACAAACGAAAATGCTATATGATCTCATTTATATGAAATAAGCAAATACATACACACCAAAGAATATTACTGATGGCAAGGGATGTGAGGGGGAGGTAAAGGGAAAGTTTTGCTTTAGGAGTCATTGCGTTTGTGTTAATGGTGGCAGAATAATTTGGAAAAGGATACAGAGAATAGCTGTACAGCTTGAGGAATGCAATCAATGTCACTGAACTGTACATGGAGAATTTGTTGAACTGACATGTTTTATGTGCATATTTGCACCACAGTTTAAAAAAAAAAAAAAACAATGAGATCAAAAGGCAGTAAAATGATATATTTAAGATGTTAAAAGGAAAAAAGAATTTTAAAGGTCAGCCAAGAATTCTACATCCAAGAAAACAATTCTACAAAAGTGAGAAGAATATTAGGCTGAGAACATCAAAAAGCATTAACTACGAATAGACTTACCATGAAACTAAGGACACTAGACAGTAACCCAAAGCCACACACAGAAATCAACAAGCCCAGTAAATATAACTATATACGAAGGAACTTCAAAAAGTTCATGGAAAAACTCTACTCTCTTTTATGTTATTTTTTCCATGAACTTTTACAAGCCCTCATTGTATGTTAAAAAAAACAGACACACAAAGTGCCCAGAAACTGTGAGAAACTAAAGGTATTTTACTTAAGCACACTATATTAAGAGCATTATGTGCCAGCACTATGTTCAGTGCTGCAACAAAGAACTCATTTAATTCTCAGGACAACCCAATGAGATAAATAACGATAGTCTCCTTAACACAGATGATGAAACTGAAGCACAGAAAGGCTTAAACATTTGCCTCGTCACTAACTAGCAACTGATGTGTAGGACTGGACTCCATGCCATTGGGTTCCAGAGCTCATGTTTCTCAACCGTTACTTTCAGCCACCTCTAGATCATTAACTGTGGCAGCACCTTCTTTTTTCTAATTCTACATTAAAGGACGAACCAATTGGAAGGAATTTCCACCTAACATCTGTGACAATTCTTGGATCCACAAACCAGCAGAAACCAAAGGAAAGACCTCTGCATCTACTATGCAAGTAGTTGAGGTTACTTTGCTGCAGAGTGCGATGTAAAATGTACAATGTATAGTAACAGAGAAAAGAACCAACAAATTACATTTTAATTCTTTTAAGAATTTATAGTTGAAAATGAGGAAAACTCAAGATGAAAAGAAATGGCATTACAAGGGCAGTTATAAAAGATGCAAGTGCCTACCTTAGCTACTTCTTTTTGTTAGCCATTATCAAATCAGTTCTGACTCATAGGGACCCTATGCACAACAGAACGAAACAGTGCCACGTCTGGCACCATGCATCTCTTCGAATCTTTTTAAAACTTAGAAACTATTAGGTCTACCCTGCATTGGTATAACCTCACTAACATAAGAAAATCCCTATTTATAAACAGAAACACATCTGCAGGTACAGGAACATAAACTATTTTTAGGGAATACAACTGAATCCATAACAAAGTAAGCTTTCTAGTGGGGAAAACTAATCAAAATGACCACCTGTAGTGCTGTGAGAAAAATGTCCAACCACAAGGTCAGTTTGAACCCCAAGGTTGGTAATTCAAGCCCACTACCTGCTCGAAGATACTCAACAAGAAGACCCAAATTAAGAAAAACTTTTGTAGCTATAAGGTATCATCCATATATGCTGTTCTTGAAACAGCTCCAGAAAAACAATTTTAAAATAATAAGAATTTGCAGAAATGTGAAAATGTCTTGCGTCCTTCTGCCACAATTCTCAACTTGACTGCAAGAAAACATTTTTCTCAATAATTATTTGTACTAAAATTTTCACAATTTACCTCTCGCTCAGATTTATTATCCATAATTTGGACCCAGAACCAAGTCCACATAGAAATACTGGTCATGTCCCTTCAAACAAGTTACCACAAAGGACCCGGAAAAAAAAAACAAAAAAAAAAACTAGTTACAAGGTGTGTTTTCCCTATCTGTAGTGACATCTAGTGCTCAAAAACTTCAATGCACAAGTTTTATTCCAGAATTCATTGGAATCTCATTCAATTCTTAGGATAAAATAGGATAATGTAAAACCCTTAGGGAGTCCTTGGTATGACAATGTGGGCTAATGCATGGACTGCAAGATCCATAAGAACCACAAGGTCAGTGGTTCAAGCTCACCAGCTGCTCCTCAGAACCCCTATACCGAGTCCCTATGAGTTAGAACCAACTTGAGAGCACTAATAACAACAACACAACCCTTAATGGAGTTCTGGTGTGGTACTGTAGGATAAGCACTGGACTGCTAACCTCTTAACCACTAGGTCAAGGGTTCAAACCCTCCAGGATCACTATGAATCAGAACTGACTCTATGGCACTTAGCAAGAACACAGCCTTTAATAAATGGTCTTTGCCATAACCTGAATTTCTAATGACTAATTTCTAATTGTATTCGAATCCAAAATTTACAATACCATATAATATTGACCAAGTAATTAAGAAAATGCATGCTTTGACTGAGTTGAGAAAGTTTTATTTTCTTCTGTTTGTTTCACATAAAAATACAAGGGTGAGTCAAAAAATATTGATTGCTACTAGTACTCCAACTCTACATACATGGGTTTATTCTCAACAAAACTTGTTTAGACATGGAGTGGCACTGTAGGATCAGCACTGGACTGCGAATCACAGGGTCCAAGATTCAAACCCACCAGCTGTTCCTCAGAAACCCTACCCAGGGTTGCTATGAGATGGAACCGACTGGGAAGCACTTAACAACAACAATGACGTCCGATCAGAGGATGACTACAAACAAATTCTCTCAATAATAAGCTTGTTATTCAGCAATATTCTTGTTAGGGTGCCTTCAAAACAAGAAGCACCAATCAAAACCATAGCTCTCAAACGGATCTGCTGGGCCAGTTACATTCATAACAGAGATATCAGCTGAGAAGGTTATGGTAAATGATTATTTCAGGGGAAATTCCAAAGGGGCAATCTTGATAGAATTTCTTCAGGGACACGGCATGCTCATGGCGGCCTATTAGGAAGCAGTTTTCTGAAAACTGCATTAGTGTTCCTAAATCCTGCTGCATTAGTGACTAAAAGGCCAGAAAAATTGCAAAGACAACTTATTTTAAGTCACGATAATGCACCTGCTCATTCTTGAAGGGGAGCACTGGTTGTCCTATGGTAATTTCATTGAGAAACCTTACCCTCCCGCCCCAATCAATACCCTAACAGCCCTTCACACCCTGGCTGACTTATTTTTGTACACCAAACACACAATTTTGAAAGGTACATGGTCAATGATTGGAATACCTTGAGAACACCAAAACTATCATTTTGAGTGCAAAAATCTTTGGGGAAGGACTAACCCAAAACCCAAGCCCACAGCCATCTAGTAGATTTCAATTCATACCAATTTTATATGCACCACTTGTCTGTCGGTTTGTCACACTGGTGGCTTGTGTATTCCTATGATACTGGAAATGGAAACTATACTACCGGTATTTTAAATACCAGCATGAAGTCCTGGTGTGGCACCGTGGGTCAATGTGCAAGACTGCAAAGTTGGTTTGAACCGCAAGGTCAGTGGTTCAAGCTCACCAGCTGCTCCTTGGAAACTTTACAGCGTCATTATGGGTCAGAACCGATTCGATGGCACTTGACAACAATAGGGTCACCCATTGGTGGACAGGTTTCAGTGGCTCAGAACATCAATCTTATCTAAGGTTTCAAAGGCTAAATCTTTATGACTCACCAAAAAGCCTTATCTTTCTCCCACATAACAGCTGGTGGGTTTGAACTGCTGACCTTTGACTTAGCAGTCCAGTGCTCATCTTACAGCACAACCAGGGTTTCTTTAAGAAACAACAGCTTGGAATTATGTTATCTTTAATTAATACACATTTTTACTATTTTGTAGCATTACTTTTTTACTTCCTTCCTTACGTATTTATGTACTAACAGCAAACTGAAATTCTGAATATTCTGCACACATTACAAAATTTTGTACTGAATTTAACCATCTACCACTCATCTGTCAGTTTGTTGCACTGGGGTGGCCTGCGTATTGCTGTGATACTGGATGCCATGTCACTGATATTTTGAATGTGAGCAGGGTCACCTATGGTGGACAGATTACAGCTGATATTCCAGACGAAGCTAATCTCGGAAGGAGAGGCAGATTACTTCCAAATGTTTGGTCACTGAATTATGAATAGCAGTGGGATGCTATAAGATAGCACTAGAATATTGAATATTAAAACATGATGAATAGTACAGGTGGGGTATGTTCAAGGTCATGTTTTTGCTTCTGTGGACTTATTTTAATTTTCTTCACCTTGTGAGATATAGTGAAGGAAGATGAGCCCCTCAGGTGAGTAGGCACTCAACATACGAATTGGAAAGAGCAGACTCTTCAAAGTAAAGTTGATTATGATGTGAATGGAGGAAAGCTTTTGGTAACTTCTTTTGCTGATGGGACACAACTGAAAATTATGAGAGACCTATGTAAACATCCATTAGTATTTGGAACATGGAATGTACAAAGTATAGATGGAAAAGCTCCATATCATCAGCTAAAACAAGGCCGGGGAAAGACTATCAAACAGACTGTCAAATTGCTCATAAGTAAGTTCAGGGTGTTGTCATTGTTAGGTGCCATCAAGTCGGTACCAACTCATAGTGACCCTATGCAGAACAGAATGAAATACTGCCTGTTCCTGAGCTAACCTCACAATTGTTTGCCAATCCACCTTGCTAGGAGTCTTCCTCATTTTCTCTGACTTCCAAACATAACATCTTACCAAACATAACATCCTTTCCTTCTCCTGACAATATGTCCAAAGTAAAAGAGACAAAGTCTAGCCATTCTGGCCTCCAAGGAGAACTATGATTGCACTTCTTCCAATACAGATCTATTTTTCCTTTTGGCAGCACATGGCACTTTCAATATTCTCCTCCAACACCATAACTCAAATGCATCAATTCTTTTACAATCTTCCTTATTCACAGTCCAACTTTTGCATGTATATGAGGTTATTGAAAATACCATGGCTTGGGTCAAGCACACCTTAGTCCTCAAGCAGACATCTTTGCTCTTCAACACTAAAAAGGTCTTTTGCAGCAGATCTGCCTAATGCAATGCATGATTTGATTTCTTGACTGCTGCTTGTTGTTGGTTGTTGATGTTGAGTGTTGATGGTTGATCCAAGCAAAATGAAGTCTCTGACAACTTCAATCTTTCCTCCATTAGACAACTTCAATATTTTCTTCACTGGTAAGAGTGTTGCTCAGGGTAAAGCTGAAGAAAATTAAAACAAGTCCACAGGAGCAAAAACATGACCTTGAACATATCCCACCTAAATTTAGAGATATCAAGAACAGATATGATACATTAGACACTAAATACTGAAGACCAGAAGAGTTCTGGGATAACATCAAGAACATCATACAGGTAGAAAGTAAAAGGTCATTAAGACAAAAAAGACGAAAACAGATGTCAGAAGAGGCTGACACTTGCCTTCCAGCATAGAGATGCTAAAGCAAATGGAGGAGGTGCAAGAGCTGAACAGAAAATTTCAAAGGGCAATTCAAGAAGGCAACAAAGTCAAAAATTATAATGAAATGTGCAAACATCTGGAATTAGAAAACCAAAGGGGAAAAAATGCTAAGCATTTCTGAAGCTGAAAGAACTGAGGGAATAATTCAATCCTCTACTTGAAATACTAAGGACTCCCATAAGCAAAATATTGAATGGTGCAGAAAGCATCAAAAGAAGATAGAAGGAATACACAAACTCACTGTACCACAAATAAATGGTCAATGTTCAACCATTGCAAAAGATAGCATATGATCAAGAGCCAATGATACTGAAGGAAGAAGTCCAAGGTACACTAAAGGCACTGATAAAGAAAAGGTTCTGGGAACTGATGGGCTACAAACTGAAATCTTTTAACAAACTGAGGCAGCACTTGAGGTACTCACTCAACTATGCCAAGAAATTTGGAAGACAGCTACCTGGCCAGCTGACTGAAAGAGAACCTGTTTCTGTCGATTCTAAAGAGAGGTAACCCACTGTCATTAATATCACATGCAAGTAAAATTTTGCTAAAGATAATTCAAAAATGGCTGCAAAACAGTATATTGACAGGGCACTTCCAGAGGTTCAAGCCAGATGCAGATGAGAACACAGACAAGGGATATCACTGCTGAAATCAGATGGATCTTGGCCCAAAGCAGGTGATACCACAAAGCAGAGAATATCTGGGTTTTATTGAGTATGCAAAGGCTTTAGACTGTGTGGATTATGGCAAGCTATGAACCACATTGCAGAGAATGTGTATTCCAAAACACTTAATTGTGCTAATGAGGAACCTGTACATTGACCAAAAAGCAAATCATTCATTCGAACAGAACAAGGGGGCACTGAATGGTTTAAAATCAGGAAAGGTGTGCGCCAGAGTTGTATTCTTTTACTACAGTTATTCAATCTCTATGCTAAGCAAATAATCCAAGAAGCTGAATTATGAAAAAAGAACGTGGCATCAGGACTGAAGGAAGACTGATCAACAACCTGTGATATGCAGATGATATAACGTTGTTTGCTGAAAACCAGGAGGACTTAAAATACTTACTGATGAAGATCAAAGCCCACAGCCTTCATTATGACTTATACTTTACTGTAAAGAAGACCAAATCCCTCACAAATGTACCAATAAGTAGCATCATGATAAATGAGCAAATGACTAAAGTTGTCAAAGACTTCATTTTGCTTGAATCCACCACCAACACTCATGGAAGCAACAATAAAAAAATTAAACAATGCACCGCATTAAGACAAATCTGCTCACAAGACCTGTTTAAAGTGTCCAAGTGCAAAGAGTTCAGTTTGAAGATTAAAGTATACTTGACCCAAGCCATGGTAGTTTCAATAGCCTCATATGCATGTGAAAGTTGGACCGTGAGTAAAGAAGACCATAGAAAATTGAGACATTTGAGTTATGGTGTTGGAGATGAATATTAAAAGTGCCATGGACTACTAGAACAACAAAATAATTGGTGTTGGAATAAGTAGTAACCGACAACAAAGTTGAGGGTCAGTGAAAAAGAGGAAGGGACGCC
>NW_006408557.1:4423281-4429624 GCF_000296735.1 Chrysochloris asiatica
GAGAAGATGATGCAGGACCAGGAAATGTTTTGTTCTGTTGTATATAAGGTCACAATGAGTTGGAATCAACTTGAGGACACCTAACAACAACAAATTTAAGCATCTGGAATCTTGAAAGCTCATGAGCAGCTGTTTAGGGTTCAGTTATTGGTTTTACCATGTGCAGAAAAGGAATGATAAGAATTGAAGAGGCTTTGAATCAATGAGTTCCATGGACTAATGGAACATGTGAACATCAGTCCCTATGACTCTGACACTAGAACTAGATGGTGCCCACCTACTACTCCCAACTGCTTTGAAGGGAATCATAATAGAGGGTCATAGATAGAATGGCAGGAAATGTGGACTAAAACTCAAAATTATTTCATTAAAAAGAAAACAAGACCAGGTTTACTAGTCAGAAAGAGACCCGAAGAACCACAGATTATGGCCCACGATCATCCTTCAGATCTGGAAAAGAACTCACCTTTGTGGCCCAATTTTCATTCAAGCAGTAGATAGGTTTATAGGGTAGAATAACAACACTAGCAAGGTATGCTCACCATGGAATGGAAATCATTCAAAATTAAAAGGGCAACATTTTCCTAAGCACAAAGTTGGTAAGAGCTAAGAAGGCGTGTGGAATAAAAAAGGAACCATAAGGAGAAAGCAGGATAACTTGTTGCATGGAAGGGATTGTAATCATCAAATACGAAATATCTTGTTTGACTTGTTCAATGTAAAAGCTGGTGATCTTGTCTGTAAAACGTCACTAAATTCACAATGAAAATTTAAAAAGAAAAACAAAAGCTTGCTGAAGAGAATTTACAAACAGCTGCAATACATCATCAACAGGGAACTTTCATAAATTCAAGCCGAATTTAGAGGAGGATTCAAACTAAGGATACCATTGTTGACACTAGAAGTTTTTCAGCTGAAAGCAAAGAATATAAAAAAGTTACTTACCTGTTGTTTTATTGACTATGCAAAGGCTTTTGACTGTGTGTGGTTCATGACAAGTTATAGATAACATTTCAAAGAACGGAGATTCCAAAACATTTGATTGTGCTCATGAAGAACCTGTTCATAGTTCAAGAGGCAATCATTCAAATAGAACAAGGGGACACTGAATGGTTTAAAATAAGGAAAGGTGTGCACCAAGGTTGTATTCTTTCGCCATACTTATTCATTCTGTACACTGAGCAAATAATCCGAGAAACTGGATTATATGAATAAGAACATGGCATCAGGATTGGAGGAACAGTCGTTATCAACCTGTGACATGCAGATGATACAACCTTGCTTGCTTGGAAGTGAAGAGGACTGAAAATATTTACTGATGAAGATCAAAGACTACAGTCTTCAATACAGATTGCACCTGAATGTAAAGAAAACAAAAATCCACAAAACTGTATCAATAAAATAACATGATAAATGGAGCAAAGATTGAAATTGTCAGACTTCAATTTGCTTGGATCCACAATCAACAGTCATGGGAGCAGCAGTCAAGAAAATCAAATGATGTGCCGCATTAGGCAAATCTACTGCAAAAGACCTCTTTAAAGTGTTCAAGAGTAAAGATACCAGTTTGAAGGCTAAGGCGTACCTGATGCAAGCCATGGTATTTTCCATTGTCTCATATGAATGTGAAAGTTGGACAGTGAATAAGAAGATCGTACAACTGATACATTTGAGTTATGATGCTGGAGAAAAATAATGAAATTACCATGGAGTGCCAGAAGAACGAACAAATCTGTGGTGGAAGAGGTACAACCAGAATGCTCTTTAGGAGCCAGGGTGGTGAGACTTCGTCTCTCAGACTTGAGACATGTTATCAGGAGGCCCAATCCCTGGAGAAAGACACCATGCTTGGTAAAGTGGAGGGTTCAGGGTAAAAGAGGAAGACTCCTCCCCCCCCCCCCCAGGAGATGGACAGCATAGTGACAGCAGCAATGGATTCAAGTGTAACACAATCGTGAGGCTGAGTGGCACAGGACCAGACTGTGTTTCCTTCAGTTACACAAAGGGTCTCTATGAGTTGGAATCAACTTGAGCTCACCCAACAATACAGAACAATGGATTATCTGAGAGTAAACAGGATCTAGCTCTGATTCTACGTCTACAATGATCAGATCAAGTTACTTAGTTTCTCTGCCTTCAATTCCTTTTTTGTTTTTTTAAAGGGGGGGATGCAAAAGAAGAATTTAACCCAGACTCTCTTTAGATCCCTTGTTCTAACATTCCATGTTCTTTGAACATGATTACCTCTAAGATATTTTTGAACATTAAAAAAAAAAAAAAATCATTTAAAAAAAACCCAATGAAAAAGCATTTTTGAAGAAGACAAAACTAATACAAGCCAAGACTCAGACAACAAAGGAGACATGATTGAAACCAGTTTGGAGTATACAAAGCTCTCTTTAAGACTTCTGACCTGGATCACAGATGCACTAAATTGCATCTACAGTGACCCTGCACTTTCTAAACCAGTAAGTGCTTTTGGAACTCTTTTAATAAAGATCTTTAGAAACCATTTAATAGAAATGGGTTCATTGCTAAGCCAGGAAAGTCATGAATATTCTGGTTAAGTGAGGTTTGCCATCAGAATATATGTAGGTCATTGTTTAGGTTACAGAGAATGTTTATTGAAAAGGTTTTAGAAGGTGAGTAAAGAGCTCTAGCAATTTAAAATGTGCATGGAGCTTTTTATTGTAATGGTGATTATTATCACCTCACCTTGCAGAAAGAAGGCCAACCTGGCCCTTAATAAAAAAATAAAAAATAAAATAAATGGACAATGGCTTGGAGCAACAGCTAAAAGGAGAGAAAGGAGGTGGGCAGCCAGCAGAATATATATTGAAATAAATTCACCAAGAAGAAAGGGAAGAAATGAGGTAGGTTGAACTCAAATGCAAGCCACATTTGAAGTGACTCCTTAATCACTGTACTGACACTCCCTGGATACCTCAGACACCTGCCCTGGGTGTTTGTGAGGAGCTGGTGACGGAGTGAGTTTTATGTATAAAATGAAGCGAGCTGGAGAAGGTTGATACATAGCCTGTGTCTGGGAACGTCCAACTCTGGAACAGCACACTTAACAGCACACTGAAAATGATGCATTCTTGGGATTATTTATTCATTTATAGTGTTTTATTGCTTCATCCAATAAGGAAATTTACAATAGAACAATGTATACCACTACACACCCACCAGATTGGCTATAATGAAAGATTTAAAAACTCACAAATATTAGCCAGGACAGACAACTGGCCTTGCATACAGGGTAGGTGAGGGCTTAAAATGCTACAACCACAGTGGGAAACAATTAAAAGAATGGAATGAATAAATAAATGGTGGCATATCCACATTTTTAAATACAATGCAACAATGAGAATAGATACAGCTACGCACATAAGCAAAAACATAGATGGTGTTCACCAACAATTGTTGTTGTTAAGTGCCCTTGAGTCAGTTCCAACTCATAGTGACCCTATATAGTTTTTCCCATGAGCAATTAGTGGGTTTGAACCATCACCTCATGGCTCAAACTAGTCTTGCAGTCTAGTGCATTATCCTGCAGTACCACACCAGGACTTCCCATCAACAGAGTGTTAAACAGTTAAGCTGTTTACAAAAATGTTCATTTAGTATGAGTCCATGTGTATAAAATTCAGAAACAGGAATTTATAATGTTTATTATAGACACCAGACTAGACAGTGGTAACTAGCAGGGGCAAGGGTGGGATGGCAGTGACAGACTCTACAGGTACTGTTAATGTTCTGTTTCTTCACCTGGGGCTGAATGCATGAGTGTATTCAATTGTGAAGATCCATTTAGCAATATACATTTAATTGGTATCATATATATGAAATATATTAGTGCCCACACCGAGACAAGGTTCACAGGGAAGACATTAACAAGGAAGAATGGTAAATAGAAGCCCAGTAGCAAAGGACTCAAAAAAACCAAAAAAACCTGCTCAAAATGGTGACAGACCCCAGAAGACAGAGAAATGTGGCAGAGATCTATCTATACTTAGGAAAAGGAACCACAGGGATAAATCTATACAGCCTCCTGAGGAATAGCCCAAGTCTTCAGATGCAAAGGAGCCCTTACAGATCACCTGCATCATTTCTCCCCATTTATGAATGAAAAAACTGGGACCAAAACAGAGAGAGGGTATAAACTAGTCAAACTCATACCACTACTTAGTGATAGATAGAGTCAAGTATATATGCCAGATCACCTCAATCACACTTAAGTAATCAGAAAATAGTCAAGATATTTCAAATGAATTAATTATATGAGCATCTGGAATATGTCAGAACTTTAGCAAGGACAGGCTGTTTATAAGACACCTGAAATCAGATAAGCACTGAAAAAGCAATGAGGTGCACACACCAACCAGAGAGGAGGAGCTCCAAAAGAGAAGGGAAGGGACAATCTAAGAGAAATTGAGGTGCACACCATATGCAGGTAAAATACTGTAAAACGATCACTATCCCTCTCCATTCCTTTCCTTCATATACAGCACTCAAAGTAATGATATATTGCACGTCTGTACCATTTTTTCTGCAAATGAACACATTTTAGATCTTTTGTCAATAACTATCATTGTAGTAAAGGACAACAGAACAATTGCATAAAAGCAAGTCCCATATGAAGTAAAATATTATCTATAAAAGTAGAAAAGAGCATATGGCTGACTAGATAAAAGATTTTTTTAAATCTAAAAGTGCCCAGAGAAATCACTATTATCAGAACAAATGCTAATAACATTTTGAAAACACATGATACCAAGGGAAATAATCATGACTCTTTGCTTAAGAAAAAGACTGTTGCTAACTGCCATTGAGTCGATTCCGACTCACAGCGAATAGGAGAAGTTAATGCAAGGAGACAATTAAGTCTAACCTTGGTGGGAAAAATTAATTATTGAAGAGAAAGAAACATAAAAGGAAAACATGAGCCATTATTTCATAGAAAGCAAATTTTGTCTTGACATTTATGGAGAAAACAGAATACATGGGGCTCAAGCAGTGGCCAATATCTATTTCGGTTTTTCACAATCAATAAAGAATCAATTCTGAAGACTATTTTTGCTTGCCAATCTTTACACACACACATATGCACAAAAAAAAAAGGGGGGGGGGCGGGGGGAAGCAAGAGTCAGTGAAAGACAAAACAAGCCATACTCATTCGAATGTGGAAACCAGTAAAAATGGTATAGCAGTTAAAAGCGAGGTCAGTTGCAAACAGTAAGAATTAGACAGCATACTGGGGCAGGGGGTTGGGGGGTGTGTGTGTCACAACCCAAACCTCATGACAAAGTCAAATTTTCACCTTCCTTATATCTTCCTTAAGGAGCTCTGGTAGCATAGTGGTTATGAATCGGACTACAAACCGCAAGGTCAGCAGTTCAAAACTACCAGCTGTTCCTCAGGAGAAAGATGCAGCTTTCTGCTCCTGTAAAGATTTACAGCCTCAGAAACCTTGTACAGGGTCGCTATGAGTCAGAACCAACCCCATGGCATATAACAACAACAACATCTTCCTTGGAGTCCTGATGTAATGCTGTAGAATAAGCACTGGACCTTAAAGCCAGTTTAAACTGCAAGGTCAGTGGTTCAAACTCACCAGGTGCTCCTTGGAAACATATAAAGGGTCGCTATGAGTTGGAACCAACTGGATGACACTTAACATCATCTTCCTTAGGAGCTCTGCTGGCACTGTAGCATAAGCACAGGACTGCTAACCCTAAGGTCAACTGTTCAAACCCACTAGCAGCTTCACAGGCTGTCTGTTCCTGTAAAGATATACAGTTTGGGAAACACTATTATATAAGGTTGCTGTAAGTCAGAATCAACTCGATAGCAGTGGGCTTGGTTTCAGTATGCCTTCTTTAACCTTGTGACCTCTGGGTCTCAGTTCCTTATCTGTAAAATGGAAGTAGTAAGAATACCACCCTTAAAGCAAGTTATCAAGAGGGTTAAGTGAAAAAGTATGGCTACTGCAGTTCTAGTTAATACATACATATGTAGGTATATTCCAAACAAAATGTGTTTAAACCTGTCTATACTTGTCTCTCAAATGGAAGAATTGAAGAGGTCCAAGAGCTGAACAGAAAATTTCAAAGATGAGCTCGAGAAGATAAACCAAATACTATAATAAAATATGCAATGATTTAGAGTTAGAAAACCAAAAGGGAAGAACACGGTCAGCATTTCTCAAGCTGGGGGAACTGAAGTAAAAATTCAAGCCTCAACTTTCATTATTGAAAGATTCTCTGGGCAAATTATTGAATGATGCACAATGCATTAAGAAAAGATGGAAGGAATACACAGAGTCATTGTACCAAAAGGA
>NW_006408557.1:4430889-4433599 GCF_000296735.1 Chrysochloris asiatica
AAAGAACCAATAGATATGTTTTGGCAGAAGTACAGCCAGAGTGCTCCTTGGAGGCCAAGATGGCTAAGCTTCGTCTCTCATACTTTGGACATATTGTCCAGAGGGAACAGTCGTTGGAGAAGGATGTCATGCTGGGTAAGGTGGAGGGTCAGGGAAAGAGAGGAAGACCCCTAATAAGATGGATTGGCCAGGTGGCATCACTGATGGTGTCAAGTGTGACAGCAGTAGTGAGGTTGGCCCAGGATCGGACACTGTTTTGTTCTGCTGTGCATGGGGTCGCTATGAGTTGGTTCTGACTCAATGGCACCTGACAACAACAACAACAACACTTGTCTCTAAGTAATACACTTAGTTGTCTTAGTTTCCTTAGGGGACCTTCAAAAACCAGGTCCAACTGAAACAGTGGCATTGAGGGTTCTGCTGGGCCAATTAAATCCAAGACAGAGAAGTCAGTTCAAAAGGTTATTGTGACTGTATCACTCAGTTCACAATTTAAAAAAAGAAAGAAAGAAAGAAAGAAAGAAAAAGGTTACGGTGACTGTTGTGTGGGATTCCAAAGGGATAACCTTGATAGATCTTTTTGAAGGACACAGGAGGGTCATGGGGGCTTATTAGGAAAATGTTTTTAAAAACTGAAAACTGTATTAGTGCAATAATGGGCCTGCTCATTCTTTGAGTACCAAGGACTGTCTCACCATAATTTCATCGGTAACCTTACTCCATCCACCTTACACCCTACAAGGCAAGCTTCTTGTCACCAATATTCAAAGACCATTGAAAAGAACACACACTTGAGTCCTTCAAAGATGACAAACTGCTTTTATAACATGATGTAAACAAAAGAGCACAGAATTCAACAGGTAGGGTTGCTGTTGGTAGGTGCCATCATGTCAGTTCTAACTCTCAGTGACCCTATACACAACAGAATGAAACACGGCTTGGTCCTGCACTGTTCTCACAACTGTTATGTTTAAAGGCATTGTTACAGCCACTTGGTCATTCCATCTTGTTTGGAGTCTTCTGCTTTTTTGCATACCCTCTACTTTTCTAAGCATGGTGTCCTTCTCCAAGGACTGGTCCCTCGTGATATGTCCAAAGTCCAAGAGATGAAATCTCGCCTTCTAAAAATATTCTGCCTATTTTTTCCAAGAAAGATGTTTGTTCTTTTGGCAGTTCATGGTCCTTTCAATATTCTTCATCAACAACATAATTCAAATGCATCCATTCTCTCCAGTCTTCCTTGTTCATTGTCCAACATTCACATGCATCTGAGGCAACTGAAAATGCCATGGTTTGGGTCAGGTGCACCTTAGTCCTCAAACTGACATCAAACATCTGCCTAATGCAATATGGGTTTTGAGTTCTTCACTGTTGCTTCTATGAGTACTAATTGTGGATCCAAGCAAATTAAAGTCTTTGACAATGTCTATCTTTCCTCCATTTATCATGATTTTATTTATAGGTCCATTTGTGTGGATTTTCATTTTTTTACATTGAGGTGCAACCTGTACTGAAGACTAGTCTTTGATCTTCATCAGTATTTTAAGTCCTCTTCACTATAAGTAAACAAAGTTGTGCCATCTGAGTATCACAGGTTGTTAATGATTCTTACTCTAATCTTGATGTCAAGTTCTTCATATAATGCAGCTTCTCCAAATATTTGCTCAGCATACTGATTAAGTATGGTGAAAGGATACAACCCTGATACATTCAGTATCCCCTTTTTCTGTTCTAACAACTACCACTTTGTCTATGTACAGATTCCTCATAAGCACAATTAAACAAAGAAGTGTTCTGGACTACCCATTTTTTTTGCAATGTTATTCACAGTATGTTATATAGTACACAGTCTAATGACTTTGCATAGCCAATAAAGAACAAGTAAGTATCTTCTGGTGTTTTCTGCTCTCAGCAAAGATCTCACATCAGTAATGATATGCCGCCCTGTTCCATGTTCTTTTCTAAAGAACAAGCTTCAATTACTGGCAGCTACTTGTCCAAGGTCAGCGGTTCAAGCTCACCAGCTACTCCTCAGAAATGCTATACAGGGTTGGAACCGACTCGATAGCAGTTAACAACAACAACAACCTGTCCTGGTATGGCAGTGTGGTATAATGTAATGAGCTGCAAGGTCAGTTTGAACCACAGGTTGGCGGTTCAAACTCCCAGCCACTCTTTGGAGATCCTACACAGGGTCGCTGAGTTGGAACTGCCTTGACAGTACTTGACAAGCCTTATCATGTACTGCTGAATTCGTCTTTGAATTATCTTCAGCAATATTTTATTTGCATGTGATATTAATGATACTGTTCAGTGATTTCTACATTCCGTTGGATCACCTTTCTTTGTAAAGGATAAAAATATGAATCTTTTTCAACTGGTCAGTCAGGGAGTTGTCTCCCAACTTTCTTGATATAGATGAATTAGCACCTCCAGTGCTGCATCAATTTGTTGAAACATTTCAATTAGTACTCACTCTGTCAATTCCAGGATCTGTTTTTTGCATATTGGGACTTCTTCCTTCAATGCCATTGGTCCTTATCATATTCTACCTCTTGAAATTATTGAACATTGACCAAGTCATTTTGGTACAGTGACTGTATTTCTTCCATCATCTTTTGATCTTTTCAACATCATTCAATATTTTTCCCAGAGAATCCTTCAATATTGCAACCTGAGGCTTGAACATTTTCTTCAATTCTTTCAACAT